>NC_058132.1:343147956-343386633 GCF_016433145.1 Gracilinanus agilis | reverse complement strand
TATTAATTCTCTTGAAGGAGCACTAGGTTCTGAGGCGATTGAAGAAATAAGTCCTTTCCTAGGAAGGAACACTTGAACTGAGCTTTGAAAGAAGGGAGGGATTCCATAAGGAAGTAGGAGACGACTATTTGCATTCAAGTATTGGCTTTCTTCTTGTGTTTTTAGCTATTCTTTGCTTCTAAACTATTTCTGTAGGGATTGGAAGCTTCTTTTGTTAAAACCACCCCATATAGAACTAGTTCCAAACACATATTCTTCTGCCAACTAAAGATGCCAGCAACCCGCAAGTACCCGTCTGATCCTCCTCTGTCCCTCTCCAGGTCTGGGATTACTTCTCCACCTCAAGGGTCCTGTGACCATTCAGTCTCTGTCAGCCTACCTTCCTTCTCCAATGGCATAGGAACTGGTTCCATTCAAACGCCAGGAGCTAAACAGTAAAGGGCCCTGTCCTAGTAACAGCTTTAAGACAGAAAGGCAAAGGCTAGGCACACAAGGTTAAGTGACTTGCCTAGAATCACACAACATGTTTGAGGACAGATTTGAACCCAGGACCTCCTGCCTCCAGATCTGGCTCTCAATCTACTGAGCCATTCAGTGTCATGCTTGTGTTGTGACCTTGGGTCTGTTAGTGCAGAGATGCTGAGTGAGCCTATGGTCAGTGAGCATCAATTCCTGGGTTTTGGTTGGGGAGGGTAGATTTTTTTCCCCTTTTGGATTTTAGGAGTCCTCAACATAGAAACAGCTGTCTTTGGCGCATAATTTTTCTTTTGGAGAGGCTTGACAGGCCGTGGGTGTCAGAAAATATGTTTAATTCTCTATCTTGTTGTTCACATGACCTGGAATTTTAAATATCAATATTTTATTCTCAAGTGAAAGACTTTACTTACATTTATCCCTATTAATTTCAACTTTTGGTGGTCAACCCAATGCTCAAGCTCATCGAAAGTTCTATTTGACTCTGTCTACCAGTGTGTTATTTATCTCTTCCAGCCTTGTGTTATTTTCAGGTCTGATAAGGATACTCTCAACAACTTCACAAGTCCATCCATATTCCTCCCCTCCACCCCATCTCTCTCATTTCACACTTGGTGTGGTGGACAGTCCACTGAATGAACAAGTAAAACCAAAGTTCTTATCTGTCTGTTACCTTGAGTAAATCACTCAACTTCTTTGGTCCCAGTCATTTCAAATACAAAATCAGATGACTTTGGGGCAGCTGGGTGGCTCAGTGGATTGAGAGCCAAGTCCTGGATTCTAATCTGGCTTCAGAGAAGGCTGAGTTAATACCGAATAAATATTTGTTAATAAGAAGATATTCTGCATCTTCATGAGTCCAGATGGAGGAAAGAACCTTCTGACCCCAAAGGCTGCTAAAATACATGGATAACTAAGTAAAGTCTATAAATTTAGGACTATTTTTTTTAAGATGGATGAGAATCAGACATTGTCTAGAGCCAAAGGGAAAGAAGAAAGGACTTCCTATAGTCTTATTCTATGAATTCCCTTGGACCGTAGTCTTTCATATTATGAGTGGGTGATCTGTTTTCTTACCTGAACTTTCCCAACCAAGAGTCAGCCATGGCAGCTCCCAAAAGAGGGGTGAAATAGCAGAGGCTGCTGAAGGCATGGTAGACGGATGTAGAAGTGTCTTCACTCCAGTGCAAGAAGTACAAAAAGTAAAGTGTCAGGACAGCTAGAGGGGAGAGAAGAGTCCTGGTGAAATTAAGAGCAGATTAGATCCCTATCTGGGAAGAGAAGGTTGAAAATTAATAGTCAAATAGATCTTCAATTCAATTCAATTCAAACAATTGTTTGAAACATGGTGTCCACTTTCAAATACCAATGACATAAGTAATCCAAAGCAATGGTCATACAAAATTACTTCTATTTAGCTTGGAATACAGTGTATCATATGCTTAGTTTGTAGCAGCTTTTCTTTACAAATTATGGTTTTGTTTTGTTTTGTTTTTAACTCTTATTTTGTGTCTTAGAATCAATATTAAGTATCAGTTCCAAGGCAGAATTGCAGTAAGGGTGAGACAATGGGGTTTAAGTAGACTTGCCCAGGGTTACATAGTTAGGAACTATCTGAGGCTAAATTTGAACCGAGGACCTCCCATCTTGAGGCTTGGCTCTCTGTCCACTTGTCCCTGTTATTTATGTGTTGTTTTTTTAAAACCCTTACCTTCCATCTTAGAACATAATACTGTGTATTGGTTCTAAGGCAGAAGAGTGGTAATAGCTAGGCAATGGGAGTTAAGTGACCTGTGCAGGGTCACACATAGCTAGGAAGTGTCTGAGGTCAAATTTGAACCCAAGACCTCCCATCTCTGGGCCAGGCTCTCAATCCACAGAGCCACCCAGCTGCCCCCGGATAATTATGGAGGTAGCATTCAGGGACTAAATGTGGTGTCTTTTTCAGTTTTTTAAAAAATTGTAACTTTAAAAATGATGGAGGGGCAGCTGGGTAGCTCAGTGGATTGAGAGTCAGGTCTAGAGACGGGAGGTCCTAGGTTCAAAGCTGGCCTCAGACACTTCCCAGCTGTATGACCCTGGGCAAGTCACTTGACCCCTTACCACCCTTCCACCTAGGAGCCAATACACAGAAGTTAAGGGTTTAAAAAAAAAAGTGATGGAATTAAAAAAAACAAAAACTCTTCCCTTCTATCTTAGTATCACCCCTAAGACAGAAGGGTGGTAAGGGCTAGGCAACTGTGCCCAGAGTCCCACAGATAGGGAATGTCTGAAGCCAAATTTGAACCCAGGTACTCCTGACTTCAGGTCTGGTAGTCTATCCACTGTGCTACTCAGCTGTCCCTAAAATGATTGAATTTAAACGCTCTAAGGAGGAAATAAAACTTAGAATGGTGATGGCAAACCTATGAGACCTGTCAGCTCTGATACACGTAGCCATTTTCGATGACACGCAAGAAATATGGAGCTGCATGCCAAGGATGAAACATTTGCTATAGTGTAGCACTATAGATGATAATTCTACCTATATTAATTTACCTATTTTGGTTTATTAAATACAGTTATATATTACAGTTATACATTTTTGTTATTTAAACTATAAATATCACGAAATTATGGTTTTTTTCTCAAAGTGACACACTACCCGAGTTATGATCAGTTTTTTGGCAAATTTTGACACACCAGGCTCAAAAGGTTACCCATCACCAACTTAGAACAATGAGCCAGAGGTCATAATTTATGCAGGTACAATGAGGTAGGTGTGTGTGTGTGTGTGTGTGTGTGTGTGTGTGTGTGTGTTTTAAACCCATATCTTCTGTTTTAGAATAATCTTCCAAGGTAGAAGAATGGTAAGAGTCAGGCAATTGAGGTTAAGTGACTTGCCCAGGGTCACACAGCTAGTAAGTATATATATATAAAGCTACATTTGAACTCAAAACCTTCTATTTCTAGACCTGACTGTCCAGTGAGTCACTTAGCCATCTCAATGAGATATATGGATTTTTTTTACAAATTCACCTATTTTTCTTGCCAGAAAGTTGTTCCTTCTGTGGGCTGAAGGTATTTATTTTGTGATAAGCTAAGATCTACATGTCAAGGCTCAAAATAACCCAAAGTGAGGGTAGAGAAGGGAGGGTTTTTGTAACCAGAACTAGTGCATAAAATGCCTTTTATTGGCTCTAGTTGGTGAAATAAATGTTTGTCTCAAAATTTTAGAGTCCTCAGTGAAGTAAAAGGAGAATTCGACTTTGACTCCTCTCAAGATCATATGAGCAGTTCCTTGTTCAGTGCTGCCTGTGGGAAGGAGGCAACCTGGGAGAAGCCTGACAGCCAGATGGTGGGATCCAATCATAGGAATATATTATGGGACCATATTGAGCAGGAGACGAAGCAGCAGAATTTATAAACATCTCAAAATCCATTAACTCTCCTGCTTCCTCTGGTCAGTGTGTGCTAGTAGTCTTAGTACTTACACTTTTACTTCTGGTACCAAACACAAAGCTACATTTTCTACTGGGTAGGGACTTCACACCTGATTTCATGCCAACATTCAGTGCAACAATAATAAAGATATGATTAATTTCCTGTTAGTTTTTTAAAAATATTTCCAGGGGGCAACTAGGTGGCTCAGTGAATTGAGAGCCCAAAGATGGGAGGTCCTGGGTTCAAATCTGACCTCAGGCACTTCCTAGCTGGGTGACCCAGGGCAAATCACTTAACCTCCATTGCCTAGCCCCTACCACTCTTCTGCCTTGGAACCAATACACAGTATTTATTGTAAGACAGAAGGTAAAAAGGTTTTGGGTCATATACTATATTGGGATCTATATCCATTGATTCCAAGATAGAAGACAAGGGTTTAAAAAAATTCTTTTTAATACTTTCCATCTTAATAGTAATTCTAAAACAGAAGGGCAAGGTCTAGGCAAACAGGGTTAAGTGACTTGTCCAGAGTCATAAAGCTATAAAGTATTTGCAGTCATTCTAAACACTCCATCATTTGTCCTGAAAGCAGTCTTTTTGGTTGTGAGTCCTGGACAAGTCACTTAATTTCATTAATATCTTCATCTGTAAGATGCCTACAGATTACAGACAGTTGGTGTCTAGCTTTCTTGCCTTGGTTTTGGAGAAGAATCTTTGTGGTGATCTTTGAGTCTGAAAGTTTATTATGGGGAAAGAGCTTTATAAATCTCAAAATGTGAGTTATTATTATAGTTTTTATTTCTCAGCTGACAGGGTCATGGGACACCATGGTTTATGGATAGGAGTAGCAGGAACTTTTATAATAAAACTAGGAGCAAGAGTTTTCCACTCTCACCTTTAGTTTTGTTAGGTTGCAATGAGATTTCTTCATTCAGGCCCTGGACTTCTACTTTTAACTTGTATGAACTCCTCCTCAAATAGGAGGAATTCTAAGTGGGTTTGGGACCAAAAAGGAAGAGTTGGGGCAGTTAAGTGGTTCATTGGATTGAGAGCCAGGCCTAGAGATGAGAGGTCCTGGGTTCAAATCTGGCCTCAGACACTCCTAGCTGTGTGACCCTGGGCAAGTCTCTTTACTCCAGTTGCCTCCTACCTCTTACTGCCTTGGAACCAATACACAGTATTTATTCTAAGACAGCAGTTAAAAGGTTTTTTGTTTGTTTTTAATTGGGTTGTTTTATACCAAGAGAAGTAAAGGGGTCACCTAAGCCCAAGAGTGGGGATGGGTATATTACAGCAAATCAGAAGAGTAAGGTAGGGTAGGGGTATGGGACTGAGAGGGGTACAAAGAATACCTTTCATGCCATAGTAGGAGAATCGTTCACAGAACTCATTCACCACGATGAAGGCAATACTCAGGGGGTAATTAGAGCCACATATTTTCTATGAAACAAAATGGTAGTAAATGAGGGTGAGTGTGATACAGATACATTTTGAGATATCTTCCCCTTAGCATTATGATGAAAAAATGCACTTTCCCATCCCCACAAGTAATTGTGAGCTCCTTGAGAGCCCTTCTGGTCTTCTATCTGTCTCCACTCCATGTACTCCATGATCCAGAGGCATTGGCCTCCTGTTCTCTACATGACACTCCAGACTCCACCTTGTTCTCCCCATGCCTAGAACTATCTCCCTTCTCATCTCTCTTTCCTAGCTTCATTCAAGTCTCAGCTAAAGTCCTACCTTTTGCAAGAAGGACTTTCTAGTCTTCTTTCATCTTAATACTTCCCCTCTGAGATTATTTCCAATTTATTTTTATAACATTTGCAAATAGCTGTTTATGTTTATATGTTGTCTTCCCTATTAAACTATGGGCTCCTTGAGATCAGGGGATGTTTTCCTTTTCTTTTTTTAACCTGTCTTTGTATCCCTTGAGCTTAGCAGACTGGTAGACACATGGTGGACACTTAAGTGCAGGTTGAATGACTGATCAGAGTTAGGGCCACTCATTATATTGGACGTTTATGGACTCAAAAGTTTAAGAGTCAGTTTGAGGGACATCAACAGGTACAGAGACTCTGCCTAGGTTCTATTTGTAAAGCTATCATGGATCTCTGTTGCCTCACTAATAATATCCTGTGTTTCAACTCTACTGTCACCCTCTTGATGGAGAGGGTGAGGAAGAAGTAATAAAGCCAAAAAGACTGTGTTCAGGCTTTGATCACTGGTGGACTCAATTTAAATAGTCATTTACCTTTTTGGGCCAGGTTAAACCTGTGCTATATTTAGTATCCTGTTAACCTTAGTTTTAACTTTGCCTTAGGCTCTCTCTCTCTCTCTCTCTCTCTCTCTCTCTCTCTCTCTCTCTCTCTCTCTCTCTCNCTCTCTCTCTCTCTCTCTCTCTCTCTCTCTCTCTCTCTCTCTCTCTCTCTCTCTTTCTCTTTCCTTGCCTCCCTTCGTTCCTGTCTTTCACTCCTTTCCTCCCTTTCTCTTTCTCTGTCTCTTCCTCCCTCTATTTCTTTCTTTTCAAATTCCAATACTTGGGTGAAAAAATAAGTCAAAGTGAATTACTTAGTAAGATGGTAAGAAACCTAAATTGACCCTGGTCCCTATTATTCTAGGGCAGCAGTAATGGACTACAGGCTACTGAGGAGTATTCTATTTATCCCGGTAGGGGAATTTTTGCAAACACAGTTATTCCTCAGCTTAAAGGACATTGTAGGTAGACAGGTCTCATTAAAAAAGACAGAAAATACTCAGTTTAATGTACCAGGTTTTACCTTTTTCTGAACAGAGACCTAATTAAGACCTCAACTCAGAACATGAAAACTCTTCTATGCCACAAAATTAAATGTAGCTTTTGTTTAAGTTCCAAATTTTGCCAAATATCCTAGAACCCACCTGATCAGTCAGTGGCAAGGGGAGAGAGACAACCTTACTCTCTAAGGGAGTTAGAGGAATCAGTGAGTCAATCAATCAACATTATTAAGTGCCTACTATATGCCTGGCACTGTGCTAAGCTCTGGGGGAAAAAAAGGGGGGGGGGGGCAAAAGACAGTCCTTGCCTTCAAAGAGCATGTGATCCAATGGGGAAGACAAAGTGAAATCAAATTTACCAACAAGCTCTATAAGGGAGAAACAGGAACAGGAAATAATTAACAGAAGAAAGGCACTAGTAGGGTTTAAGTCCTTTAAGGGACTTAAAGGAATCCAGGGAGGTCAGCAGTCAGAGCTAAGGAGTGGGGGACAGCCAGAGAACACGCCAGGAGCAATGACATGAAGTGCCTTGTTTGTGGAATAGCCAGGAGGCTAGTGTCACTGAATTGGAAGAGTGATTGGTAAGGAATGATCTGTAAGACTGAAGGGCTTTGAAGCCAACAGAGCATTAATAATAATTTGTACTAGAGATACAGTGTAGTGGGTGACAACACTGGGACTAAGAAAACTTAATGAGTAATCAAGAAATTATATTATTTTCCTAGAGCAAAGGATAGGGACTTTGTGAATATTTGTTGGTTGAATGAATGGAGGGGCTGAATACCTTTAAAGTTATTTAATTTCTCTGACTTTAGTTTGCAAAATGAGGATAAAAACAGGGGTCCTACTTCTCAAATAATGGCCAGCTAGGTGGCACAGTCAGGCCTCAAACCCTTTCAAAGTCCTTTTATAAACTAGCCTCTTCCCATCTTTCCAATTTTCTTGCACACGTACTCTCTACAATGTACTCTATAATCCAGATACTCTGGTCTCCTTGCCATTCCTCACATATAACACAGTATCTGGGCAGCAAACTGGCACAGTAGATAGAATGCCAACCCTGGAGTCAGGGAGACTCTTCTTTCTGAGATCAAATCTAGCTCCTGACACTAATTCGCTGTATGACTGTGGGCAAGTCACTTAACTCTATTTACTTCAGTTTCCTCATTTGTAAAATGATCTCTGGAAGGAAAGGGCAAATCACTCCAGGATCTTTGCAAAGAAAACCCCAAGAGAGGTCTCAAAGAGTCAGACATGACTAATCGACTAAACAACAACAATATCGAACAACTAAATAATATTGAACATATTGTACTGAATACTGAAGACATTTTTGTGAAATGATTGAAGCGGCACATAGCAGGCTGTTACCAAAACCAAGTGAGATAATGAAAATTAAAGAGTTCCCCAAAGCATAAAACAGTAAACAAATGCAAAGCATTGTTATGCGACTCTATCTCATCTCTGGGTGTTTCCCAAAGATCTATCTTCAGACTCTAGCCGGAATTTATCACTTTTAAGGATAAAGCTCTAAACCCAGAGGGAACTTGAGCTGAACTCTTCTCTCTCTTCGTCCCGTAGTCTAGCATCCTGGCAAGGCTCCCCAAACACGCGATTCTTTTCCCTTAGGAAATTCTTCCCAAACCGAGTGAAGACTTGAATCCAAGATGAAGCACGGCAATTCTCCCCCACGTCCCATTTAAAGAAGAGGCTCGTTGGAAGGGTTAACTCTAGTCCCAGACAAAACTAATTTCTCAGCGGCTCTACAACTTATATTGAAACTCAGGCGGCAGAGAGAACCTAGAAGGAAGGATAGAGGGATGAGATATCCCCGGGAAGAGACAGAACAGAGGCAAGAGTATGGACTTACCAAAGTTGTTTTCTTTGGAGGGCTTGAGGGCCGGGGTGCTTCCCCTTCTGGGGAAACGAGTGCAAAGAGGGTTTCCTTGGACTCTTTTGGAGGGAAGGTATTCATGGCTTGCTCCTCAACTGCTCTGTCTTCAGGCATGTGGCTGCATTAAGCGGCTGGGACAACGTCCAGCTTTCTTTGAGAAGAGGGACTGAGAGGGGAGTGGGAACTGGGAAGTGGCTTCGGGATTTAACCCTGTGGGTGTCAGCTTTAGCCGTTCCGTTCCGTGGCTTAGGGCTTTGGGCAGAGCGGGCAATTTATTGGAAGGAGAAGGAACTGGTTGGTTCACTGCTATGCAAAGGTGGGGAAGGGGAGGGACTTGGAAACAGGACTCTGAAACATCATCTGAATTTGTTCAGTGTTTCTTACTTTTGGAAACGTTTTCATCTTCCTTTTTTCTGATAACAACTGACTAGTGGGATTAATAGTAGTAACATCCCTATGCTTTCCCGTTGGGGCTTTGTCGAGGGATGGGACACACTGGTGAGAACACTGTCACGATGAAAAATGGGGGATTGAGGGGGAAATGCAATGGATTCCCAGAGAAGGAGTGATGAAAAATGCCTTCAGGGAAGATTATCTTGACAGTCTCGAATAGTAACATAACTCTCTGACCATGCTAGACACTCAAATATTTATTGTTTTAATTTGACTGGGGCGAGGAGTTTGTTGATTAGGGGTAAGGAGCATATTAATTTACAGTTGCTAATAGAGTAACGCCAGCATGGTCACAAGTACTTGGATTGGGAAGAGGGGGCGGGGCGGGATACCTATTAAAACAAGGCGGTCAAATCATTTAGCCCCCCGCTGTCTACTCTAGCCCTTACCACTCTCAATACACAGTATAGATTCTTAGACCTAAGGTAAGGGTTTAAAAAGAGGAAATAGTAAGGAAGGGAGAAAACAATGGAAGGAAAACTTTAAGAACTACCAGAAGGACACAGAAGTTGGGAATTGGTGCTTCCTTCAAAAGGAGAGTGAGTACTCCTAGATGGAAAGATGGAATTAATGTCTTCTGTTTTCTGCTAATAGTTTCGAAGTGCTATATCCAATCAGGGATATTTATTTTTAAACATTTAACTTTGCCTTAGAACTGGTTTATAAAGCCAAGAGTGTAATGGGTTTTAATATCTTGCCTGGTATCAGACAGCTAGAAGGTGCCTGAGGAGAAATTCAAACCCATGACCTCTTATCTGGCCCTCTATTCCCTGTACCACCCAGCTGCCCCCCAGAGCAATTATTTAATCAGAGCCATCAGAGATGTCCTTGCTCTCCTCTTATTTATAGTACCTTATGCAGGGATCTCTCTAGGAAATGTATGCATATACATTAAGAAATCCACTCAGCTCATCCTTCTACACATATTTGTTAATTTTTAGCAAGTGTCTGGTGCAGAGCTAACAGCTGAGAATTCAAATGTAAGCAAAAAGAAAGACAGAACCTGACTTCTAGGAGCTTACACATTACATCCTAATGTGGAGGAAGCTGAAAGTGGGGAGGGGGAAGAAGAAGAGTGCCAGGCATGGAGGCATGATTAAGGAGGTTCTGGGCAGAGCCATTTGAAGTGAGGGAGAGGTTTCAAGGGCAGAAGCCCCTTGAAAGGTGTGAATTGCAGGGCTGAAGTGATCTTCTGGTGGAAGGGTTTCAGTGACTTTGTGGAGAAGTTGAGAACTAAAGAGAGACCTAAAGGTGTGACAGGAAAAGTTTCTTTCAGGTTTTTCACTTTCTAGACCTTAATGGGAACTTTGGCTTATCAAAAGTCCAGGGATTCATTGAGCTCCTGGTAAAGACAGTGAATATAAATTGCCCCAATACCTTTGCCCTTATACATACATTAATTTAGACAAATAAGTGGATAGAGTACTAGGCCTAGAGTTCAAAACTATCTTGAGACACTCTCTGTGACCCTAGATAAGTCACCTAAGCTTTGTCTGCTTCAGTTGCATCATATATATGGTGATATGGGAATAACAGTGGCACTTACCTCCCAGGTTTTTGTGATTCTTAAATTAGATAATATTGTAAAGCACTTAGCACAGAGTTTGGCACATAGGAGGTGCTTAATAAATGCTTAGGCAGCTCAGTAGATAGAATGCCAGGTTAAGAGTCAAGAAGATCATATCCGGTGTCATATACTTACTAGCTATATGACCCTGGACAAGTCACTTAATCTCTGTTTACCTTAATCCACTGGTGAAGGAAATGGCAAACCAGTCTGGTATCTTTGCCAAAAACAAACAAACAAAAAGCAAACACTATAATCCATGATGTCACAAACAGTAGGATATAACTGAACAACAACCAAAACAAAGCTGCAAATATTTTATGGGCAACTCTACAACTCAGTGCTGTACCACTCAATAGAGTGCCAGGAACTCTAGTAGGGAAGACTCATTTTCCTGAATTCAAATCTAGCCTCAGACACTTACTAGCTGTGTGACTGGAGGCAAGTCACTTAACCCTGTTTGCCTCAGTTTCCTCATCTGTAAAATGAGCTGGAGAAGGGAAGGGCCAACCACTCTGGTATTTCTGTCTAGAAAACCCAAAATGGGGTCACAGATTCTAACACAACTGAAATGACTGCACAATAAATTCTTGTTCCCTTCCCTTTCATTTATGTAGAAGAGTGGAAGATATTCAGAAGTAAAAATGGCATAATGAAATACCAGAACTGTTTTGTGGTTATTGGGAACATTGCCTGACTTGAGGAGATACAAATTTAGGAAGCATACTGGCTAGTCACTCTACAAGATGAATGGGAGCAATGTATCTGCATGTGGCCAGATAGCATCAGAAGCATGAATGTGAGTTGCCCCTCCTCTTGTCCCCTGCCTGCATGCTTTCATTTTAGAAATGTTTCTCCATTGGCAACCTCTACGTAGGCCTACTCCTTGCTAATACTCTGGATCTATGTGGGAAACTATATCCCTGGTTAATAAGAGATATTCCCCAAAGATATCAAGGAATAGACTACATCCAAATATAGAAAAATAAAGTTTTTTGGTTGTAGACCTATAAAGTAGTTCTAAAAACTAGGAGGAATGGCTGAAAAAATTTTGGTATGGCACATAAATGTAATAGAATATTACTGCATCATTAGCAATACCAAAAGGGATGATTTCAGAGAAACTTGGGAAGAATTGTATGAACTGATGCAGAATGAAGTAAACCAACAGAATCAATTCATGCAGTAATAACAAGCACAAACCTTGGCTAAGTATGATTTAAAATCAATGCAATGACTAACCATGACAGCAGAGGGCCAGTGATAAAGTATGATATCTACTTCCTGATCGTGGGGGGATGGTCCCAAAGAGCAAAATGAGACATGCAGTTGGGGCATAACCAATATGTGGAATTTGGTTTTGCTTATATAAAAGAAGGTAAGTAATACAGCAGATAGAAGACTAGGCCTCAAGACAAGAAGACTTGATTTCAAATCCTATGGCAGATACTAGCTGTGGGATCTGGGGCAAGTCACTTAAACTTTGTTTGCCTTAGTTTCCTCATCTGTAAAATATGAATAATAATAGCACTTACCTCCTAGGATTGTTGTGAGGATCAAATGAGATAACAATTATAAAGAATTCAAATAATTATATAAGCACTAAAAAAATGCTTAGTATAAGTGCCTGACACAAAATAAGCATTATATAAATATTAACTAGAAGGAGGAAGAGTAGGAGGGAGGTTGAGTTTTTCCTTTTTTTTTTACTTAGGGAGTAGTGAGTAAGCTAGTGATAACATTGCCCCCACTCCCCAAAAAAGACAAAAAAAAAAAAAAAAAAAAAAAAAAGAAAAGGTCTTTGAAGCATTCTTTAAAATGTGTGAAGAGAATAGAAGGAAGTTCAAAGAAAAATACAAATAGGTGAATTTTGAAAATAACAATGAATTAATGACTTTTTTAAAAGTGAGCTAAATAGAATGACATATATAATCTTGTCCTGTTCTACTTTGTATATAGAATTGTTCTCTTTTGGGGGAACTGTTTATTAAATTCTGAGTAAAAAAAATACATTTTTTTTAATAAGGTAAATACTCTGTTTCTTAGCAAATTGCTTAGGAGCTCAAGAGCTCTAGTTTTGGGGAGTGCAGATTTAAGGGGGTGCTTGTGCCTTTGGGGACCACAACTTGTAAGCATGAGTTGGGGTGGGGTTGTCTTCTCTGGGGATAAACTAAAGGAAACACCATAAGATTATATGTAAAGTAGTAAAGAACCATATAAATGCCATCTGTTATAACTACCTCTTCCTTTTTCCAGATTCCTTACCCCAGCTCCCAAGGGAAAGGAGAACAGCAGTTACAAGAGTCCAGCTTGTTTTCTGACTAGAGTATTAATGATTAAGTTAGAGATCATTCCTCCCAGAATTCTTGTTCTTTCTAACTTAGTTTGACTAATGTCTCTCAGTTCAAGCAAACGAATAGTTAGAAATTATTAGCCAAGTTAGCCAGGGTCAATGCAGACACCCAGAAGATGTTGTATCAAATCTTTGTCCCAGACCTGGTCCTATCCACTAGGGAGCAGAGGAATGGTCTTTATTATGCTATTTCTCCCTCCAAATGATACAGAAACCACAAATGGAAGGCTCATAACAGCACGGAGTGTTGGTGGATTTCTGCAGGCTGTTAAGGAGTTGCTGTTCTCTCAGGAAGGCATCTCTATCTAATGAATCTGTTGGCAAGCATTATTGAGTGCTTATCATGTCCTGGGCACAATGCTAACTCCCAGTGGTTCACAGAAAGGCAAACAAAATGAAAAACAAAGCAAAAAAAATACTAGTCCCTGTCCTAAAGGAGCTCACATTCTTTTTTTTTTTTTTTTAACCTTTACCTTCCATCTTAGAATCAACACTGTATTGCTTCCAAGGCAGAAGAGCAGTAAGGGCTAGGCAATGGGGGTTAGGTGACTTGCCTAGGGTCACACAGCTGGGAAGTATCTGAGGCTACATTTGAACCCAGGTTCTCCTGTCTCTGGGTCTGGCTGTCAATCCACTAAGCTACCTAGCTGCCCCCAAAGAGCTCACATTCTAATGGAGGAGACGACATGAAAACAACCATGTACATACAATCTAAACAGAAGATAGCTCCAAAAGGAAGACATTAACAGTGTAGAGTGAGACAGAAAGTGGGGAGTGGGAAAGACTTCTTGAAAAAAAAGGGATTTAATTTGATTTGAAGGAAGCCAGGAGGCAAGAGTGAACAGAAATAATAAGAGTTAATAATAATAGCTAACTTTTACATAGTGTTTAATATGCACCAAGCACTGTGCTAAGTGCTTTACCATTATTATCTTTTTCATCCTCAGAACAAGCCTGGGAGGTAGGTCCTATTAATCTCCCTATTTTACAGATGATTAGGAAACTGAGAGAAATTAAGTGACTTGCCCAGGATTGCACAGCTAGTAAGTATTTCTTATTGGACTGAAACTCAGGTCTTCTTGAGTCCAGGCTCAGGGATTTATCCCAAGAGAGAGAGACGGAAACACAGTGATGGAGACAAAGTCAAAAGGGAGAGGGCGGGAGAGAGATAAAGAGAAGACAGACTCCCTCCCCCCTTATACTTGATTGTATTTTAGTGATAGTGATAGGTAAAATCCAATCAATATTGTGATTCTAAAATGATTAGTATAATTCCATTATAATCTTAATTCCAATTAGTAGAATTCATGATTTTCATAAGGATTTCTAACTAGAGCATAAAAACTGCTTCTAAGGGGATTTCCAACCCCTGCCTAAGTCATCCTTCCCTTCTATCATGAGAAGCTGACCATCTGAGTTTCATGTCCTGATGTGCTGCATCATGTCCCGATATAGTGCAAGAGTGCAAGTATGTACACCCTTCTTTATTGGGAAATAATCATCTTTCCCTACTGGATCAAATGAGTCCTGAGGTAATGGTCATCAGTATTTCTTAATAAGGGTATTGTCTTGTGATTTGACCTTTAGACTAATATGGGTGTTCCTAAATGAACTAACCAATCACCTTTGTAGCTGGATAACTAAAAAAGGTGTATATGATGCTGTGTCTTATGATATGTCAATCCTTGTTTGGAAATATTCACTTTGTTACTCTCCTAGTATATAACCTGGGTCTCTGCTACCTGGCTTTGTCTCTCGCTGGGGTCCAACTATGTAACATGTGCAAGATTCCGGGTTTATCTGGGAGACTTAGCCCTCTTCCAATAAACTCTAAAATTCTACCATGACTTGGAGAAATGTGGCTTTTTGACTTTGTTTACCTAAATTGTCTATATCAGAACGAAGGGATAAAACACACACACTGGAGTATAGTCAGTGACAAAACAGTCAGGGAATGAAGGGAAGATGGTCAATATGATCATAAAATACATGGAGGGGAGAAAAGTACAACTGGATAGATAGGAAGGAATGAAGTTGTGAAGACTAAGCCTCAGAATATATTGGCCTTACCTTTCAGCCTTCATGTATAGGTAAATGACTCCCAGCAGTCATGTAAAGGAAGCATTTCCACCCATATTATTCAGATAAGTACTTGAGATTGCCCCTTCTTTCCTCCCCCTTCTCCACTGGGTCAGCATCTCTGCCAGGACCTTATGTTTGATAATGAGTGAATGAGATTAGGGCAGATTTTTTTTTTTTTAATTAGAGATCGTATTTATTGGGGA
This sequence comes from Gracilinanus agilis, assembly GCF_016433145.1. Lineage (NCBI taxonomy): Eukaryota > Metazoa > Chordata > Mammalia > Didelphimorphia > Didelphidae > Gracilinanus > Gracilinanus agilis. Next base: position 343,371,430 of record NC_058132.1, on the reverse strand, counting down.
AGAGGGAGAGAAGTTATTGGACTGGGGTTGGGGTAGGGGGCAGGGAGGGAACATGGTCCCTTAGAGTCAATGACCAGGTGCCAGGCAGCAGGGTCCTAAGGAGACAGAACCTGGAACCCCTAACACAGAGGTAGGCTGTAGTATACAGCCTAAATGCATTTGTCATTTTTTTCCCCCACCTGGCCCCAGTAAGCTCAGCTCCCTGTCTCCCAGGGAGTAAGAAATAAATACCTTCCTTTCCTTGCCCCTACCCCAGTGGTTCCCCAACTTTTTTGGCCTACCATCCCCTTTCCAGAAAAAATACTACTTAGCCCCCTGGAAATTAATTTTTTTTTTAATTTTAATAGCAATTAATAGGAAAGATAAATGCACCTGTGGCCATCACTGCTTCTCTGGATCATTGCAGCACCCACCAGGGGGCAGTGGCGCCCACTTTGGGAATCACTTCCTTACCCTCTTTTTCTCCCCCAGACCAGCAGCTCCCTCTATGGGGTATCAGGAACATCTGTGCAAACTCTGCCTTGGGGCAGAGGAGAGTTCCAGGGAAATGCATGGCAGGAGGAGCCAGGGCTAAGGGTGGGTAATCCTCCTTCCTAGGTTCCTGAGTGCTGGAAGGTTTGTAGGATTCCAGCAGGAGGCTGGAAAAGGTATTGACTTAGTCAGCCCCTCGAACTTCATGGGGTAGAAGCTGCAGCTTCACAATGTGGATGCCTTCATAGAGGTCATCCATCTGGTCTGAGTATTTGGACTATCTCTTGTGCTGGGCCTCACACATCTTGCAGGGCTTCTCGGGCTCAGGAAACCTAGCTGGTTGGCAATTATGTTGTGAGTGTCTATCTTGCCCTTGGCCAGCTCCTGGATGAACCGTTCAGTCTCACCTAGGGATAGGAACTCAGCAATGCAGACACAAAGGAAACTTGTCTGCTCCAACTCCTTGAACTGCTCACTGACCGACCCGTTGACAAGCAGGGTTTCCTCAAGCTCGGAGGCCAGCTGGTCAGCATTCCTATCACTCAGGCCCAGTGGGTGTCACACATCTGTGAGATGAAGGGGCAGATCTGGTTCTTGATCTGTATGAGGTGGCCCAGGTCCAGCTTCACAAGGGTGGGGAAGTTGAGCAACCAAAGAGTGCAACCAGTTGGGGCTGTGCCAAATCCCACAACTGAGAAGTTCATCTCTTTCACCAACCTCATGACTTTGGCATAGCTCATGGCCTCATCAATGCTAGGGAAGGCACTCATGGCCTCCTGCATCATTTTTTTTTTTTTTTGCCCATGCACAACATATTGTCTTCCTCAAAGAACCCATCTGGAAGTTCTGCCATGCCCAGGCTTAGGTCAATCTCCATAGCAAAGAGGTTGTCATAGCCCTTCACTTTGGTGGGGACTTTGGAGAACTTCTGGTCAAAGGCAACAGAGATGTTGGAGGCTGGTCCGTGGAAATGATGAGGATGCTTTCTCTGCCCTTGGACAGTTATACTGCTAAGCTGCAGCTGCAAGTGGTCTTGCCCATGCTGCCCTTGCCACCATTGAAGATCCACTTGAGGCTGTGCTGCTTGAAGATGTTGCTGAGTGTGGTCCACATCAGGAGCATTTTCGAACTCTTCTGACTCCATCTTGGAACCTAGGACAGAGTTTTTAAGGTAATTCACAACTTCACTTGTTTTAAGGATTAGGACTACTTCCCTAAGTGCTTAGTGAGCCACCATTGCTGTCATTCCAACTCCTACCATTGCCACCCCTTGTGTACCATCCTTCATGCAATTCAACATTGCCATTGATCCTGGATAAAGTGCATCCCCTATTCTTTTACCTCCACTCACCACCCCTCTGTGCCCCTCCCTTTGGAGTATTGTTTCTAGTTATCATTGCTTTCATATTGTCTACATGGCCCTAGCACAGTGCTTGGCACATAGAAAGCAAGTAATAGATCTTTCATCATTCATGATGAGAAGAAATAGTTCCCAAAGGATCAGTGAACAGAATATATATACATTTTTCACATATAATGAATGTGTGATTTGTTTAGAAGACTATACTTGGCAGAAATAGGGAGGGGAGGGGAGAATTAGGGAGGAAATGAAAGGTAGCAATAGAAAAAGAAAAAAGGAATCAATGAATCATTTAAAAATATACCCAGAGAAGGAATCTCACAGGGACAATATAGAGAAACAAAACAGTATTTTTCGTAAGCCCTTACCTTTTGTTTTAGAATTGATACTAAATACCAATTCCAAAGAGGATGATCAATAAGGGCTAGGAAAGAGTTAAGTGATTTGCCCAGGGACACACAATTAGGAAGTGTGTGAGGTCAAATTTGAACCCAGGTCCTCCTGACTTCAGGCCTGCTACTCTACCCTTAGTGCTACCTAGCTATCCCTAAGCAAGGTAGTATTAAAATGACCATATTAAACTTAAAATATGCCCTCTTAAATAGTTTAATAAACAATGCCTTTTGTTCTACTCTGTATAAATATGAAATGTAAAGAAGGAAAAAAAAGATAATAAGAAAAAAAGTTTCTTTTTGTAGAAGCCTGTAGTCAAATTGATGGAAGAGATATTGCCTTCTCCAATAGATAAATGGGCAAGGGACATGAATAGGCAATTTTGAGACAAAGAAATTAAAACTATCAATAAGCACATGAAAAAGTGTTCTAAATCCCTTATAATTAAAGAAATGCAAATCAAAACAACTCTGAGGTACCACCTCACACCTAGCAGATTGGCTAACATGAAAGCAAAGTAAATTAATAAATGTTGGAGGGGATGTGGCAAATTTGGGACATTAATGCATTGCTGGTGGAGTTGTGAACTGATCCAACCATTCTGGATGGCAATTTGGAATTATGCACAAAGGACTTTAAAAAACTGCCTGCCCTTTGATCCAGCCATACCACTGCTGGGTTTATACCCCAAAAAGATCATAAGGAAAAAGACTTTTACAAAAATATTTATAGTTGAGCTCTTTGTGGTGGCAAAAAATTGGAAAACGAGGGTCTGCCCTTCGATTGAGGAATGGCTGAACAAATTGTGGTATCTATTGGTGACAGAATACTATTATACTCAAAGGAATAACGAACTGGAAGAATTCCATGTGAACTAGAACAACCTCCAAGAATTGATGCAGAGTGAAAGGAGCAGAAGCAGAACATTATACACAGAGACTGATATACTGTGGCACAATCAAATGTAATGGACTTCTCTACTAGCAGCAATGCAATGACCCAGGACAATTCTGAGGGACTTATGAGGAAGAACACTATCCACATCCAGAGAAAGAACTGTGGGAGTAGAAACACAAAAGAAAAACAACTGCTTGAACCCATGGGTTGATGGGGATAGGATTGGGGGTGTAGACTCTAAACCAATGGTTCCCAAACTTTTTTGGCCTACCGCCCCCTTTCCAGAAAAAAATATTATTTAGCCCCCTGGAAATTAATTTTTTAAAAATTTTAATAGCAATTAATAGGAAAGATAGATACACCTGTGGCCATCACTGTCCCCCTGGATCGCTGCAGCACCCACCAGGGGGTGGTGGCACCCACTTTGGGAATCACTGCTCTAAACCATCACCTTAATGCAAATATTAATAATATGGAAAAAGGTCTTGATCAATGACACAAGTAAAACCCAGTGGAATTGCTCATTGGCTATGGGAGGGGGATGGAAGGATGAGAGGGAAAGAACATGAATCAGTAACCATGGAAAAATACTCTAAATTAATTAATTAAATGAACATTTTCAAATAAAAAAAGAGATATTGCCTTGTGAAAAGGGAATTACCCTCCCTTTGTACTCTTTTTAACCATTATAGCCTTTAGAGTTTTTCCAACTCAAAGATTCTACCATCTACTTTCTTTAGTTGAATTAATGCTCTCATCTTCAATATCCATCCATATTCTCATCTTCTGCTTCTAGGACCCAGGCCCAGAAGACAAATTAGTAAATGGAGAATCATTTGAAAGAATTAAAGAGAACAAATGAAAAAGAGAAACAACTTCAAGATTTTTTTACAAATGAATGTCATTAATTTGCTTCTGATTTGAGTAGAATTTATGAACTAAAGAAAGACACCAAAAATGAGGAAAAGGGAGGTCTCTCCATCAGTAGACAATGATCTATCATCAACATGTCTAGTACGACACCATTGATAGGAATGGGGGGGAGGGTTACACAGATGATGGACTATGCAGGGAGGGCATTAGCATTGGCATGGTCAATAGAGTTGCATGGAATGCCATGGCCAGAGAGAGTGTTACAGGCATGATTCTCAAGTTAGCATCCTCTTCATTTAGATCTGATTTGGGGAAGAAATGTGGCACTCACAAGTCAGTGAGCTTTTTTAACAAAGGAAGAAATTTATTTTGCTCTACCATAACAAGAATACAGTGGAGGTCCCCATCACTGTTTCTATCTGGAAGTGTGAAAGCCAGAAGGATCTGGGGGCTTGAGTGGTCCCAGGCATCCACCAAATCTAATGGGCCTTAACTGTACACAGCTATCCCAGGGGGAATGTAGAGTGATCCAATGGAGGGATGCTGCCCTATTCCTTGTGGCCAGAGCCCTCTTGATTGGGGAGAGGCATCTTCTCTGTGGGACCCACAGGAAGCTCCCATGAAGGCAGGGGGATTAGTTGGGTGGATGCTGGAGGGGACTGTCCAGAAGGGTGAAGAAACAACTGTGGCCAGCATTCTTGTTGGCTTGTACTGCCTAAGCTGAACTGCTAGAGTACTCGGAAACTGGTCCAGGATGTTCAACTGCTAGAAAGAGACACCTGAGGTGGGCAGCTGGTTGTGAAATTATGCTGTCCATCAGAAAAAGAATTCTCCCTTTTCAGAAACCATGCAATGCAGGGCAACAGGCTCTGCATGTGAAGAGATCTCTCTGACAGGGATGGGGAGTGAAAGACCCCAGCCAGGAAATCTGGATCTCTGACCCAGAGACTAATTCCTAATAAGACAGAAGCCATAGGCTGGGGAAAAGGAGAGCAAACTTGGGATAGAGTCTGGGAATATCCCAGGGTGGGGAACTCATTATTCTTCAAGATCGAATCTGCCCAGTACTCATCTCATCAGGACCCTCCACTCACTCTGACCCCTTTGAACTGGAGAGCCCCAGTTCCTCCCAGAGACACTGCTTTTGGGCTTCTTTGGAAGTCTCTTTCATGCCTTCCACCTTCTTATTCCATTAAACTATGTAAACTATTAAACTTATTCCATTGAGGACAAGGCCTGTTTTTGTTTTATTTATTTTTTGACACAGTGCCTGGCACATTGTAGGCACTTGATAAATGTTAATTGACACTCCTTGCCCTGAAGTCATAGGTGGTGATTAGAGATATTCCTACAAACTTGAGGATTCTGAAGCAGTTGTTCCTGAGGGTGTGGAACTTGGAACTTTGAAACTCATAAGTGAAACATAAGTTAGGTTTTTGACAGCTATTTATTTTTCATTTCAAAAATCAAATAAGCAATTGACATTGAATTTGTAAGAAGGATGAACACATTGTTTTCTCTGATACATGTACATTGTTTCACCTAAAATTTCAAGAACAGCAGGTGACAAACATAAAAATACAATCACCTAATTATCATCATAGTATTTTATATTTTACTATCAATCTAGTCCATTACAAAACATTCTTTGTTGTTCAGTCATTTCAGTCCTGTTCAACTCTTCATGACCCCATTGGGCTTTTCTTGGCAAAGATACGGGACTGGTTTGCCATTTCCTTCTCCAGCTCATTTTACAGATGAGGAAACTGAAGTGACTTGCCCAGGGTCACACAGCTAGTAAGTAGCTGAGGCCAAATTTGAACTCAGGAAACTAAATAAACCAAGTAGATCAAAGCAGTGTTGTTTCCATATAACATCAGCAGAAAATTCAGAATCAAATTACATTTCCATTATCATCAAAAGTTGAGACAGTTCTCAGTCTGGAGAAATTTTAATCTTAGTGCAAAACAAATTTTTTGATATTCTAATTTTTAAAAATATTCATGTTAAGGCCCATAATTTCTTCATTCATCGCTGTCGCTTCCTGATTCACTCAGCTGCAAATCATTTCCTAAAATAAAAAAGAAACAGGAAAGCTAATTACATTGAAGTTGTTCTTTTTCTTTTAATTCAACAAATATAGAATAAAATCAAACTGTGAACTTACAACTCAGTATTTTCAACTGACATTTTTTCTTAATAATAACAATGCTAATGTTTACTTAGTACTATATATTTTATAAAATGCTTCATATACATTATCACACTAAGAATTAATCTATTGACTAAACTTTGAATATGTATTGTTGTTCAAACTTGCTACTATCAAATGTTAGTTTACACTTACTTTTGTCATCTTAGTTCACGTACCAATATCACCAATATACTGTAAAATAAAAATTTCTTTATATATTATGCTTGTGAATCTCTTCCTTGGGGACTTTTGGGGGAAGAGGGGGAATTATCAGGGAATTGAGAAAATCATGTGACCATCTCACACTGTTTTTAAAGGGTAAACCAAAAGTGAAGTTTTTCTTGGATGATAGTTTTTAATGGTTTAGTGGTTCATACCAAATAAGATTCTCTAGTAATCCTAGAGTAATCCTAGGCCTAAAAATGGTTGAAAAAAGGGGTGCTGTTACTGATTCTCATTATTATAGCCTCTGAGGCCAGGAAGGTAGCACTGGAAAGGCACCTAATATATAATATTATTGCCTGAAATATTGTATGTCAGGCTGTTTAGCCAACTCTTTTAAAAAAAGTATTAAAAAAAAGTCAAGTATCACATTTTTACATGAGGGCATTTAGTCAAATTGCTGTTTAATGGGTCAGAGTTCATTTTCCTTTTTCTTTATAGATATAGGAAAAACTGAATTTATGTTCCATATGGATCAACACATTACAACCAGTGAGTAAATAGTACCAATAAATATGAAGCTATAGTAAACAAATATATTCTTCTAGATTACTTCCTAGTAGAGACAATACACTGAAAGAATGGTAGATTTGATTGTGTGGAAAATAGATGAGAAAGAAGAGGACATTCTGGACAAAGAGAGAGAAAAAATATTCGGGGCTAGGAAGAGGCAATTTGCAAAAAGGAAAGGAGCTCACTTGGGAAGATAAGGATATTTCATTTCCTGCAGCAGTGGGATAAAGCTACAGGAGCTAGTTCTATGAATGGGAGTTCAGTCCACCTTGTGTGCAGATCAAAACCTAAATTCTCTACAACATTCAACTCTAGCTACCTAGTGCTTGGAGAATGAATCACAGAACTGGGTTGGGGGAGTTCGAAGAATCTTCTGGCTCTTTCCCAGTCTTGTAGCTAATCAATTCATAGCTTCTGTGATACAGAGGATTGATGGTGGAAAACTCTGTTATATTGCTACATCTTCCCTTCTGATATATAGGTTATTTCCAATGTGTTGCTGTAACAACTAAAGCAGCTATGAATATTTTGTACAAATAGGCCCTTTTTACATTTTAATGTTTTTTTTAGAATCAAGTCATAGAAAAGGACTATAGTAGAACTTATAGTTTTCCAAAGCTTCAATTCTAATTCTAATATTTCTTACTATTTTTGCATTCTAAGGGTTATAAGGTGACATTTTAAAGTTTTTTTGTGTGTACAATCAAAACATTTTTTCATGTGATTAATGTATTTTCTCCTTCAAAAATTTTCTGGTCATGTCTGTTGGGGAAATTTTTTCACTGGGGACTATATATTATAAAATTCTAGATATCAGATCTTCAGCTGATATTTACTAGAAGTGGTTTCTTTCCCCACTCCTTCCACAAATGTTTCTTTTCTTTCTATTTTAGATATGTTGCTTTTTGTTGGACAAAATCCTTTCATCTTCACATAATAAAACATCAATTTTTACTCCAAAAATTTTTTTCATTTTATTAAAATGTCCTCTCTGTAGTTGGAATAAATGTGATTACTTTTTCTTAAAGTTTTTTAGAATGTATGTGTTTAATATGTAGATTGCTTTTGAAGTATGGCAAAGATCTAAACACATTTTTGGCCTCATAGATTTCCTAACAGTTTTTATTTAAAAGTGATTTTTTTCCACAGTGTTTTTAAAAATTAAATTTTATTTTATTTTTAATTTATTAATCACTCCAAAAAAAAAGACAATTCCAAATGTGAAGCAGCACAAGATCAAAGAGATATGAAACCATAAATCTCTTATTTACAGTCTGCTTTTTAAAAAAGCAAATAAATTCAACATTTTATTTTCAAAGTTATCTGCCTGTTTTTGTTTCCTTCTGATTTTCTATTCTCTTTAGAGTGTTTTTAAAGCATGGGTTTATCAAATACTAAACTTTATTATATGCATCAGCTTCAATTTCTGGGTTCTTATTTCTCTGTTCTTTTTCCCAGTAAAAAGACAATTTCCTGGTTATTTCTACAAAGTACATTTCTCCAAAGTAACTTTTAAGATCTGATAGTATCTTTGCTTTCTTTTTCACATTTGTTCTTTTTTTTTAACTCTTACCTTCTGCCTTAGAATCTACACTGTATATTGGTTCCAAGGCAGAAGAGAGATAAGGAATAGTCAATGGCATTAAGTTACTTACCCATGGTCACCCAGCTAGGAAGTGTCTAAGTCCAGATTTGAATCCAGGACCTCCTATCTCTAGGCCTGGCTTGGTGGTTCTTTGTTTTTTCATGTTGACAAGATTGATGACTTTTCAAATGGGCAGATTTTGTTCAGAATTATAAATAACTTATCATTTATTTGGTTCTTACTTGATTTCTATCTAGGTAATATTGAATTTATCTTTGTATGTTTTCTTAAAATTTTCATCTGCATTTATAGTCATATTGTACTATTTTCTCTAAAAATTATATACATATGTAGGCAAATGGCTTTCAAATGTATCTAGCATGGAAATACAAGTTTCTAAAATTAGATGAAGAATTTTACATATCAACTTATATTTATAAAGAAAATGAAATCATTTTCCCATTTTTTAAAGTATTTGATCATTTCAAAAGATGATTTTATAAACTAGACACTGAATTTTTTTTTTTTTTTCAGATTTTTAGGTTCAGGGAAAGATAAAAAGAGCAAGCGGTATATAAAATTGAAATTCTCTGAAGTTTCAGTATTGGAGAACCAATAAGAGATTGTATTAAATTATATTCAGTTTTGTTGCTAGAAAATTTTAGCAGAATTATCTAGGAATTTCTATAAATGATTAAGAACCAGAGAAGCAGAGCCATCTTCAGAGCTGCCCTAAGAATGAAGCCTATTCTAGAATGTCTAGGAGAAGATATCTGGGATATGAGGCATCTGGGATTCATCATGTGCCAAAGTAGGTTATGTGGCAGGAATAGGTTACTATCATACAAGGAAATGATGTTAGTTAATATTAGTGATCATCATTATATTGCTTTGGCCTTTTATTACATGGTGTTTATGTTTAAGATTTCTTGATTACTTTGGTGACATGTAAATCTCTTTCCTCAAAATTAGTTCACTGTGAGCCCTCTAAGTACTCTGATCTATAAACCTGACTTACATAATTCTGATTATGAATATATGGAAAAACCTAATATAGATAAGTGATGGGGTCGGTGAGTGGGCAGTAGAACACCAAGTAGTAGTGGGAATTGAGTGAATCACACTGATTCCATTTTGTGATTCTGGAGTTAGTTCAGTTCCCTTTCTACTCAGGTATAGGTTTAGTTCAATTTCTGTCTTTTGAGAAAATGTTAATAAGTTGTGGAAATTGAGAGAAAATTCTATGGTATTTTTCATGACGCTATTCTGTCTTTGTTCTCTCCTACTTGTTTGACCCCTTCCCTTTTTTAATTCTTTTTCTGGATCAGCTCTATCCTGTGGTTCTTTTCTCTCTACATAGCATATTCCCTCTCTCTTGCTCACCTCATCAGTTATATAGATTTATTTATTATCTCTTTGCAGAAAAGTCCCAAAACTATATATTCATCCCAAGTCTCTTTTCTTATCTCAAGTAATAAATCTCTAACTACCTATAATGGATATTCCAAAGTAGATGCCCCACTGTTGGGGATATTATTGGGGATGTAGACACTAAACAATAACTCTAGTCCAATTATCAATAATATGGAATTAGGTCTTGATCAATAATACATGTAAAACCCAGTGGAATTGTGCATAGGCTAAGGGGGAGGGATTGGGGGTGGGGTGGGGGAGAAGGAAAGAACATGAAACATGTAACTAGGAGAAAATATTCAAAATAAAAAAAATAATTTCAAAAAAAAGTAGATGCCCCAGAGACATCTCAAATTCAATATGTACAAAGCAAAACCTAATCTTTATCCCAAAACTTAATTCTCTTTTGAAATTCACTTTTTATGTTGAGGATAACACTATTCTTCCAGACTCTGAAGTTTGCAAATAATTATCCTTGAGGAGGAATTCCATGTGAACTGGAATGACCTCCAGGAATTGATGCAGAGCGAAAGGAACAGAACCAAGAAAACCTTGTTCACAGAGATTGAAACTGTGGCACAATCAAATGTAATGGACTTCTCTACTAGCAACAATGCAATGATCCAGGACAATTCTTTTTTTTTTTTTTAATTTATTCTTTTTTTTACATTTTCATTCATTCATTCATTCATTCATTCGTTTGTTTGTTTGCTTGTTTGTTTGTTCATTTATTTATTTATTTTTTTAAAGCCCTAGTACTTCGGTGTATTGTCTCATAGGTGGAAGATTGGTAAGGGTGGGCAATGGGGGTCAAGTGACTTGCCCAGGGTCACACAGCTGGGAAGTGGCTGAGGCCAGGTTTGAACCTAGGACCTCCTGTCTCTAGGCCTGACTCTCACTCCACTGAGCTACCCAGCTGCCCCCGATCCAGGACAATTCTGAGGGACTTATGAGAAAGAATGCTAGGGGCAGCTGGGTAGCTCAGTGGATTGAGAGCCAGGCCTAGAGACAGGAGGTCCTGGCCTCAGACACTTCCCAGCTGTGTGACCCTGGGCAAGTCACTTGACCCCCATTGCCCACCCTTACCACCCTTCCACCTATGAGCTAATACACAGAAGTTAAGGGTTTAAAACAAAACAAAAAACAAAAAAAAAAGAATGCTATTCACATTCAGAGAAAAAACTGTGGGAGCAGAAACATAGAAGAAAAACATTTCCTTGATCACATGGTACGATGGGGGCATGATTGGGGATGTAGACTCTAAATGAGCACCCTAGTGCAAATATCAATAATATGGAAATAGGTCTTGATCAATGACACATGTAAAACCCAGTGGAATTGTTCATTGGCTACGAGAGGGGGAAGAAAAGATGGAAGGGAAAGAACATGAATTGTCATGGAAAAATATTCTAAATTAATTAATTAAATTTTAAAAATTATTCTTGACTCTTTCCTCATTGCATATATGGAATCAATTGCCAAGTCTTACCACTTCTAACTGCATAGTAATCTCTGTCCTCATTCAGACCCTCATCACTTCCTAGTGGTTTTTCTTGCTCACTTCATCTTCCACACAGATGCCAAAGTGATTTTCCTAATGTGCAAGTTTAACCATATCATCCTCTCAGCTCAATATACTCCAATAACTCCCTAATGCTTTAGCTTTTTTAATTTGATTCTTAAAATTTATTCATAACCTGCCCCAACTTACTTTTCCAACCTTATTTTGCATTTTCTTTTTCTTATACTCAATAGTCTGCTCTTAACGTGATTTCTTGCTGTTCCTCACATGTGATATTCCATTCCCTCTCTCTGAAATTTCACTAAATGTCTGTCATACCTGACTTCCACTTTTCCTCAAACTCTAGGAATATTTTGCTGTCTTCAAAACTCTGACTAAGCATTACTTTCTACATGAAGCCCTTCCTGACATCTCCAGTTACTAATGCTTTCCATTCCAAAATGGAAGTTAATTTCAGAGAAAAAGCAGTGGTTTGGTGCTGGTGAGGGATAAACTAGAAAAGTAGAACAGATCTCCTGCAGAAGGTAACATCAGAGTTAAATCTTGAAGGGAGCAAGGGAAGCTAGGAGTCAGAGGTGAGGAGAAAGCTTTCCAGACATGGGGGAAAATCCTTGAAAAGATATGGATTCAGGAGATGGAGTATCTTGTGTGAGGAATAACAAGTAGGTCACTGATAGAGTATATGAAGGGGAATACAGTGTAAGAAGCCTAGAGAGGTAGGAAGGGCAAGAATTATTAAGAATTTTAAACTCCAAATACAAGATTTTCTATTGTGTCAGTGGAGTTTATTGAAGATAGAGGTGACAAACTCAAACATGCACTTTATGAGAATCACTTAGGAAAGTGAGTCAAGGATAAATCTAAAACAGAAGAGACACAAGGGAAGAAATAGAAAGCTATTACAGTGGTCCAGGTGAGAAGTGATGAGGGCTATACTAGGGTAAAGGATAAGTGAATAAATAGGAGATGAATACAAGAGATGCTGTGAATATGGAAATAAAATTTAACAGTGAATTAGATGTGTAAGGTAAACATGAGTGAAGAGTCAAGGATACCAACTGAGATTGCAAGTCTGGGTGAATGGAAGGATAGCAATGCTCTCAATAGTATGGAAGGTTTTTTTGAGGGATGAAAATAATGAATTCTGTTTTGAACATGTTGAATTTGAGATGTTACAGGATACTGTAGAAGACACCCAACAGGTTGAGAGTGAATGAAGAACCTCTATATAACCACTGAAGAAATCTCTGTACCCTCTCCTTAGAGGGAAATATAATGAGTTTAGAACTCAAAATATTAATTTGCCTCTGGAGAGACATACATAGCATTTACAATATTTATCGTACTCCCTACAAAGTCTTCTTCTACTGAAGGATACAAAGATGGACTTCTCCCTGAAGTTTCTAGTCTAGTTGTGAAGATCAGACATAGGAAAATATTCTGGAAGGCAAAGAAATCCAGAATCACCTACCCATAAAAATTGAGTATATTCTTTCAGGGAGAAAATGGTCAGATGATATGATGGTATAAGTGGACAATCCTAGAGATTCAACTAAAAAGTTAGTCAAAACTATCAATCATTTTAGTAAAGTAGCAGGATATAAGAAAAACCCACATAAATCATCAGCATTTTAATATATTACTAACAAAGTCCTGTAAGAAAAGGAAGAAGATAAACATAAATGGAATAAAATACCTGGGATTATAACCACCAAAATAAACCCAGGAACTATGCAAGTGATTATAAAACATTTTTTATACAAATAAAGTCAGATCTAAATAATTGGAGAAATAATTGTTCATGGATGGACAAAGCCAATATAATTAAAATGACAATCCTACATAAATTAATCTTGCCTAGTTAATGCTACCCCAATCAAATTAACAAAAAAAATTATCTTATCATGTTAAAAAAAATAACAAATAGCATTTGGAAGAACAAAAGTCAATATAAATATTTTTAGGAAAGACCCATCTATTACTATAGTCAATATAAATAAAATAATTAATTCAAAAAAGATTTAAAGGAAGGAGCTTTAGTAGTACCAGATTTTAAACTGTATATTAAAGCAGTAATTATCAAAACTATCTAGTACTGGCTAAGAAATAGAAAGGTGGATCAGTGAGACAAAGAAGACATGTAATACGCAGTAGTAAAAGATTTTAGCAACTGGGTATTTGACAAAAATATAGATCTATGCCATTGGGATAAGAAATCACTAATTGGTAAAAGGTGCTGGGATTGCTGGAAGTAGTTTGGCAGAAACTAGGTATAGTCCAATATCTTACATCATTCACTAAGATAAGATTAAATGGACACAAGATCCAGACATAAAAGGAGATATCATAAGCAAGTTAGAAGAACAGAACACACATTATCTATCAGATTTATGGACAGGAGAGAAATTTATGAGTAAACAGCAGATAGAGAGCATTATAAGATATAAAATGGATGATTTTGAGTAAGATAAATTGAAAAGGTTTTGTACAAATGAAACAAATGTTACCAAGTTTAGAAAAAAGCAGAAAATTGGGAAAAAATGTTCATAGTCTCTCAGCTAGAGGACTTATATATAAAATATTTAGAGAACTTTGTCAAATTTGTGGGAATAAGAGCCATCACCGAGTTGATAAATGGGCAAATGATACAAACATAGTTTTTGGATGAAAAAATTAAGTCCATGTATAAGTATAAGAAAAAATTCTCTAAGTCACTACTGATTAGGAAAGTGCAAACCAAAACAATTCTGGATATCATCTCATACACATCAGACTGACTAAAATGACAAAAGGGAAAAATGATAAATGTTGGAGGAGATGTGGTAAAGTGGGGACACCAATACACTCTTGGTGGAACTGTGAACTGATCTAACTCTTTGGAATTATACCCAGAGAGCTTAGACCCAGCAATACTGTTAAATCTATTTCCTAAGGAGATCAGGGGAAAAGGAAAAGAACCTATGTGTTCCAAAATAGTTGGAGCAGCTCACTTTGTGGTAGAAAAAAAATTGGAAATTAAGGGGATGCTCATCAGTTGGGGAATGGCTAAACAAATTGTGGTATATTGTGATGAAATATCACAGTGCTATAAGAAATGTTTTTTTTTAATTTTACATTTTTAAAATTTTTAAAAAATTTATAAAGAAGCACATGAGATAATGAAGAGTGAAATGAATAAAACCAAGAAAGCATTAGTTACAGCTACAGAGTTAATATTGAAGAATAACTTGTGAAATGTGCACTTCTAGTGAATGAACTTAAAAAATGGAACACTAAGGATGTAATCTATGTATACATATCTGTTTGCCAGATGATGCCTTCTACAGTCTGGAGAGGGGAAGGAGGGGTTTAGATATCTTGAAATAAATTTTATTAATAAAAAAAGAAAAGTAATTGGGAAATATTTAACAAAATAAATAAAAATACATGACACAAATAATGCTAATATGTGGTTTTCTAAGGCAATAGAAAGAATAAAAGGATACTTATACATAGAATTTTCTATTTAACTTTGATATCACTACCCTAGATTGTCAAGGTCAGAATCCTTTCTGTCTTTGTAGCTCCCTCCAGTGCCAAGCACAGTATCTGGCACACAGTAAGTGCTTAACAGATGCTTATTGATGTACTGATTGTTTCTATTCTAGACCTGATTATATGCAATAAATTTCTGAAGTAGAAATTCCAGAAACCTTGAAACAAACTTACCATTCTGTCTAAATATTTGTGATAGTGGAAAGATAAATGAGTTTAGTTTGACATGTATCATTGATTCTAGGAGAGCAGGATTTAGTGGGTTAAGAGAAAGTATAGCTAGGTTCCTAAAAACAAAATTTTTGCCAGGGAAATCAGCCCTCCTAAAGGTAACTCTGAAGACACAAAGAAAAATAATTTCATGAGGAGGAAAAGTGGGAATTATCAGATGTGGAGGTAAAACTTACCACCCTTTTCTGATTTTAAAAAACTTGCAT
The DNA here is from genome assembly GCF_016433145.1 of Gracilinanus agilis. Classification (NCBI taxonomy): domain Eukaryota; kingdom Metazoa; phylum Chordata; class Mammalia; order Didelphimorphia; family Didelphidae; genus Gracilinanus; species Gracilinanus agilis. The sequence goes on along the minus strand of NC_058132.1, from coordinate 343,356,016 downwards.
AAAAGAGGGAAACAAGGGATAGGAAACACAGGATGAATACAAAATCATGGATTAGTCTTGTGAAAACAATGTCAAGAATGCTAAAGCTGAAGTTGAACAAGGCAAACTAAGGAAAATTCAGAGTATTTTATTTATTTATTTGTTTGTTTATTTATCTATCTAGTTAGTTAGTTAGTTAATTAGTTAGTTTTAAAACCCCTGCCTTCCGTCTTGGAGTCAATACTATGTATTGGCTCCAAGGCAGAAGAATGGTAAGGGTGGGAAATAGGGGTCAAGTGACTTGCCCAGGGTCACACAGCTGGGAAGTGTACCTGAGGCCAGATTTGAACCTAGGCCTGGATCTCAATCCACTGAGCTACCCAGCTGCCCCCAATTCAGAGTATTTTAAAATTGTACTGAAACAAAGTACAAAAGCTAGGACCACTGCCTGGGGTAAACTGATCAATGAAGAGATGTCAGAGGACACAGCTTCTCAAATCTTCTTTCGCATCTGTTTTCTATACCAAAAAGAATAACTTTTAATGAAAAGGACAGAACAAAAGTAACTAACAGAACATTGATGCCAAAAATAACTGTCCTTGAAACATTCATATGGTATGAAATCCAATGAAGTAACTTGCTATGTAGCTACCTGTAGTGATGAGCTTATAAGTCCATTAAAGAATAATTTAAAATAATTTCATAAATATTATTATGGTATTCTAAATAAAAAGTTAACTGTATTTTTGAGAAGCTATTGTTGGCATTTAGTACCTGGTTCTTCTAATCAAGAATATAAACTCATATATTTAATCAAATGGTACAAATTCATATATAATCAACTTTTCATCATTCACATCTGAGTTTATTCCAAAGCAACTTTTTTTCAAATGTTAAGCATAGTATCTTATCTACAATTTAACATTAACAAGACTTTTGTTTACTTTAGTTCAATAAGAGTAAGAAAAAGGCTTTTAAAATTAAACAAATATTACCTTTCTACCTCTGGGAAGGTCTGAACAAGACACAGCAGGAACTTAGATAAGTTTCTTTTTTAAGCCCATACTCTCTATTGGTTTAAGAAATGAAAGAGCAAAGAAGCTGGAGAAGAAGGAAGTTGGGGAAGCCTAGCAGGTTCCAGCCCTTTCTAAATCAAATTCTGCCTATCCAATTTTATTATTTTTGTTACTGCTAATAAAAAACTATTAATTTGCATAGCCAATTTGAAATTTTGATATCTTATCACACATACCATTTATGAAGAGCAGTTTTAATTACCTCACTTACTTATAAATTAAGGTAAATAGTAATAAGTATAAGGTATGCCTATAAAGTAATGAGTTTACATTCATAAAGTAGGTGTGAAAATCCATCTCAATGATTTTGTCATGCACATTTAATTTCTCTTATATTATCAGGGAATGAGGTATATCTGTCCCCGAGGTGAATCTTCTGGAATATTAAAATTTATTTCTTTAAATGCTAAAACTCTTCAGAACTGTTTTCAAAGATAATCTCTCCTTAGTGTATTATACTTCCTCACCTTCCTAAACAGAATATATTGTAATATAAAATCAACTTTTTCATGATGACTTGAAGTCATGATTAAGAGAATCAATTATTATACAATACTTTGAAACAGAAATACCTTAGGGGATACTTCAATATTAGTCCCAGTTTGCAACTTTTTTGGAGTATCATTATCTGTTTTAAAAATATTTTTGTGCTGCTGGAACTGTGAATTGATTCAACAATTTTAGAGAACAATTTGGAATTATGCCCAGAAAGTTGTAAAACTGTATATACCTTTAGATCTAGCCATACTGTTAATTCTGCTCCCCAAGGAGATCAGAGAAAAAGGAAAATATATTCCAAAATATTTATAACAGCTCTCTTTGTGGTGGCAAAGAACTGGAATTCCAGGATGTGCCCATCAGTTGGGGAATGGCTAAACAAGTTGTGGTGTATAATTGTAATGGAATACTATGTGCCATAAGAAATGATGAGCAAGTCTTTAGAAATTGTTAAGATCTTTATGAAATTATGAAGAGTAAAACAAAAAGAACCAAGAGAACATTATATACATATACATATATATACAGCTACATAATTAATATTTAAAGAATAGCTTGTGAATATCTACCTCCAGAAAAAAAAAAACTGGGAAATAGAAACACTAAAAACATTAAAAACTTGTTTTTCTTAATTTTTGCCTCTCCCTTACAAGGTTAAGTTATGAGTGGTTTCCAAAAATAAATATTTTTTACCCCACTCCTTTTACTTTGTTATTTCTACAAAAAAACAAAATGGCAAAGCTTAGAGAGAATATGGAAAAATTGAGACACTAATGCACTGTTGGGGGAATTGTGAACTGATTAAACCATTCTGGAGAGCAATTTGGATCTCTGCCCAAAGAACTATAAAATAGTACATACCCTTTGACGCAGCAATACCATTACTAGATTTGTATCCCAAAGAGATAAAAAACAAAAAGTGAAAGGAACCATATGTATGAAAATATTTAGAACAATTCTTTTTGTAGTGGCAAAGAATTGGAAAGTGAGGAGATACCCATCACCTGGGGAATGGCTGAGTAAGTTATAGTATATGATTATAATGTAATACTATTGTGCTGAAAGAAATGACAAAAAGGAGGAGCTCAGAAAAACCTGGAAAGACATACACGAACATAAAAGATGATGCAGAGTGAAGTAAGCAGAACCAGAAGAACACTGTACACAATAACAGCAAATATGCATGATGAACAGTTGTAAATAACTATTCTCAGCAATACATTGATCCAAAACATATGGTAAAGAATGCCAGCTACTTCCAGAGAAAGAATTGATGGAGTCTGAATTTGGAACAAAGCAAACTTTTTTCACTTCCTGTCTTAATTTTCTTTTTGTTCAACTTTCCTTCCACAAAAGATTAATGTGGGAATGTTTTATATGATTACATATGTAAAATCCATATCAGATTGCCTATCATCTCAGTGGAGGAAGGGAAGGGAGGAGAGAATTAGAGACTCAAAGTTTAAAAAAAATTGGAAATTATTTTTGCATGTAATTGGGAAACATTTTTTTGTTACTTCCAGAGGACTAAACTTATTAGAATGGTACCTAGATGTCTAAGCAATATTCAATAATGGGTCATATTTTTACCATTTCACAATTAGTGCAAAGATATATGTAGAGAAGGCAGAGTCAAGTGCATCATTTTTCTAGCTTAGGAAAATAGGCAGAGAAGTTTGTAAGGTGCAAGATGCAGCATAAATGGCACCTGGTGTTATAATTAGAAATTAATCTTGGAGACCTTGTATTAAATTTCTAATTATTTATAAGAGAAAGAAAGACAGAAAGAAAACAAGATTGTCCTAACTACCCAAAGTCTCTGGCCATGTCGTAAGTCTTTAGTTCCTGGATTCTCAGCCTTTGTAGTCCCAATCTTGTGGACCCAGCTTGGCTAGAAGTGGCTGCAAAGGCAAATACAGCCCACCACAAACGGGCAGCCAGCCAAAAAGGGTGCAGGAAAGATCAAATAAGAGACTCCTGGGCAGAGCAAGGAAAAACTTTATACAGCATGGGGCTGGAGGGGAAAAAAAAGGCCCCACTCCTGCTTGGTCCCCTTCTCTTATGTCACTACTGATAGCATTCTACTTGACTCTCTGATGGGGTAGTCCTGAGTCATGTATTCATTCTGAAGTTTAGGCATGAGCTACATACATCATTCCATTGTGTCAGGGGTTTCAGCTACCCATTCAGGAAGTCAGGACTTCCATCTCACATGATGACATTCTTTCTTAATAAGCATGTGCCAGTTACTAGGTTATATTTTTATGTTAATTTTACATACAGGCTATGGTAGAAAGAAGCCCGGTGCCCAAGTATGTTAAGGGAACTGAACATGTAGGAAAAAAGAAATCCCTGGGAACAGAAATGGGTACCATCCAGAAGCTCTGCCACTCATTACTCAGTCCCAGATCATAGTTCTAAGGCAGAGTGGAAAGCTCTCAGTAGGAAAAGAACAGGAGCCCTACCTAAGTTAAGGAGAAGAATGCAAACCAAGAGGAGAGTAAACAGACCTCTTCCTGGATCATATCACTTTGGAAACACTGAAAATTTATAATCCACCACTCTGAAAAGTGAATATGGCAGAAAAACATAATACATAGAACCTCAGGCTAGCCAGTCCTTTCCCTCACCACTATTCCCACCTGCTGAAGGGTGCAGGGCCAACTTTTACAAGAAACTGGATGGAAAAAAACTAAAAGAATCTGATCATAAAAAGCTTAGTAGTTTCTATAGCTACCTATTAGCTTAGAAGGAAGTTCAAAACATAAACTCTAAAGAAGACAATGACTTAAAAACACCTTAGAAGCAAAGCCTCAAAGAAAAATAAAGTTTGGACACAAGTACAACAAAAATTTCTAGAAGATATCTTTGTCTAAAAAGAGCCAAAATTTATTTTGAAATTCAAGTAGGAGTGGTATAGGAAAAATTGGAAAAATAAATTAGAGCTCTGCAAGAAAATTATGAAAAGAGAATTAATAGCTGGGTATAAAAAATATCAAAGAAAATAACTCTTTAAAAATTAGAATTAGTCAAGTAGAAGCTAATAATTCTGTAAGACATTGAGAAACAATAAAACAAAGTCAAAACGCTGAAAAAAAGATAAGAGAAAATCTCAAATATCAAACAGAAAAACTAACCTGGAAAAAAGATCAATGAGAGATCATTTAAAAGAATCATTGTACTAATAAAAATCCAGGTTTCCCAGATCAAGGAAAACAAAAGCTGAAATAACGAAATACCATAGAGCCACAGTCAGGATTACACAAGATTTAGCATATAAAAGAGCAGAGGGCTTAGAATATTCTGGAATGCAAAGGTGACAGGATTATAAGGGAAAAAACATACCCAGAAGAATAATTCTAAAGGAGAAAAATAGATATTTTACTAAATAGAGGGCTTCTGGCTTCCAAGCATTTCTAAAAAAAAGATTAGAGCTTAATAGAAAATGCAACATTCAAACAAGGCTTGAGAAACATAAAAATGTAAACATGAGGAGAAATCATAAGGTACTAAACAAAATTAAACTGTTTACCTATATGGAAAGATGATACATGAATGATGATTAAAAATTCTCAAATACTGGATTCAGGGTGAGAAAAATCTATTAGGCTAGCAATAACCAATAAATTAATTGGCCAGCGATTTCTCTCAGTGATCAAACACAAAGTACATTCATTCAGCATCTTGGAGGCTCATTATTCAGCCCTCTCAAAGACATCTCTCATTGTCAGATACCTAATAAGTCCCTCTCTGATCCCTCATGAAGATGAGGAAAATCATATGCTTGATCATAGGATTCTAATATTCTTAATCTACATGAAGAAATCAGGTAATGTCTGGTTAGGATTGACTCTCCCCCATCCATCCCAATGGGGAATCAAGGACACTGTCATACTGCCCTCCAGACTTACTTAGCCTAAATTAGTTTTTGCTTATTGGACTAGATGGAGCTTATATTCTCAATCTTAATTATCCCAATTTTAGAAGCTACTCTGGGGCAGAGAATATAAGTTTATTCCTAGGCTGCTCAGGACAAATGAGAAAGAACTCTTGAAAAACATATTACCAAACCCTATTAGAAATAAAATAATATAGTCAGAGCATTATTTAGAAATAAAAACAATACAGCATTAGGAAAAAAATCTCTTCTCTAATAACTATTATTTTTAGCGTAATTAGAGGGAATCTACTTAGACAGAGGGCATGGGTATGAGACTATTGAGATGATCTCAGAAAAGAATGAAAATATGATAAAGAAAAATGCACAGGGGAAACAGAGAAGGGAGAGGAACAATGGGTAAATTATCTTTCAAAAGAAGAGCTCTAGGAAGACTTTATGCAATGGTTGGGAGATAAGGGTTGGGCATTGCTTAAACCTCACTCTCATCTGAAATGGTTCAAAGAGGGATGAATATACATGCATACAAGTGGGGTACAGAAATTCATCTTACCCAAGAGGGAAGTGGAAAGGAAAAGATCTAAAGAATGGTAAGAGGTTGTGATAGAGAGAATAAGAGAAAAGCAGACTCTAGAAAACAGAGGTCAGAAGAAAAACAAACTCTTGAGGAAGGACAGGATAAAAAGAGAGGGACAAATATAAGAAAATAGGATGGGGAAAATACACAGATGACAATCATTATTGTGAATGTGAATGGGGATAAACACCTATAAGAGGAAAGATGATCATAGAATGCATTAGAAACCAGAATCCAAAAATATGTTGTTTACAAAAACACGATTAAAATAGTTAAAATAATAAGGAGCTGGAAGAGAATCTATTTTATTTCAACTGAAGTAAAAAAGACAAGAGTAGCAATGATAATCTCAGATAAAGCAAAAACAAAAATAGGCCTAATTAAGAGATAAACAGGAAAGACATTTTGTTGAAAGGTATCTTTACTCTAGACAGTGAATTATCAACATCAATAATGGACATACATGTACATGAAATGGCAGAGCATCCAGTTTCTTGAAGGAAAAGTTAAATGAGTTCTAGAAGGAAATAGTAAAATTATAACAGTGGGGAATTTCAATTTTCCCTTCTCAAACCTAGATAAATTTAACCACAAACAAACAAGAAGGCAGTTAAACATGACCATGTATTAGGGCATAAAAACTTCACAAACAAGTGCAGAAAAGGAGAACTAAAAAATGCATGTTTTCCTGACCATGATACAATGAAAATTACATTATGGAAAGGACTTTTGAAACATAAACATTAACTAGGAATTGAAAATTGGAAAAAATTGAAAATCCTAAAGAATGGATATATTAAGGAACAAATCATAGGAACAAACCATAATTTCATTAAAGATAATGACAACCATGATAACATGCCAAAATTTGTGAAATGTAGACAAAGCATTATTTAGAGAATAAAACTATATATGAAATGGATGGGCATTAACAAAAAGATAGTTTGCCCAAGATTAAAAGAAGAGGGAATAGATTTTAAATAACTATCTAGGAAAAAAGAAATTTAACAAGTCATAAATGAATTCCCTAAGAAAAATCCTAGGTCTACATGAATTTATGAGCAAATTCTACCAAACATTTAAAGAACAATTCATTCTAATACTATATAATCTTATTGAAAAAACAGGCAAAAAATCTTACCAAATTCCTTCTATAATACAAAAATGGTTTCTATATGAAAATAGAGATAAAAAACAGATAGAAAATTATAGACCAATCACTCTAATATTTATGCAAAACTTTAAATAAAAACTAGCAAGGAGATTATAGCAATGACTATGCTGGATTTATACCAGGAATATAGGGCTGGTTCAATATGGAAGAAATTATAAGCCTAATTGATCATGTCAATAACAAAACCATTAAGATCATGTGATTATCCCAATCAATGCAGGAAAAGCTTTTGACAATCTATATCAACCACCCCTATTAAAAACACTATAAGGTAAAGGAATAAATGGAACTATTCTTAAAATAAGTAGTATATAGCTAAAATCAAGAGCAAGCATTATATATATATAATAGGGATAAAGTAAAAGTCTTCCCAAAAATATCAGGGATAAAACAAGAATATTCATTGTCATTATTGCTTAATATTGTACTAGAAATGATAGTTATAGCAATAAGACAAGAAAAAGAAACAAAGAATAAGTATAGGCAGTGAGGAAACTATCACTTTTTTGCAGATGATATGGACATAGAATCTAGAGTTCCCAAACTTGTAGCTTAGTGAGGTATGAATTTCAGGCTAGCAGTTGCAGACTGAATAATGGACCCCAGGGTAAATGCTAAATACCCTTTTGTCCTAGGTAGTCTTGCCCACGGTATCAGAGACCCTGCCCAGGAAGACACACCTGGGCAGGGACCATTCCTTTAGTATCCATTGTGTAAGCAGTCCCTTTCCCTTACACCCTAGCCTCTAGCTATGATCCCTTTCTCTAGCTGGATGGTGTCCGGTCAGTATAATGTCAATCATCTCTCCCAGCCCCAGGATCTTCCCAAATGGTATATAAGTTCCCCAATTTCCTTTGTTCTGAGGAGTGGTCATCTAGCAGGGTGTCACTCCCAGGGGGATCAGGGAGCAGAGCGAAGCAGTGTTCCTTTAGACTCTGCACAAGAGGCCAGGTAGCCCTCATCCCCCTTTCCCTTGATTATTTAATAGTTTTTTCTAAGTTAACAATACAATGGTTTAGAGAACCCTAGAGGGGCAGCTAAAAAATTAGCAAAAACAATTAACAACTTAAGCAAAGTTGTGGGATATAAATTAAACCCATTCAAATTATGAGCATTTATATTATCAATAAAACTAAGCAGGAATAGATAGGAAAAAATTCAACTTAAAATAATTATAGACAGTATAAAATAATTGGGAGTCCAACTGCCAAGACATACACAAGAACTATATGGACACAATTACAATTGCTTCCCACAAAAACAAATGACAGATTTAAATAATTAGAGAAATAATTATTCATGGGTAGGCTGAACTGATATAATAAAAATTATTTACCTCTATTAATTTACTGATTCAGTGCCATACCAAACAATATATGAATTATTTTACATAGGAAGAAAAAAAATAACATCTTAATCTGCAAGAATAAAAAATCATGAATATCAAGAGAATCAATGAAGAAAAAAGACATAAAAAGGAGGCTTTGCAGTACCAGATTTTAAACTATACTATAGAGCTGTACTCATCACAAGAATTTGGCTCTGGATAAGAAATAAAGTGGTGGATCAATGCAACAGATTAAGCACACAATATAGAAGGAAAAAACCACAGAAACCTAGTGTTTGATAAACCCGGAGATCCCAGCTACTGGGACAAAAACTCGCTATTAGACAAAAACTATTGCAAAAACTGGAAAGTAGTATGGCAGAAACTAGGTATAGACCAGCATTCACAATGGGTATATGGTTTAAATATAAAGAATAATATCCTAAGTAATTTAGTGGAGCATGGAAGAAATTACCTGTTAGTCTAGGGAAAGGGGAAGAGTTCATGAGACACAAAGATTCATGAGAGGTTAAAAACAAAAACAAACAAAGGAACAAAAGACCCACCCAGAATTAAGAAGCTTTTGCACAAACAAAACCAATGCAATCAAAATTAGAAGTAAAGCTGGAAGGTGAAGGGAAACTTTGCAGCAAGTTTCTCTGATAAAGGTTTCATTTTTCAAATATATAGGGAACTGATCCAAATTAATAAAAGTAATAAGTATTCCTTAATTTATAATGATCAAGTGAAGTGCACTTCATTTTGCATTTGCTACCCCACATTTTCTCAAGTCCTAGGAACAAGCTGTTCCTCCCAGGATAAATCAATCACTTCTAAACTCACCACCAGGTTACTAACTCAAGCCATAACTGAAACTGCTTCCTCGCCTCCTCTTCCTCCTGATTAGAAGGCTGCAGGTTGGTGTACCAAACTCCTCCCAGTGCCTTCTTTTATAAAAGGCAGAAATTGAACTCTCTCTCTGCTTACTAAACTTTGCATCTGCTGTCCTGATTGAAAAAGATGTCCTTATGCTAGGTATCTCATGTAATGTTTTCCCCTTCCCATTTTCCTGCCTCCTTGTTATTTCCTCCTTTAGATTTGCTTTTTGAGGATAGCAACTCTCTTTTTTTGTATCCCCCTTGATTAGCACTGTGCCTGGCACAAAGTAGGCACTTAATATATATTGGAATGCAATGAATTAGATTAGATAATGATGTGTAGTTTTCAGAGGAAGTGTCAACATGGAATCTAGAGTTCCCAAACTTGTAGCTTAGTGAGGTGTGATGCACCCCAAGTTTAGAAATAGTTTGTAGGTTGGAGACCCCCAAAGCTTGTGCTTGTTGTTTCCTGTTCCCATGAGAATCCACCCTGAAGGGAATATCTCAGGCTAGCAGTTGCAGACTGAATAATGGACCCTAGGGTAAATGCTAAATACCCTTTTGTCCTAGGTAGTCTTGCCCACGGTATCAGAGACCCTGCCCAGGAAGACTACCTGGGCAGGGACCATCCTTTAGTATCCATTGTGTAAGCAGTCCCTTTCCCCTACACCCTAGCCTCTAGCTATGATCCCTTTCTCTAGCTGGATGGTGTCCGGTCAGTATAATGTCAATCATCTCTCCCAGCCCCTGGATCTTCCCAAATGGTATATAATTTCCCCAATTTCCTTTGTTCTGAGGAGTGGTCATCTAGCAGGGTGTCAGTCCCAGAGGGATCAGGGAGCAGAGCGAAGCAGTGTTCCTTTAGACTCTGCACAAGGCGCAGCTCTGCATAAGAGGCCTAGTAGCCCTCATCCCCCTTTCCCTTGATTAAAGAGTGGTTTTATGACTATTTAATAGTTCTGCGTTTTTTCTAAGTTAACAGAAGAAATCAATGTTATCAATATTTATATTAAACAATGCTCTAAATCACTAATAATTAGAGAAAAGTAAATTAAAGCAACTCTGAGGGTCTACTTAACACCAAACAGATTGGCTAAGATGATAGAAAAAATAAAAGGACAAATGCTGAAGGCAGTTTAGGAAAATAGGTACACTAATGTAGTTCAACCATTCTGGAAAGCAATTTGGAACTCCGTCCCAAAAGCTCTTTCTCAACAATACTGCTACTAGGTTTATACTCCGAAGAGATCAGAAAAAGAGAAAATTATTCATTCATTTTAAAAAAGTTATAGCACCTCTTTTTAGGTGGGAGCAAAGAATTGGAAACTGAGAGGATGCCCATCAATTAAGGAGTGGTTGAACAAGCTGTGGAATATGATTATGATGGAAAACTATTTTGCTGTAATAAATAATGAAGGATGTAAGGAAATCCCAAAACACAAGAACTGATGCTTACTGACCCTGCACTTACTCAGCACTCCCATCCCCACTTTTCCTGCTATCAATACTGAGGCTACACTAGTAGACCTAAGCATACTGCACAAGTTTACATCAAAACCCACTCCTATATCCTAGTACCCCCTCCTTCTTTCCAATGCTATAGTGCCCCTAGCTTCAAGCTGTGGAAGTTTTCTCCACTGTCCTTCAAGAGCAAAAGTGTGCCAGGGCTGCAACTAGAAGCATAAATTCTGCAAAGCTCTGAGCAACAGTAGCCCTGAATTACTGGTGCCAGGAAAAGCAGGCTCTGAAATGCTTGGGGCTGGGCCACAGAACTAAGGAACAGAAGGAGTGGAGCAGATCCCCAAAAGAGGACATCGTGCACGTGGGAAGTTGTATAGCATTCCCACTAAGCCTGAGGGAAGGGCACCTAACAGTTCTGACCACCCAAAAGTCATTTGGGGCAGAGATGTTGGCCCAGGGTGGAAGGGGTTTAAAGCACTTTGAGATTCAGTCCTCAGGAAGACTACAATCACAGAGCAGGGAGTGAGAAGTGAGTGGTAAGTAAAATGGGGGTGGGGGAAAGATAAAAAATGCCAAAGATTCTGGGAAGTAGAAATCTCAAAAGACCTTGTACATAAAAAAATAAATGATCACAGAAAATGGTAACAAAAGAAAAAGTGACCTTCATATCCAGTTAATGAGTTCAGGAATCTATGAATAAATACTGCAAAACAAAGGGAAAATGATCCAACAACTGATGAGAGAGAGAACCATGTAGAATTTGGGGAGAATCTAGAAATACAACTCACAGTTTCCAGGTAGTTTAAAAGATACATGGTAATCACAAGAGTAGAATTTATGTCTTGCACAACAAAAATAATAGAAAAACTTGAATCTGCAGTGGTGAGCCTCACCAAAGAAACAAGAAAAAACAACAGATTGGGAATCTAAATATGCAGAAGTGAAAGATAACCTAGAAGAAAAGCAAAAAACAGAAAAGAAAAAGAAAAGCATGTTTACTATGAAAGTAAAGCATATAGATTTTGAAAACAGGATTCACAGACAACCTAAGGATCATAGCTCTCCCATAAGAAAATGACAGGACAAAAAATCTTAACATCTTAATGAAGGGAATAATAGAAAAAGATTGCCTAGAACTTCTGAATATAGAAAGTAAAATTCCAAAAGAAAGAATTCACAGATCATTTCCAGAAAAAAATATAAGGCTACAAACTCCCAAGACAATTTAACAATTGAATTCAGAAACAAGCCATGAGGAGAAAGAATTTAAAATACAAAGGAAAAAACATTCAAGTAATACAAAACTATTCCATACCATTCGAAAAAGGAAGAAATGGAATAATGTGCTCTGAAGAGCATTGACGCTCAGGATGCAGCTCAGAGTGACCTCTGCTGCAAAGTTGAGCCTAACTATATAGGACAAAAGATAAGACATTTAATAACTAAAAAAATTTGAAATATTTTAGAAAGAAAATCAGAATGGAAATTGTTTGCCGTTTCAGCATCCTAAACAACAGAAATGAAGGAGGATTAAATAAATGCAACAGACAAATATTGTATTAGCAATAAAGTGATGACAAAGAGATCATTAAGAAATTTCTTTCTAAATGTACACAAAGAGACAGAAGTGAAGGCAGAAATCTGATCGTGGTAACAATAAAAAGGTGAACAGGAGGTATTAAGGATAGAACCTAGCAACATATTTTTTACAGGTGAATTCACCTTTTGTGAGACTACATTACAGCCCAAGAGGGTATATAAAAGGGTGAAGATTTCCAGGCAAATGTGGAGGGGGGGACACAAGAAAGAGTAGAGATCAGTGAGGAGTTGGGGAGGAGATGCCCTACCATGGGGCAGTATCCTCTCTGATACCTTAACTGATATTGTTCTGAAAGTAAGGCACAACAGAAAAGGGAAATCCATGGGGTAAACTCTACAAGACAGTAGCAGAAAGCACATAGAAGAGAGAGCCTTGAATAGATTAGAAAGCTTTGATTGTATAAGGAATACAGAGAAAAGAGAAAGACCAGATGAGCAGGACTCATGAATCAGAGAATGAGGGTATAGAGTAAACTGAAAGAGAAGATGTATAATCAAGCAAGTGAAATAAATCATTTTTGATAAGGGATGCAAGAAATGAAATTTTTTAAAAACCTGATGAACAGACTAGTGAAGGGGAAAAGACAAAAGAGGAATAAACCTGAAAGAGGAAAAAAAGGGAAGAAATAAAAGTGACAACAAAAGAATATATGTATTTCTCTGTACCATGTGGAACTTTTGTAAAAGCTGACCATCTTATTAGGGCACAGATATATTGCAAACAAATGTAAGAAGGCAGAAACATTCAAAACATCCCATACAGATCATAATACAATAAGAATAGTAATTGGCTGAGGGACCACAAAGAAAATATATAGACAAATGCAGACTTAAATAATGAGTGAGCCAAAGAACAATTTATAGAAACAATAACTATGTAAAAGAAAGTGATATTGATGAATAACATACCAAAATTTCTGGAATGCAGCTAAAATGATCCTCAGAGGAAAAATCACATCTTTATAAATTATACATTAATAAAATAGAAGATTAATAAATTACATTTTTTAAATTAGAGAATCAAAAATAAATAAACCTAAAATAAGTACAAAAGAAGAGATATTACAAATTAGAAGGAAAATAGATAAATTGGAAACCAAAAAAAAGAAATTATATTTATCATTTGTTTTATTTAAAACTAAAAGCTGTTTTTTAAAAGACTAATAAAATTAATAAACCCTTAGCTAATCTGATTAAAATATAGAGGACAGAAAATCAAATAGATAAAACATCAAACAAGCAAGATGAAATCATCATAAAACCAGAAGAAAAAGAATAATCTAAGCATGTTAAATATAATTACATACTAAATACAAATTTGAGAACACAGAATACAGAAATACCTTCAAAAATACAAAAATTTAAAAATCAAACTAACAGAAGAACAGATAGAGATCTTGGGTAACCTAATCTCAGAAAACAAAATGAATCTAATTATAAAGGAACTACCAAAGAGAGTAGGAAGGAAGGGGGAAAACCCTGGACCTGATCAACTAATATGAGAATTCTCTCAAGCTATCATTTTCTTTGACACTCATTTTTAAATTCTGAGTTCAAAATTCTCTCCCCACCCAATACAGCCTCTCTTCTACCCACAAAGAAGGCAAGAAATATAATACCCATTATATATGTGAAATGATGCTAAATATATTTTTATTGTAGCCACTTTGACCTCTCAAAAAAGAAAAAGGCAAAAGAAAAGGTGGAAAAATATTCTTCAATCTGTATTCAGAGTTTGCCATTTTTTTCCTCTGGAGAATGACTTTTTTTTTAAAACCCTTACCTTCTCTCTTGGAATCAATACTAGGTATTGTTTCAAGGCAGAAGAGCAGTAAGTGCTAGTCAACAGAAGTTAAGTGAGTTGACTAGGGTCACATAGGAAATGCCTAATGTCACATTTGATCCCAGGACCTCCTATCCTTGGGCCTGACTCTCAATCCACTGAGCCACCTAGCAGCCCTATGGATAGCATTTTTTTCATCAGGAATCCCTTAGTAATGACTTGGTTTATTGTATTGATCAGAGTAGCTAAATCTTTCACAGTTGCGTTATCATGATAATATTGTTGTTATTGTTCTTCTGCTCATTCTACTTTGCATCAGTTCATACCAGTCTTCCCAGGTTGTTTTTTCTGTCACCATCCCCTTCATTATTTCTTTTTCTTTTTAAAACCTTACCTTCTGTCCTAGAATCAATACTGTGTATTGGTTCCAAGGCAGAAGAGAGGTAAGAGCTAGGCAATGGGGGTCAAGTGACTTGCCCAGGGTCACACAGCTAGGAAGTGTCTGAGATCATATTTGAACCTAGGACCTCCCATCTCTAGGCCTGGATCTCAATCTACTGAGCCACCCAGCTGCTTAATTATTTCTTAAAGCATATTACATCATAATCATATGCCACAACTTATACAGACATTGCCCAACTGTTAGACATCTCAATTTCTAATTCTTTGTCACAACAAAAAGAGCTGCTATAAATATTTTTGTACATATAGGTCCTTTTTCTTTAATGTTTTGAATTGTAGATCTAGTAGTGGTAATCCTGGGTCAAAAGATATGCATGGTTTTAGGCATAGTTTCAAATTGTTCTCTAGAATAGTTGGGCTAGTTCACAACTTTACCATCAGTACATTAGTGCATCTATTTTCCCACATCTCCTCTAGTATTTATCATTTTTCACTTCAGTCATGTTAGCCACTTTGATACATGTTCTATCAGGATTTTAAAGAACCAGTTATACTTATACTTCATAATTTATTTTCAAGAACAGAAAACCCTACTGTGCTGTAAGAAATTATGTATATGAAGCATGTTAAGATCCAAAAGTGAACTGGTGCAGAGTGAAGTTAGCAAAGCCAAGAACACAATATATAGTACCTATAACAATATAAATCAAAAGAACAATGAAATCAAAAATCAAAAATAAATGCAACAAAATTATAAAGATCCAAAAGGACTCAAATGAAGAGATATGAGACATTATCCAACCTATCCCTCCGTGAGGGTGGGAGGTTCACAGGTATTACATGTTTTTGAATTTTCTCAATGTATTAATCAGCTGCAGTATTGTTTCCTCTCCCCCCAAAAAAATACTGTTTGTCATTTGAGAAGGTTTTGGGGAAATGGAATGGAGAGGGATACTTGGGGATACTATGAAACAGAAAACGTCAGTAGAAAATATTTTTTAAAAAGGTACCTTAAAAGCTCTATTTCAATAAGATGTTTCTCATTCATACATTAAGAACATCCAAGATCGCTCAGAAGATTTAACAGCAGAAACAACTGTCCAAAGACTGATAATAAACGTTAGGCAAGGCATAAAATTAGGGAGATGTATGTTCTTCAAAGGTATTTACCATCGTGATATCAAAGATCTTAAAAGAATGTTCATCCAAGCCATGATTTCTTGTTAATACAAATACATTTCTAACTGGTGGGATTATCAGGTGTTAATTTAAATTTTTTTGATCAGAAAAGCAAACACCTAAACCAAACCACTCAATCTGTCTTTCATGAAAAGTTTGTTTTGAGAAGAGAAATGAAAATTTGGTTTTTGTTGGCCCCAGACCTCTCCTCTTTCTCTCTAGCAAAGAAAAGTGTTGGTAATCACAAACACAACTTTCTCAACTCTCCTCCTTCAAAATATCATTAAATCTCCTCTTCTGTCAGAAGATTTTTCTCTCTAACACCTCCTTCACTAACTTTCAGTCATCCAGCACTGAGCACAGCACCTGGCACATAGTAAGCCCTTAATAAATGTTTATTAAATAACTAAAATCTAGGCCATTACATTCAAAACTCTGAAAAACAATGGAAGACAGGGAGGGCTGGACTGAACTTACCATAAGCCAAATTGCCTCTATGATATTCATTCTCACCCAAATAACCTTCTTAATAGTCCTTCTGGTGACATAATATGCTTAGGCTGGTTGCCCTAAGAGTTCCTAAAAACTACTTTTTATAATTTGAAAGATTTATAAGAATACAAAACACTATATAAAAGGAAAGTAAACAGTCCAACTCTGTCTCACAAAGGAGAGTTCTGTTCAATGGTCTAATCCTGCATTAATATACCTAAATATGAAACATTTCATCAGGTTCCCTTTCCCCAAGTTTATCAGAAATCTTCATTCTCTCATACCCTTTGATCCAGCAATACCACTACTAGGTTTGTACCCTAAAGAAATAATGAAAAATGTTTGTACAAAAATATTCATAGCTGCGCTCTTTGTGGTGGCAAAAGATTGGAAAATGGGGGTGTCCCTTGTTTGGGGAATGGCTGAACAAACTGCAATATAAGATGGTTATGGAATACTACTGTGCTATACAGAATGATGAACCGGGGGATTTCTATATGAACTAGAAGAACATCCAGGAACTGATTCAGAGTGAAATGAGCAGAACCAAGAAAACATTGTACACAGAAAGTGAACACTGTGGAACAAACCAATGTAATGGACTTAGCTACTGCAAGTCGATCCCAAGGGACTTATGAGGAAGAATACTATCCACATCAAGAGAAAGAACTATGGGAGTAGAAACACAGAAGTAAAACAAAGTACATATAATTTGTTTATAAGGATATATGATTGGTGGGTTTTGGTTTTAAAAGACTGGTCTGTTGCAAAAATGAATAATATGGAAATAGGTATAAGTGATAACATTTGTATAAACCAGTGGAAGTGCTTATTGGATTCAGGAAGGGGGAGGAAAAAGGGGAGGGAAAGAAAATGAATCATGGAAACATGGAAAAATATTTTTAAAAGTAAAATACATTTTAAAAATAAAAATAAAATAAAATAGGAACTTAAAAATTAGAGGTCATAGAAGATAAAATTAATAACTCTTTATATAAAATGTAAGAGTTTTTGCACAAATAAAGCTAAGATTAAAGAGAAAAAAAAGAAATCTTCATTCTCTTTCTAGCTCCATTCTTTTTTTTTTTTTTTAACCTTTTCCAAATAGAACTTTCCTGTACTACCTTGGTGACCCAAAGGAGAAGTAATGCTCTCTGGTCTCTGACACCAATTATTCCCAGTTCAGAGAGAATGGTATCTGAAGCCTGGCTTTCCTGAACCTCTGGCAAGATTCAGTCTAATCCTCAGTTCCCAGAGAACTCTCCTTTCTCTCTTATTTGTGATTCTCTGACTTCTTTCAATTTATTTGGATTTCACCAATTTGATCTACTCCTATTTGCTTTTTTATTCAATATGAATTAGCATATAGCAACACAACTACATAAAACAGGAAAACAAAAAGTAACATTTTGTACCTCCCCAAAAAACATGAAAGCAGATCCATTTAATGTGGGCTTTCTACCATAATCATGTTGGTTTACCAGATATCCTGGTATATTTTCCCTTTATTCTTTTGTTTAATGAACTTACTTAATGTATTGATCAGAAGGCCACTTCCACTGTGAGATCTGTTCTGCATGGCCTCTGTATCAGGCATCCATTGTTGTGGTTCAGCAGATGAGGTTTGATGGACTGGCACAAATTTTACTGAATTAGAATGAGAGTGTTTGTACCCTTCGTCTTCTGAATCACTAGAATCATCTTCACTACTTGAAGATGAAGAACTTTGGGATTCTGAAGAGCTATCAGAACTAGTCATCTGGTCCATTATACTTGCTTCTGCCTTCAGTTCTGAAAATAAAACAAGAAATGAATCAACAAATTTCAGTTGAGAGCTAATGAAAATTTAAAAGAAGTAGCTATGAAACTATTGATGAAGCAAAGGTAAGATCATACATTAATAGGACACAAAGTATTCTATAAGCAAAAGCCTCCTTTGAATATCAATTAGGATAACCAAAATTATAAATTGGCATGGACTATGACCAGTATAGAAATCTATATTCCACAGAGCATAAATGTGTGTTTACATTAAAATGTTAACTCATTTTTTTTTTAATTTTTTTAAATTTTAAACCCTTAACTTCTGTCTATTGACTTATAGGTGGAAGAGTGGTAAGGGTAGGCAATGGGGGTCAAGTGACTTGCCCAGGGTCACACAGCTGGGAAGTGTCTGAGGCCGGATTTGAACCCAGGACCTCCCATCTCTAGGCCTGGCTCTCAATCCACTGAGCTACCCAGCTGCCCCCTGTTAACTCATTTTATATAAAACAGAGTAAGTGATATCTGAGTTGTTTTGATTTGCATTTCTCTAACCAATAATGATTTTGAACATTTTTATTTAATTATATATGGCTTTGATTTCTTTATCCAAACACTGTTCATATCCTTTTGTCCATTTATTAATTGGAGAACGGCTCGTAGTCTTATAAATTTGACTAAGTTTTCTATATATTTTAACTATGAGACCTCTATCCAAGAAACTATCTACATAATTTTCCTCCAAGTTTCTGCTTTCATTATAATCTTGGCTATATTAATTTTATTTGTACAAACCTTTTTTAATTTAATGTATTCAAATTTTTCCATTTTATATTTCATGCTTTCTATTTCTTGTTTATTCATAAATTCTTCTCCTATCCATAAATCCTATAGTATTATCACCTCACACATAACAGACTGGCTAAAATGATAAAAGAGCACAATGACAAATGTTTAGGGGATGAAGAGAAATGGGGATACTACTACACTGTTGGTGGAACTATGAGCTGATTCAACCATTTTGAATGGCAATCTGGAATTATGCTCAATGTATTTAGTATATAGTACATAAAACTATGTATATCTTTTGACCCAGCAATACTACTATTAGATTTATTTCCTATGTGATCAGGGATAAAGAAAAAGAACCTATGTGTTCTAAAATATTTGTAGCAGTTCTCTTTATGGTGGTAAAGAACAGGAAATTGAGGGGATGCCCATCAATTGAGGAATACCCAAATAAGTTGTGGTATATGACTGTGATGAATTACTACTGCACCGTAAGGAAAGGCAAGCAGGTTAATTAAAAAAAAATATGAAAAGACATGAAATTATGAAGAGTGAAATGAAGAGAACCAAAAGAATGTTATATATAGTAACAAAAGTATTACTTGGAGAATAACTTTTTTATATCCACTTCCAGAGAAAGAACTGATAAATAGAAACATACATGACATAGTTTTATATACACATATATTTTTTTGTCAAATGACACCTTCTCTAATGTGGGGAGGGGAAGTAAAAAGGGAGATATCTGGGAGTTTTAATGTAACAAACTAATTATTTTAAAAAACATAACAAACAATCTGAACAACAGACATAAGGATTTAATTAAAAACAGGATATATTATTTTCTTTCCTTCTTTTTTAAATTTTAAAACCTTACCTTCTCCTGTCCAAAGGACAGTAAGAGTTAGGCAATGGGGGTTAAGTGACTTGCCTAAGGTCACACAACTAGGAAGTGTCTGAGGTCACATTTGAACTCAGGTCCTCCTATCTCTAGGCCTGGCTCTCAATCCACTGAACCACATCATAGCCCCCAAATATGTTATTTTCAATAAGGCAAGCCAACTTAAAAATTTTTTTATCATTAAAAAATTGTTTATTTTTAGCATTTGTTTAAAAATTTTCAAGTTATGAATTCTCTCCCTTCTTCCAACCCCTCCCCAACCCAGTGAAAATGCAAGCAATGTAATACCCATTATATTTGTGAGGTCATATAAAATATATTTCTATAGCAGATATGTTGCAAGAAAAATAAAGTAAAAAAAATATGCTTCGATCTGTACTCAGAGTGTATCATTTCTCCCTTTAGAAGTAGATAGCATTTTTCATCTAAGTCCTTTGGAATTGTCATGGATAATTGCATTGATGTACTTAAGTTTCTCACAGATGATTATTATTACATATTGCTATTACTGTATACACTGATCTGGTTCTGTTCACTTACTTTAGATTGTTTCATACAAGTCTCAATTTTTTTCTGAAACTATCTTCTTCCTCATTTCTTATATTACAATAGTATTCCATCATGATCATATACCATAACTTGTTCATCCATTTCTCAATAGATAAGCATCAACAGGGGACACATTTTGCCTTAATTTCTTTTAAGTGTTATATGCTTATGTTCAACTCTACAACTAAAGCTTCTTGAGAACAGTGGCCATCTTTCAGTTCTTTTGCTTTTCACAAACAACCTAGGACATTGTGTTATGAGCACAGCAGAGATCAAAGATCCATAAAATATTCATGCACTAAGAAATCTTGGAGATTATCCTATCTAGTAGAATGCCTTCATTTTTCACCTATAGAAACTGAATGAAGTACTTGCCTTAGGTTAGAAAGCTAGATCATGATAGCAATTCCAAGTTGAAGGCTTTTTGCAATGATGGACAAACTTTTTAAAGAGGGGGCCAAAGGAAAGGAAATGCTCATCTGTCAGTCTGTTTCTAAGGCAACTCTTTCAAAGTTTCATTGTATTATATCCTACTCATTGTATTTGTCAGATTAGGAATAATGTCGCAGGGCTAGATAGAACATTTCAGGAGGCCGCATCTGGCCCACGGGCTGTAGTTTGACCATCACTGCACAAGATCATTCTGTTCTAAGAATATCTCTTAAATATATTTCGAAAATATGCTTGAATCACATAAAACATGATCTAAATTTAAAATTTCCACTAGAACTCCCTTTATTATACCAGATAGTTACTGCCTTCACAATGCCAAGTATTGTATAAATGAAGGAGAAAATAACTCACTAAAAACTACAGGGATACAGTAAGAATTAAAAGAAATTCTTGATGGAGAAAAAAATGAAACTAAATCTAAAGTGATCTTCAGTCAGATAACTTCCTTTTTGATGTAATTCCAGGGAAAACTAAAGACTCATTCAGGTTCTCTTGTTTATTGCATCTGTAGGCACCCTATGTATGTATGTATGGAAAAACATTCAATTGAAATAGAATGAATAAAGGAGAGAAACATTTCCCAATGAAATTGTAAAATTAGATAGGCATAAGATTGAAATAAGAACAATGATAGGAGTGGTACACTATGGTTCTTCATTTCCCAGAAAAAAATTAACATGGAAGAAGGTTTGGGACAATACTTTTTGGCTTTGGATGTTTATTTCTCCATATACAGAGCTTAGATACTAAACAAAATCAATAGAAAGTTTTAATACAAGGAAATGGACATGACTTCATATGAGGACAAAAGGAAATGCATAAATGATATTGTTGTAGAAATATACAGTAGATTTCCAGGTCAAAGAACATAAACAGTGCACAGAAGCAAACTAGCAGTGATTATAAATTTCAATTGAATCACCTAAAAAGTTCATGAATTGTTAATAGCTATATCTCTCGGAAGGCTGAAATAAATAAGGAAATCTGTTGTATATGGAAGTTACAGGAAACAGAAATTCAATTCAATGACCAAATACTTATTAAGCACCTACCACATGCCAACCATTTCATAATAGTCAAAGCAGGGAAAACTGAGTGTAGTTAGACATTTCTTCTAAATTTCAAATTCTTTTTTATAACAAAATTGACTAGGAGAATCAATAATTATTTAGGAGTAACTATATGTAGACCATTGTGCTAACCATTAAGAAAAATATTTAGTTTAGTTAAGAAAAGTTTAGCTAAGAAATTTCCATTCCTCACAGAGATTACCATCTAGTACCATCTGTAGCAGAAACTCCCATCAAAATCATGTTTTGAAAATAAATTTGTTTTATGTTGTAATTCTTTAGGTGCCTTAGGGTCATACACTGTAACTTAGCTGTGCTTTCATTGTACATTCATCCCTCAGTATTTAGTTTCTGCTATGAAATTTAGTTTGTGTGTGTGTGTGTGTGTGTGTGTGTGTGTGTGTGTGTATTTCTCTTTCACCATTTGCTAGTTTTCCTAGCTATATATCATTTCTACAGCTACACTACAAAATCCAAAGGGGCTATTTCTTATATTTTGGCTGAATGTATAACAGGCATTTACTTTTTAATTAATCTTAATTTCAGTGCCTTTCTACTTTTAATAGTTCCTATTAATCCTGGACATAGCTTGCTTTTATATATATATATATTTTGTTAGTATGTTCCCTCCTCCATTAGATTGGAAAATTAGATAGTCCCTTGAGGGAAGGTTACCTTTTGCCTCTTTTTGTATTCCCAGCACTTAGCACAGCGCCCGGTACATAGTAGACACATATTAATGTTTGTTGATTGATTGAATGAACATCCAGTTTTCTACCCTACAAACTACATTTTACTCAAACTTCTGAAAAAACCACCTATGATCATCCTGCATCTTATAAGCTGAATACATGTGGGAAAAAAAAAAAGCACCTTCTATGAATTTAAGAAGAATTTGCTTATCTTCCAACT
The DNA here is from genome assembly GCF_016433145.1 of Gracilinanus agilis. NCBI lineage: Eukaryota > Metazoa > Chordata > Mammalia > Didelphimorphia > Didelphidae > Gracilinanus > Gracilinanus agilis. The sequence goes on along the minus strand of NC_058132.1, from coordinate 343,333,258 downwards.
GGCTGGTTTGATTTATTGTTTCACCAAGGTCTTCCCTGTCCAGACTTCAAGTACAGAGCAGGTTGAAATGCCTAGATTAGGAGCAATGAAAGGAGAGGCAGTGCAAATAACTAAGAAAATTGTTGGGGTGGGGTGGGGTGCAGTTTCAAAACACTTTTAGCCTCACCCTGCTTGGTAACAAGAAGGCTCATTTTGACCAACCCTGTAAATAAGAAGAGAAGATAAGAAATATTTCTCTGTCCCTTCCATCTGGTTCCCCTAATTTTGTCTTGATGAAGCTTGGGTTGGGTAGAATTCAAATAACCAAACCTGTTAGGACACTTGTTTCTGTTGTCCTTGCTCTTGATAAATCTCAAATTCAGGATTCCCAGCGGAACCAAAAGTTCTGAGCTTTTTGCCTTTCCAACTCTGCATGGCCTGGGAGCAAGAATTATAGAAGGTGGAGACTAATCAGGAGTTTGACCCCACCGTGGCAAATGAGGAGTAGGGGGTGGGGAGGGCATAATATTATCATATTTAGACCAAAGTCAAGCAAAGCAAAGTATATAAGCTGGAGAAAAGTGAAAAGAATGTTTTCCTGTTCTGGGTAAATAGAACTGTTAACACACTGAGGAGAGAGATGAAACACACTATTGCTTAATGGCTGAGAAGAGGGTAACAATTGAAAAAATCTGTTCACTGCTCTGGTTTATTTGCTTTTGACTGAGATTATATCTCATTTATCTATTGTTGCCCTCCTAGTGACATCTTAATCATCTTCAGCCTTGAAATAGAACCAGAACCCAGATAAGAAGATGTTCTACAAACAAGGGATGGGTATTTAGCATTACTTCTTGAAAAAAGGAAACTGCATGTCTCTCCCCATTTATAATATAATCACATAATCACGTTGGCTCTCATACAACAGTTTGGAGGCTAAGAAAACTGTGGGGTGGTATAAGTTGAGTATCAAAGGATGCATCTTAAAATTTACATCTAACATGAACTTATCAGGGTTGGGAAAAAATAAGCCAGACTTTGAACAGAGCTGAATTAAATGAAATACAATAAATAAAAGTTCTGCTATTTCAAGTTACAACTAAAGCTTTTACTTGAAATAGTCACAAACACACATTATATAGTATGTGATTCGGTCTTACCTCTTTCAATCTCATCCATAGGCAATTCTGGAGAAATTTTTTCTTTTGGTGGAGAGTGTTTCACATTGTTTGGTATTCTGACTGCATTTCTTATCTGTTGTTGCTGCTTTCCTAGTCGACACTGAATTTTACTGCTTCCTTCAACTCTGCAAGTATATGCAAGTTCCCAAAAAGGAAAACATTAGCAATTCCAATGTTATATCTCCTTTTTGATATTAATATAATTGCATATTATGTTCTTCCCCTAGAGGTTTTCAAATATTAAAAGTTCTAAATAATTGAAATTATAAAAATAAAGAAAAGGTGAAAAAAGTTTTGTCAAAATTCTTATTAAAATTAAACTTATTGGAAATTTTAATATCTAGACATCTAGGGAGGAAAGGGAGATATTTGGTTTCAGAAAGAGGAGAGAGAACCTCCCCTCAAAGGAGTAAGCATTTATTAAGCACCTACTATGTGCCAGGCATCATGCTAAGAACTTTTACAAATATTACCTCATTTGATCCTCAAAACAATCCTGTGAGTTAAGTGTTATTACAATTCCCATTTTATTGTTGAGGAAACTGAGGCAAACAAGTTAGATGGTTTGCCCAGAGGCATACAGCTAGTAAGTATCTAAAGCCACATTTGAACTCAGATCTTCCTCTCTGATAATATCTGTAAAGTGTTTAGCACATTACCTAGCACATATGTGCTATATAAAATAGTCATTCTCTTCCCATTTCCTGACTCCAGGCGCAGCTCTCTATCTACTATATTACTTAGCTGTGAGAATCTTCCTTACTGGAAGATGGTCTTGTGAACTTCAGAGGATCAAAGGATTTGGGGGTTCTAATCAGTTTCCTAGCTGTATCCTTGGTCCAACAGTTGATAGCAGTTGACCACAATGGTAGAAAAACAGCATACACTGAGGAAAGGCAACTTCAAGACTAAAAAGAAGATGAGGGCAGTTAGGTGGCTTAGAGCAATGATGGGCAAACTTTTTAAAGAGGGAGCCAAAGGAAAGGAAATGCTCATCTGTCAGTCTGTTTCTAAGGCAACTCTTTAGAAGTTTCATTGTATTGTATCCTACTCATTGTATTCCTCAGATTAGGAATAATGTCCAGCAACAGGATAGAACATTTCAGGGGGCACCCAGGCATCTGGCCTGCAGGCCGAAGTTTGCCCATCACTGACTTGGGGGATAGAGAGCCCAGCCTAGATATTGGAGGTCCTGGATTCACATCTGGCCTCAGACACTTCCCAGTTGTGTGACCCTGGGAAATCCACTTAACCCCCATTGCCCAGCCCTTACCACTCTTCTGCCTTAGAACAAATTTGCAATATTGATTCTAAGATGGAAGGTAAGGATTTAAAAAAAAAAAGATTAAAAGGAGTCTAACAGAAAGCTCCATTATATCTAAAGGGAATTTCATATGTGCCTTTCCTTTGGTGATCAACTCCAATTTATCCTTTCTATATCTTGGTTATAAATAGTTGTTTTCATATTATCTCCTCCATTAGACTATGAGTTTTTTGAGAGTAAGGACTGTTTTTTGCTTTTCTGTGAATCCCCACATAATACCTGGCACATAGTAGGAGCTTAATAAATGCTAACTGACTCCATGAAGTGGCCTCAGTCTCATACAGTACATGTTGCAAAGCCCCCCCCATGAAGGGGATAAAAAGAATTCTAGTAGTCAGAAGCTTTGCCACATGTACTGTATGAGACTGAGGCCACTTTCCCCTGGTCTCTGTGAATGAGTGTTGTAAATGGAATGTACTAAGATGTGGCTCTGTGTGCTTCAAAAGACTGGAAGAGTCATTGGAAGTACAGAAATTGGAATCCATCCTGGTGCTCAAGTATAGCTCCTGAAGAGCTACCTACTTTACCTAGCCCAGCAATAGGTCTGGACCCTATAGGCAATGGAGCAAAGCTGCCCATCAGTTTTACTGACTTTTGAAATTAACTTGGTGAGAACAAATAATTTCTAGCAACCATGTTAAATCTGAACTCATTCCCTCTAGGGACCAAAGATGGGAGAGGGGAGACTAGCCCTGGATTAGGAGGATGCTCTATTTTCTCAGTAAATATTCCTTTGAAAAGTCTAACTGATGTCAAGTGGCTAAATGATATCAGGCAAAAATCACTGGGAATTCATTGTTGAAGAAACACTCACTGCAATGGGGGTTTGAACTGAGAGCATTAGAAGAATCTAAGAACAGAACCAAGAAGGCTTGTAGAACCTTGAGGGAAGAGACGTAACTAGCAATGCTTTGGGGACTTAACCTAGAGCAGTGATGGTGAATCTTTTAGAGATGGAGTGCTGGGCCCTGCCCCCACCTCACCCCCAAGACCAAGTGCTGTCCCCCTCTTACCCACCCTTACCCTAGACTGGGGAGGGAGGAAATGTTCCCATTGGCTGCTGGGCAGAGGGGTGGGGGAAGTGAGGAATTGTCCTCAGGGGCATGGAGAGGGGGAGGGGAGCAGCTCCACCCCAAGTCTCTCTGGCTTTCTAGTAACAGACTCTATTGGACCACTGCAGGTGTGCCCACACAGAGGGCTCTGCATGCCCTTTTTTGGCACACATGCCATAGGTTCAACATTACTGACCTAGAGTAATACTAAGTCCAGAAACTATCCTGGCTATATTTATGATATTTCTCCTGGTAAGAATGAGCTATCGGATGGCAGAAATTGTTAAACATTTTTGTGTCTGTATCTATAGCATCTTAATAGAACCTAAAACATAGTAGCCATATAATAAATCCTGATGGAAAAAATTAAGCTGTTTATTGATTTTCCATCTGGATCCTTAGTGAATCAATATCTTTCGTATATTAACAAAAGTAGTTAATAGAATCTCTGATGATTTTAAGGACTGATGAAAGACTTAACAGTAACTACTCCCTTTCCCTAATTTTCTAAATCTGGTCAGTCACCAGTTTCTATCAATTCTTCCATTGCAATATTCTCCCACATATAATCATTCTTTTTCATTTCTATTGTTAATACTTAAATATCGCTTTTTATCACCTTGCAGTTAGGAGGAGCAATAAATAGAGTATTAGGCTTCAAATCAGGAAGACTCAAAACTCAAATCTAGCCTCAGACATTTACTAGCTATGTAATCCTGTGCAAATCATTTAAGCTCCATTTGCCTCAGTTTCCTTTTCTGTAAAATAGGGCTAATGAAAGCACCTACCTCACAAGGGCATTGTGAAGATCAAATGAAATAATATTTATAGAGCACTTAGCACAGTCCTTGGCAGGATCTGAGGAACAAGAACAAAGCTTAACTAAAGTGCTACTTTCTACATATGGTCTTTCTTATTACATCTGAAATTGTTAGTGACTCCTCTCTCCAAAGAAGTAACTTTTCATTTACCTGGCATTTTTATTTACTTCTGTATGTACATGGTGTTTCCCAAATTGAATATAGTACTATATAGTACTATATAAATGTTTATCTACTAATTGCTATCATGCCTTAATAACTGTCATGATTGCCTATCCAATTTCCCTCGTTTTATTACAACATTACAAGCTATCATCTGATTCACTGTTTCTAGCATATTGCTTTGAATGTATTACTCTACTCAATAAGACTGAATAATCCTTACTGAAGATGCTGGGATAAAACATATAGAGCTGGAAGGCAACCCTGATGCCAACTAATCCAATCTTCTTATTTTATAGATAAGGAAACTGAGGGCTGGAGAAATTAAGCAACTTACTCAAAGCTAAACAGACAATGCGTGAGAGCTGGGACTCAAAGCTAGGGTCTCTGATGTCAAATTCAAGATTGTTTCTACTGCATCGTGTTCTTCACTCTCTGTAAGATCAAATCCAAACTCAATAGAGTGGCATTTGAGGGACTTATGTGGCTGGGTGGATAAAGTGCCAGCCTTGGAACCAGGAATATGAGTTCAAATCCAACCTCAGACACTTACTAGCTGTGTGATCTTGGACAAATCACTTAACCCCCACTTACCTCAATTCCTCATCTATAAAAAATAGGAACATACTGGAAAAGGAAATTGCAACCACCTCAGTGTCTTTGCCAAGACAACCCCCATGGATATTGTTAGATGTAGAGTCAATAAGACTGAACAACAATAATAAAATATTCTCCAACTGAATAGAAGAAATACTCCCAGTAGAAAATACAGAAGGAAAAAATGCTAAAAAGACTTTGGAGAAATCACTCTCTCACACACCTTATATCCCATCAGTTGCCAACTCTGGTTAACAACAAAATCTTTTATAACCATCGCTCCTTGTTCTCCACTCACATACCCACCAGTCTAATTCATGTCCTCATTATCTCTTGCCTGGACTATTGCAATAGCCTTCAAATTGATTTCCTTGTTTCAAGACACTTCCCTGTCTAATCTTTTCCACACAGCTGACAAATGAATATTCATAAAACATGTATTTGATCTATCCCTTGTTCAAAAAATTCCAAAGGATTCCAAAAGCCTCCAGGACAAAATAGAAACTTCTTAACAGTCTGACAATAGTCTACCTTTCCAGACATTTTTTATTCCTCTTCACACATTCTATTATCAAGTCATATTGGGCAACATGCTGCTTTCTCATGACGTTCTATTTCTTATTTCTATATGTTGTGGTTTATATCTTATGTCTGGAATATACTTGCTCCTTAATTTTTTGCCCCCTTGACTTCTGATTTTCTTCAAAGCTCAGCTCAAATGCTATTTCTACATGGGGTCTTTCCTATTGTGCCCTTCCATTTGCTAAAGGCTCTTTCTTCCAAAAACAGAAACTATTTATTTACCTGGCATTTTTATTTACTTCTGGATGTTCATGTTATTTCCAAAAATAAATATAAGCTATTTGAAAGTAGGGACTGCTTAGTTTTTGTTTTCATGCCTCCAAAGCACAGTGCCCAATACACAGAAGGCATTACAAAGGCTTGTTGATTGAATGAATCACATTTAATAAATACTTATTGAATGAATGACTGACTGAATTCAAATCATTCAAGAGATTCACTGCATCACAAAATTTAGAGCTCTAATGGATCTTTGAAAGGATATAGTCCAAATCCCTGAAATGTATAGAAAAGGGAACTACAGTTGCAAGGTTAGGTGACTATGGGATTTGGGATTCAAACCCTTTTCCACTGACTCAGAATAGACTATTCTTTCTAGCATAGTATGAAGAATGTGATATTGAAGAAAAAGAGAAAAATGGGCATGAGATTTCAAGAGAAAGGAAAACTATGTTTTTTTTTTAAGTAGAAGTAGTTTCCCATTTTCATAAGACTAAAGTTTTCAGTAGTGAATATATTAATTTTTGGACATTTAGAAGATATAATGTGGTGGTTGGCAACTCCCAATGAAGTATATGAAAGTGGCCTGTATATCAGTCTGACAAGACCAACTAAGCACAATGCTAGCCTCCTTAGGGAATGTTAAATCTGTAGAGTGACAATTATTATATTACTAGAGATTTGTGAAGAAATGATTGCTTCTTCAAGAAGGACCCTGGAAAGTATCTCTGAATATTATGAAATGCTAAGGAGGAAAGGGAAAAACCTAGGGCATAAGTAGAATTTTCATTATTGCTAGTGCTTGAATATAAGAATTTTATTAGAAGACAGATATGAGAAATGAAGAGTTGGGTAAGAAGACTGTGCCAGATAGGTCTTGTTTTTTTGTACTTTGAATTAATATGCTGCACATTAGACTGGGGATGGAGTCCAGCTAATGAGGATTGTCTAGATGTCCATGCCAATAAGATACTGATCTAATGAAGAGGGCTTTAAATTGAAAATAGGAAAATACCCTACTGCCCAGATACAACTGTTAAATTTATATGCCATGCAGAAGAAGTTCTAAACCTTTTTATGTTATCATAGATTCCTTTGCCTGTCTAGTGAAGGGCTTTTCAGAATAATGTATTTTAAACTCATAAAATAAAAATATATAAGATTACAAAAAAACCTTCTGTTTTCTCTTCCAGGGAAAACAATATTTAGAAAAAGACAAATAAAAAATTATTATTATGGGAGCCTTGGCCAAGATGGTGGCTTAGTAGCAGTGAAAGCTGAAACCACTCTGATAGTCCTACTAAAACAATCTTTAAAAAAAACACCTCAAAACAACAGGAGTCAAAAACCAACAGCAAGATGAAGTGAAAAACTCACCTGCTGAACACAACTTGAAAGGTAAGTGGAGAGAGTTGATTTTCATGGAATAAGGAGGAACAAGAAGCAAAACTGCACAAAGAGGTGTACTGGCCAACTATCCCTCCACATACACACACACCTACTGTGCCAGGGTCCAAACCTGGGCATAGACCAATTTTTGGATCCTGGGACCCAGGCTGCACCAACAAAAGTGTACTTCAGACCCACCCCTTGAAGTCCCAAGCCCTGGTACCAGCCCATAGTGAGGCCTAAGAGTCCATAGCACTAGGTTCTTTCAAGCCGCCTACATAGTGCTGAGCCCTGCAAGTCAGCAACAGAGGAGACAGAATCATCAGCTTTCAGAATTCTGTCTCCTCTGCTGCTGGCTTGAAGGGCTCAGCACTATGAGTTGTTTTGCCCTAAGACTAGGCTTTTCCCAACAAAACTGCCCTGATATTCTTTTTTTTTTTTTTAAACCCTTACCTTCTGTCTTGGAGTCAATACTGTGTATTGGCTCTAAGGCAGAAGAATGGTAAGGGTTAGGCAATGGGGGTCAAGTGATTTGCCCAGGGTCACACAGCTAGGAAGTATCTGAGGCCAGATTTGAACCTAGAACCTCCCATCTCTAGGCCTGGCTCTCAATTTACTAAGCCATCCAGCTGCCCCTTGCCCTGATATTCTTGAACAAAAGGGTAACATAGAAATTGAAAGAACCCAAAGATCACCTCCTGCAATAAATCCCCAAATGACAACTTCCAGGAACATTATATCCAAGTTCAAGAGCTCCCAGGCCAAGGAGAAAATATTACAAACAGCTAGAAAAGAAATAATTCAGATATCATGGAGCCTCAATCAGGTTTATACAGGATCTGGCAGCTTTCACATTGAAGGACTAGAAGGCTTATAATATGATATTCTGGAAGGCAAGGGAAATGGGTTTATAACCAAGAATCACCTTCCCATCAAAACTGACTATATTCTTTCAGGAGAAAGTACAGTCATTTAATAAAATAGATTTCCAAGCATTCCTGAAGAAAAGATCAGCCTTAAACAGAAAATCTGATGTCCAAAAACAAAATTCAAGAGAAGCATTAAAAGGTAAATAAGAAAGAGAAAAAATTTAAGGGCTTCAGTGAGGTCAAACTGTTTATATTCCTATATGGAAAGATGATATTGGTAACTCTTAAAAATTGTTATTATTATAATAGTAGTTAGAAGAAGTATACATAGACAGAGAGTGTAGTAATAAGTGTTATAGGGGACTGGAAAGATGTAATATGGGGATTACGTAGGCTGTAATATGAGGCTGAAACTAGGGGTAATAACTGGTAGGATCAGGGAATAAGACAAGACAAGGGACCCAAGGCTGGAGGTAATCAAGGGAATAGACTAGGTAGTAGGGAAGTTAAGGCAATATAGTGGATGAGGAAGGCTCAATGATGAAGGATAGTAGTTGAGGTGGTAGGAGAAATAAGGGAATGTCTGAGTTTAGGGAGTATAACACTGAAGGAACAAGGGTTTCAAGGGAGAGGATGAATTAATCTAAGCAGACAAACAGTAGCAAGGAAATACAGACTGGGACTTTAAGACAAAACATTGAAGGGAAATAGACTGATCCCTTCAAGTAAAGGACACAATACAGCCAAGACAGATTGAAATTGACTACAGGCTTTAGTCAATTTCACAGGAAGGGACTTGTTTGAAGTTACACTTCCTTCAAAATGGACACCCTCAGCTTCCTTCAAACCCAGAGAGTATGTTGTTTCTCTTTTCCTCCCTCCCTCTCTTACTAATTAACTAATAAGTAGCCAAAGGACTTGTTTAAATACAAAAGAGGTTTATTGTCTTTTGGAATAGATTGACAGGGTTGAGGATCAAGGAAGCCCTAATAGCCACTTGGAGAAACCTCAGGTGGGGGAAGGGAAGCAGGAATGTGAGACTGAGAAAGGACCTGCCTTTACTCAGCTCTCAAGGTGATTTTGAAATCAAAAGGGGTTTGGAAACATCCTACCCAAATTAATTTACCTATTTAGTGCCATACCTATCAAATTACCAAAAAACTTCTTTACTGATTTAGGAAAAACTACAACAAATTTCATTTGGAATAACAAAAGATCAAGAATATCAAAGGAAATAATGAAAAAAAATGTGAAGGAAGGGGGCCTAGCAGTACCAGATATCAAACTATACTATAAAGCAGCAGTCATTAAATCAATATGGTACTGGCTAAGAGATAGAAGGGAGGATCAGTGGAATAGACTTGGGGTTAATGATGTCAGCAAGACAGTGTAGGATAAACCCAAAGAGCCCAACTTTTGGGACATGAATCCACTATTTGACAAAAACTGCTGGGAAATTTGGAAAACAATATGGGAGAGATTAGGTTTAGATCAACATCTCACACGCTACACCAAGATAAATTCAGAATGGGTGAATGACTTGAATATAAAGAGGGAAACTATAAATAAGTTAAGTGAACACAGAATAGTATACCTGTCAGATCTCTGGGAAAGGAAAGATTTTAAAACCAAGCAAGAGTTAGAGAAAATTACAAAATATAAATTAAATGGTTTTGATTATATTAAACTAAAAAGCTTTTGTACAAACAAAAACAATGTAGTCAAAATCATAAGGGAAACAACAAATTGGGAAAAAATCTTTATAACGAAAAACTCTGACAGGGGTCTAATCACTCAAATATACAAGGAGTTAAAGCAATTGTATAAAAAATCAAGCCATTCCCCAATTGATAAATGGGCAAGAGACATGAATAGGCAATTTTCAGATAAAGAAATCAAAAGTATCAAAAAGCACATGAGAAAGTGTTCTAAATCTCTAATAATTAGAGAAATGCAAATCAAAACAACTCTGAGGTATCACCTCACACCTAGCAGATTGGCTAAAATGAAAGAAGGGGAGAGTAATGAATGTTGGAGGAGATGTGGCAAAATCGGGACATTGATGCATTGCTGGTGGAGTTGTGAAATAATCTGGCCATTCTGGCTGGCAATTTGGAACTATGCCCAAACCCAAAGAGATCATAGATAAACAGACTTGTACGAAAATATTTATAGCTGCGCTTTTTGTAGTGGCAAAAAACTGGAAAATGAGGGGATGTCCTTCAATTGGGGAATGGCTGAACAAATTGTGGTATATGCGGGTGATGGAATACTATTGTGCTAAAAGGAAAAATAAACTGGAGGAATTCCATGCAAATTGGAGAGACCTCCAGGAAGTGATGCAGAGCGAAAGGAGCAGAGCCAGAAGAACATTGTACACAGAGACTGATATACTATGGTAAAATCAAATGTAATGGGCTCCTGTACCAGCAGCACTGCAATGACACAAGACAGCTCTGAGGGATTTATGGTAAAGATGCTACCCACATTCAGAGGAAGGACTGCAGGAGAGGAAACAGATAAGATAAACAATTGCTTGAATGCATGGGCTGAGGCGGACATGAATGGGAAATAGACCCTGAACAAGGACACATGGTACAACCAGTGGAAATGTGCATTGGCCATGGGTGGGGGGAGAGCAGGGGGTGAAGGGGAAAGTAGGGGCATAAAGTATGTAAACAGATTAAAAACGAATATTAATAAATGTCTAATAAAAAAAAAGGGGGGTTGGAAATTGGATACAAATACTCAATAAATTATTTGCTACAAGGGTAGGACTAATATCTCACAGATTTGAAATAACTCTCTGATTCACTCTCCTATTCACTCTTCTCAGACATTCAGGTAAGGAAAATGAAGGTAGGAAATAAGGTAGGGTAGGAAATTCAAAGGATTTATCTAAATTAACAAATCTCAAAAAACTGCAAAACTAAGCTAGGTTTCAATCTCAAGAAGAAGGAGCTCAGCTGGACCCTGGTTCCCTCCACGAGTTCCCAAGTCGAACTGAAACTTTTTCCCAAGATTCTAAAGCCTTAACTGACAATAGAAATTCTGCAAAAGCAGTTATGCCCCCTCTCTGCACTACATAAGCTATTTAGAATCATATAAAAAAAAAAATTTAGGGGTGAAAAAGAAGATTGTACTAAGAAAAATGGAGAGAAGTAAAATGGGGTCAATTATATCCCAAAAAGAGGCACAAGGGAAAATACTATACAGTGGAGGGTAGGCTGGGGGTGGTGATGGGTAATTTATTTACTCTCATTGGAATTGCCTCAGAAAGGAAGAACAGCCAGATTCACTGGGAGATAGAATCCTATCTTACTCTATAGAGAAGCAGAAGGGGAATAAGAAAGGGGGTAGGGACTGGAGTAAAATAAGGGAGGGGGAAGGGAGGAGTGATTAAAAGCAAAACACTGGTGTGAAAAGAAAGATTAAAGGTAGAAAGGGTAGGATTAAAAGAGGAAATCAAGATAGTTATTATTACCATCTGTATATTCTTCTCTATGAATGTAAATGGGATGAATTCACCCATAAAATGGAAGCAGATAGCAAGGTGGATTAAAAACCAGAGTCCTACCATATGTTGTTCATAATGAATACATCTGAGGCAGGTAGATACACAAAGAGTAAAGGTAAGGGGCAGAAGCAGAATCTATTGAGCTTTTACTGTGACAAAAAAATTATTATTAGGAAATTTAAACCTAAGACAAATGAGGTGATAGTAAAAAGGGACACTAATGGAGGTCTCCCAAAAAATATATCCCAAGTGAGTACATAAAAAACTAAATCATAGATGCCATTAAAAATTATATGAAAGAGTTATAGGTGATATAACATACTAAGATTTGATATAGCAATAACAATTCACATTTATATGACAATTTAAAGCTTTGAATACAGCTAAAGAAATCTTATTTAGAAGTTTTTCAGTCATTTCCAATTTTTCATGATCCCAAAATGAAGTTCTAGGTGGGTGTTCAGGACAGATATAAAGGTATAATAGGATTTTCTGAGACTCTACTGATCTCAAGGAATACAGCAACCCACCTGGTTGATCACACAGGCCTATTAAACCCATTGAGACTAACAGAAGGAAGCACAAAATGCAGGTAGCATATCCTCAGTTGGACCCCAACCTTCCAGGGAGGGTCTGGAAAGAATCAAAGAAACAGTAAAAGAGAGAGGCATAAAGGTCTACCACAGAAATACAATCAGACATACAATGGTGAAAAGAACTGGAAGAAAAGTGTGAGATGTTCCGTCTCCTCTTTGCCTGCTACTCATCAACTTTAGTGAATGGTTAAGACACATAAAAAATCAACTGCTAAAGAAATTCAATCAAATTTGTACTTAATCCAAAAAGTAGGAGGACATTTCATTCATTTTACCTTTTTTTTAAGGTGAAATAATTAGAATATTTGGTCCCCCATCTCTTTAATCTTTTTTATTCTCCGATGAGAGTATGTCATATAAAACTGAAATATATTGATTATTTTAGCTTTACAAATGGGCTGCAACTTAAGGGTCAGTAAGAAATTACTCCAAGAGCAGACACCAGAATTATGTAGAAGAAATCATAAAACTAGAAAGCATGTTAAGACATTTCTCTTTTGGGGATATATCTCTGCTTGGCTCTAGGCTCATGTCTTTAAGGGTTGCTCCCCCTTTTGGGGGTTTTAAAAATTATGTCTCAATGTTTCAGTGGACTCAAGATCAGACTGGAGCTAGCATTCTTCTCATCTTTATCTTTTTTTTACAACTTGGTGTGTTGAATTTGACTATTATTCTAAGTAGCTGATGGTCTGACATCATAGATAGCTGATTTTATACAAATTTTCCACATCAATTGCCCATCTTTTCCTGTCAATGTATAAAGGTAATTTCATTTTTTGGCAATTTTATTCAATCCTCCCTATATCCATCTAACATATTCTTACTTTCCTCTTAAAGAAAGTGTTTATAACACACAAGCATAATTTTGAGTAATCTACCAGCTCTTGTTTTAAATACCAAATCATCTTTTTCAACATATTTTTAACCATCCTACTCTTTATTCACCTTCGCTTTAAAGTCAACAAGTGTTGACATATACATTGATTTGGAAAATGTCATTTGTCATAAGATTTTCCTTTTCTGTAATACATGTTAGTATATAAATGAATTATTTTCATGGCAATCTTCATTGTGGTCATCACAAGCATGAGATGAAATGACCAAACATCCCATAAAATTATATGTAAAAAGAGGAAAGGAGGAAAACAACATCTAAAGGGGAAGCTCAGAATAATCCATTTTATTCCAACATCCTTATGTGTTCTGATTTAATTGATAGCAAGAATGTCACCTTTGATATGATTCCTACTATTCTTGTAATATTCCAACTTACTGTTTAGCTGTCATGATATCACTTAACAAAAATTGATTACATATTCCCAAGAAACAACTAATCGCTTGTGTGGGGAGTCATTTCTGAATCAGTTGCCTGTGTACAGTCAGATCATTGACTAGTTAGAGCAAAGATCTACATGAACAACAAACCTGAAGAAAAGATAAAAATGAGAAGGTAAGTTGAAGTTACAGAAGGACATAAGTAAAAAGGAGAAAGGATCACAGATTATGTATGGCTCACAGTCATCACCACAGGAAGATCACAGATCCACTAACATATTGGAAAATATTATTGAATTATGAAACAGAGGTGATTTGGGGCCATGGACGGAAAACTTTCGCAGATTCCACCAAGGGAGAAAAGATTTCAAGTATGGACCATAGTCTAAACAAGATTTATTTGTTATGAAAGCAGCAACCTGGAATAATTTGGGAGAACTCATGGACATGTTGGTCACAGGAGGAGAAATTATTTGAAGCCCATCTACTAAGTTATAGTGGGACTGAGATTTGTATCAATGGAGGGAATGCCCAATCTAATAAAATTATCAACCTCCAAGGCATTGATTGATCTATTATATTTGTTAATCCTATATACTAGATTTATCCTTCACCTTAAAGCTGTACTCCTATACCTCCAATGAGTCCTAGATTCTTGATGGCTATGCCAGCAGAGGATATATTCAGAAAGGCCCTAGAAACTGGAAAACATTTCAATATAGACTGTGTGCTTTTCATCGAAGGCTAGACTATAAATTTAGAGAGTCTCATCGCCAGAGGGGTGGACTCTAGGTGGTGAATTTTCTGACCATGCAACCACCAGCCCAGGTGATAGAATGAATGAAAACTTTGCCCACAGCACACCATATTTCCTACTGGTCCTAAATACCTGACCATTTTCATTTTCATATCGCATAACATCTAACCATCTTTCTAGTGCTATCTCACTATTTTATTACTCCCTACATCACAAATCCCGACCCTCAGTTCCTAGGGAAATTAATTCATTCATCTTTGGAACTTATTCCCTATTGTCCATCTTAATTGGTGATTCAGTGAGGGAAACTAGTTCACTTAGTTGGCCTTATTCTCTGGAAGAGAGTAAAGAATAAGACTACACTGCTAGTCCTATTCACCAAATCATGCTTTGCCTTTATATCCAGCCATACAACCATCTTACCATATGCCTCCCTTCCCTCCTAGCCTTCCACCTTGTACTCTGAACATAGTAAACAAATTGATAACACCATTACTGTTATTTCTGGAAAGGATTGGTCAGTTAATTTTATGTATCAACTCAAAATCTCTGTAACTACTCAGACAAAAACTCCTTTGCCTGGACACTACTCCCCTATATGCACTGTCTTTCCCTATTAGAATATAAACTTGGGGGCCAGATCTATCTCTTTTTAACATTTGTATCTCCAGCTCTTAGCACAACCCTTAGTTGGACCAAAGTAAGTGCTTAATAAATGCTTTTTTCATTCATTTATCCATCTATTATAGAATCAAAAGGATGTGATCTATAGCAATGGAAGGAGCACTCACACCAATGAAATCATATTATCTTTAAAATAACAGAGTGTACACTCTCCTTTTCTTATAAGGAAAATCTTGTGTTTAAGTTAGTAGATGGCAATTTTATATATATGTATATATATGTATATATATGTATGTATATATACAACACATATTATACATAATACAAGTATATATACGTATGCTAAAAATAAGAACACATGATCTTACAAAGGATATCTGTTCTGAAAACTATACACTCTTCTTGAAATTGGAGCTGTTCTAGAAAATCTAAAAAAAATGGTCTCTGTAATTATTAGCCACTCTGCCAACATATATTAAATGCCACAATCAAAAGATTCTGAGTTTAAAATGTTCTTGAAATACATGAGTAAAAGTTATTCAGGGAAGGAAAACTATTAATAAGGTACATGAAAAATATACAAGCATTCAGAAACAAAAAATAAACTTAATATGATAGGGATTTACAAAAAACAAGAATCCTACCCTCCAAAATTTAGAAATAAGAAACTATTTCATTGAACAGATACATACAAATATAATAATGCTATGATATTTTACTTTCCTTAATAATTTTAACATAAGACATCCATTATCTTTATTAAGCCACTTACCTTGTTTTCTTTACAGTAATGTTGCTGCTGAGTTTTTCTAGTCGACATTCTCCAGTGTCATGATTAATAATCAAAATACATTCTTTTAGGTAAGGTTTCTTTGAGCCTTTGAAAACAGTTACTGGTGGAGTTGAGCCCTATTTGAAAATTTTTCACTAGTTAATTAACATTAACTTAGAATTTATCATCTAATTTTAGAATTAGAAGTAACCTTATCCCTCTCCCTCTTTTAATTATTTCCTATTTATTATACCTTCCTTTGCATAAATTTGTTTGCATGTCGTCTCCCTATTAAAATATAAGTCCTTTGGTGGCAGGAACTTTTTTGCTTCTTTTTGTATCTGCACTGAGGAGTGCTTAGCATAGTGCCTAGAAAGTGGTGGGTACTTAATGTTTATTGATTGATCATATCTAATTCAATCAGTGAATTTTGGAGATGAAAAACCTCTTAATTCTAAAGGCCCAAAATTATCACCAAACTTAATTCTTTCATGTATGTGAACTTTCTGTCTTTCTTATATTCCTAAAATTAGAGCCCCATGGTGAAAATCCATAACATCCATGTAATTTAAATTGCAGGTAATCCAAAGAATAATGGAGAAATTACTGTATCCAGTAGATGGCTATAACATATTGCTATCAAAGACACTAAGAAGTTAGGTAAAATATCATCAAAGAAAAATAGTTAAGAACAATACAACTTATGGCCCAATTGTTCATACAAATATTAAAAAACTTAAAAGGAAATTTTTCATTGTTTAGAGCAATCTTCCATGAGAGGAGGACATGGTTAAGAATCTCATAGGATAAGACAGCACAGACAGAAAGAATATTCATATGAATTAGATCACTGACTGCTGCTATCCTACCAAGGGACTTCACCAAATCATAAAAGGTACAATATTTCATTTGTGCAGATAAATGGAAATCAATATGCCAAAAATATACTTGTTACAATGATAATAATTATTTAAAACTATATTAAGAAACAGCTAGGTGGCTCAGTAAATAGAGAGTCAAGCCTGGAGATAGGAGGTCCTGGCTTAAAATCTGACTTCAGACACTTTCTAGCTATAACGACTCTAGGCAAATCACTTAACCCCAGTTGTCTAGCCCTTACTACTCTACTGCTTTGGAATTCATATGTAATATCAATCTTTTTTTAAAACATTTATTAATATTCATTTTTAACATGGTTACATGATTCATGCTCCTACTTTCCCCTTCACCCCCCTTAGTATCAATCTTAAGATAGAGGGTAAGAATTTTAAAAAACTATAATAGTACTATAAAAGCCAAGTTAACAGAGCATTGACAAAAATCAGAGGTTCTTGAAGCATAAAACTCAAGTAGGAAAAATAAACATGTATAAATTATGCTGCTAGATGGGGAAAAGAGGATATATTAGTAGAATGCCAATTATTATCAATTGGAAGGAACATATTTATTTTAAGGTCTTTTGCCTTCTTTAGTAGAATAGAATGGTTTAAGATAGCACAAAATATATTGCTTTTATTCATAAGGATAAGGTAAAATTTGTGACAAAACTTTATGTCCCTCATGCACATTCCATATGCTTCTTAAAATGAATTTTCTTCCTTCCTTAAATTAGTAGCATCCTAAATCTTGAACATTGGCTGCTGAGCATTTATTCTTTAAAGCAGCTGAATACAAATGGAGAAATTACCCAAAGAATTCCTCTTGAACTTATGGAAGTCAGGTCATGCTTCCATAATGATTCATCTCCAACTGCAATATGGACTGTAGTTCTAGGAAGGCAAGAACATTGCTCTAAAGCTTGTGACAGGCAATGGTTACAATTTTTAAAATACACTGAATTCCATGCCACGCTCCATTACAAGTAAATCCAATAGAATTAATTTAAAATGAAGAAAAAAATAAAATGAATGAGAGAGAATAATGTCAAGAATAGCATTAAGATTAGGAATCTGGGTGCCTGGAAGAATTAGGGTACATTCAATATAAATAGAGAAGTTTGGGAGATGTGTTAATGGCCAGGGAAATGGGAAAGCTAATAAGTTATGTTTTGGACATGTCAAATTTGTGATACCTATAAATCATCCAGCATAAGATGTCCATTTTGCACTTGGTGATGTGGCTCTGAAACATAAGAAAAAGATTAGGGCACTTATCTTCTAGAGGAATCCTTTCCCTTGTCATTTTATTTCTAGTGCCTTCCCTCTTTTAATTATTTCCTACATATCCTGTATTTTGCTTGTTTGTACATTATCTGTTAGTTTATTGTCTCCCCCATTAAACTGTGAGCTTCTTGAGAGCAAGAATTGCCTTTTGTCTCTTTGTATTCCTAGTGCCTAGGACAGTGCCTGGCACACAGCAAGCACTTAATAATGGTAAATTGATTGATATATCGGTTTTTGAGTTATATGCAGAGAGGATACTCAAACCCATGGGACCTCCATGAGAGGGCATAAAAAGAAAAGACAAAGAGTCTCAAAAACAAAGCCTCCAGTTTCATTAACAATTAGGTATACTGATCCAGCAGAGTAGACTGAGGGTTGGATAAGAATAGTGAGAACCAAAAAAGAAGAGAGTCACAAAAGCCCAGAGAAGAGAGTATGTACAAGAAAGAAAAGTGATCAAAATTTTCTAAAGCTTCAGAGGTCAAGGAAGATGAAGCCTGAGAAAAGACCATTGGATCTGGTAAATTAAGAGATCACTGATAACTTTGGAGACAGTAGTTTTAGTTGAGTAATGAGTTTAGAAGCAAGATTGTAAAGGGATAAAAATTAAGTGATAGGACTTTTGCAGAACTTGAGGATTTCCATGTGAACTGGAAAGACCTCCAAGAACTGATGCAGGAGTGAAATGAGCAGAACCAAGAGAAAATTGTACACTGAAAATGAAACATTGTGGAACTATCCAATGTAATGGACTTTACTACTAGTAACATACAATAATCCAGTACATTCCTGAAAAACTTATGAGAAAGAATGCTATCCACATTGAGAGAAAGAGCTATGGGAGCAGAAATGCAAAACAAAAACTTATGACTTATTGACTTATCACTTGTTTATATGAATATATGATTTGGGGTTTCAGTGCTATGGTAAAAATGAATAATATAGAAACCAGTATCAAGTGATAACATTTGTACAACCCAGTGGAGTTGCTTATCAGCTCTGGGAGAGCTGTTTTTCTGGCTTAGTATTGCTATCTAATATTTATTCTAAGATAGAAGGTTAGAGTTTAAAAGAAGAGATTCATTGATAAACAAAAGTTGTCAGAAAAACTGTAAAGTATTGTAGCAAAAATTAGGTTTTTTTTTTTTAAACCCTTGTACTTTGGTGTATTGTCTCATAGGTGGAAGATTGGTAAGGGTGGGCAATGGGGGTCAAGTGACTTGCCCAGGGTCACACAGCTGGGAAGTGTCTGAGGCCGGGTTTGAACCTAGGACCTCCTGTCCTAGGCCTGACTCTCACTCCACTGAGCTACCCAGCTGCCCCCAAAAATTAGGTTTTGACAAGCATCTCATACTATATATCACATAATTTCTAATTTTATATAAGACCTAGATGTAAAAATCTATACTATAAATAAGTTAAGAGAAGCAAGGAAGTTATTTCCTTTCACAACAAAGAAAATGAGTTCATGATCAGAAAAAGGATAAATAGTATAATAAAAGATAAAATGGACACGATCACAAAATTGAACAGCTTCTTTATGAAAAAGTATAGTTAGAGGAGGGAGAGAAATCTTTTCAGAAAGTTTCTTTGATAAAGATCTCATATCTCAAACTTATAAGGAACTGATTCAAATATAGAATGAGTCATTCCCAATAGAAACAATGGTCAAATGGAATGAAGAGGCAATTCTCAAAGGACGACTTCTATAATATAAAAAAATCATATGAAAAAATGCTTCAAATCATTAATAAAAGAAACGTAACTAAACTTTGAGATTCCTCCTCATATACATCAGATTGGCAAAGATGACAAAAATGGCAAATAGCAAATATTGGAGGGGCTGATATAGGAAGATAGGCACATTAATGCTTCATTAGAGGTGTGATGATACGAATTAGTCTTGATGAGGAAAAGGTCCATCTTTTTATCAGAGACTGGAGTAAAGAAGAGGAGAATAGAGGGAGGGGGAGTGATATCAGGAGTTTTAAGGGAAGAATGGGCTGCTAATGGCAAATGGTTTGGACATGCTAATATAAACCTCCAGCTGTGACAGTTGAAGGAGATGATGATGTGGGAAGTACAAAGTAAAAAGAAAGTATTTGGAACAGCTTCTGTCAAGAGTGGGATAGAGAATGGATTGTGGAGGAATAAATGGCTTACTTTGCTGCAATGAGAATCCATTTGAGACTAGGTAATATGAATTTGTAGTGGACCCAGCTCCAATGAGAATGGTAACCCACATGTTAGAAATAAATGGAGCTGGACACTATCCATAAAGTTCTAAAAAAAAGTGTCTGATTTGTAATTCTTGTGTCATGAGGCTATTATCTCTATTAGTCCTCTGAGAATATAATGAAGAAAAATTATGGCTTGGCATGAAGGACCCAATTATGTATTTTTAAAACATACCAATATTTTAATTTTTATTTATTAAAATAATTTTTCATTAAATTAACTAAATTATTTATTTGAATAATTTTGAATAAATAAATTTTAATAAATAACTAAGTGATTTATTTGAGGAAATGGTCCATTTCTTTATTAGAGACTGGAGTAAAGGAGATGTGAATAGGGGGAGAGGGAGTGGTATCCAGAGTTTTAAAGGAAGTCTAATGAATAGGCTGTAAATATGACAGAATTAACTTACAGGAACATACCAGTAAGCAGTGAAGAGTATTTAATACTTTACTAATGTATGATAATATTGTTAGAATGATTAAATTAGAAATCTCTGAGTAAAATGAAATTTCCAACCAAAGAAATAATTTTGCTCATTTTTCAGACAGAATATCAATTCCCCATGTTTTCCATTGTGACTGAGAATTCTGGAGTTTATTTGAAAGGGTACTTTCATAATGGGGGAGGGAGAGTGGAATACATAGCCTATTGAAGAATATACCTTTTGTTATTTGTTTCTCATTGTTCTAGAACTATAAAAACCAAGGTGATTAATAAGTTACTAAGTTGGTCTAAGCTTCATACTAAAGAAGTAGAGATATGAATAAGTCTCCAACATCTTGGCTATAAATCTCGTCAGATTTGATTCTACACTGAATTGCCTCCAACATGTCTATATCAGACTATAGTCTCAAAGTTTGCATTAGAGATTCCCACAGAGAAACAGAAACAATATTAGTTAACTTAGCAAATATTATAGTGGAAGTAGAACAATAGATGAGAGAAAGATATATTAAGGAGAAAGGTTTTCCAGAATTATATTCTTCCATTCTTTTGATTATATCATCATATAAATCATGAATTATTCAGATGATAATTACTCAGGATTCCTAGAAGGAGCTTACTAAACTGTTAGATTCTTAAAAGGATCATGTCTTAAACAATGGTCTATCTCCCCTAGAACTTAGTATACTCCTTAATCAATTATGTTTTATTCCTGGAATTATTTCCTTATTTCTATTGAAAAGGGTATATTTTTAAGGGCATTTTCATACACATGCACAGATCCATATAGATACATGCCAGTCACATTAAACTCCCTATTTGACTATATACTAGCTGACAGAATCAAATACATTCAACATTATTTAATGTAGAAATTTTTTTTAAGTTTCTTTCTCCTTTCCTTTCCTTCTCCACACCAGAGAAGGCATTATCCAGGAGACAGATAAGTATATGTAGATTATGTCCTTCATGTTAACGTTTTTCAGTTCATTCTCTGAAGTGACATTCATAAGTTTTTCTCAAAATAACAACTATGTAGCTGTATGTAATGTTCTTTTGGTTCTACTCATTTCACTCTTCATCTCATATAGTTCTATCCAAGCTTTAAAAAAATTTATCTTGGGACAGCTGGGTAGCTCAGTGGAATGAGAGCCAAGCCTAGAGACAGGAGGTCCTAGGTTCAAATCTGGCCTCAGACACTTCCCAGCTGTGTGACCCTGGGCAAGTCACTTGACCCCCATTGCCTAGCCCTTACTGCTCTTCTGCTTTAGAGCCAATACACAGTATTGACTCTAAGACAGAAGGTAAGGGTTTAAAAAAAAATTTTATCTTGCTGATTTCTTAGAGCACAGTAGCATTCCATCACAATCAAAGCAAAGGTATTGTTGAGTCTAAGGGTATACAGTTTTATAACTCTCTGGGTGTAATTCAAAATTGCTCTCTAAAATGGTTGGACCAGTTCACAGTTGCCCCAACAGTGTATTAGTGTACCCATTTTACCACATCTCCTCCAGCATTTGCCAATTTGCTCTTTGGTCGTTTTATCCAATCTGATGGTGAGAGATGATACCTCAGAATTGTTTTGGTTTGTATTTCTCTAATAATGTATAGGGAACGTATAATAATGTATAGCAACTATGATCATTTTAATTTGGAGACAATATAGCACAGTGGGAAAAGAGCTACTTTTGGAGTCAGGCAAATCTTTTTTTTTTAAACCCTTGTCTCTGCCCTTCCCCAAAGCTGACACATTGAAGATGTAGATGAGAAAAAGAAAAAGAAAAAGAAATAGATGAAAAGACAAAGGAGAGAAATGGACAAAACTTCAATAAGTCTAGGACATTAAAATTTTGTGTATATTTAAAGTGTGACTATTTTTCATTTATAGTTAATTTTAATTGTGAGCATTTTAATTTGGAGACAGTATGGCACAGTGTGAAAAGAGCTTCTTTTGGAGTCAGGCAAATCTTTTTTTTTTTTTTTTATCATTGCCTTCTGTTTTAGAATTGATACTAAGAATTGGTTCCAAGGCAAAAGAATGCTAAGAGTTGGGCAACTGAGGTTAAGTGACTTGCCCTGGGTCATATAGCTAGGAAGTATCTGAGGCCAGATTGGAATCCAGCACATCCTGTCTCCAGCATTGGCTCTCTAACCACTGAGCAACCAGGAAAGTCTTGTGTTGATCCTAGGCAAGTTACAAGTTGTTAGAGACTCAGTTTTCTCAAATGTAGGCTGAGAAAGTACCTCTGTTATAGGGCTTTTGTGAGAATCAAATGGGAATATACTTGAAACACTGCAAACCTTAAAGCATTGTATTAAGTTATAAAGCACAACAGCAATCCTTAATGTCAATTACTTAAGTAGTTAAGTCCCTTCTAGATATTTATTCATATATCTATATATTTTTAAACCCTTATCTTCCATCTTAGAATCACTGCCCAAGGTCACATAGCTAGGCAGTGTCCAAGGCCAGATTTTGACCCTAAGACCTCCTGTCTCTAGGCCTGGCTCTCAATCCACTGAGCCAACCAGCTGCCCCCATTTATTCATATATTTTATTGAAAGTATTAAATTATTTTGGATGTTTGAAATAGTATTGCTTATCATTAACAGACATACCATAATCATATTGGAAAATTCAAAGTTTTAAGCAAAAGGGAAAACCATAAGTGAAGTTTTCTATCCTTCCTTAGAAACACAAATGATCTATGCTATGCAAATATGCTGACAAAACTTTATTCCTCTAAGATGTAGATTCACCCAGAAGGACAGTAACACTACCCAGTGTAGTGCTAGAAGTCAAGAGGTATGTATAGGTCTCAGCGAAGGAAGATTTACTAGGGCAATGGACTATTTTGACTCTCCAACAACCTGTCTTTGCCAGAAGAAAAATTCCCAGGACAGCATGTTAGGTCTGGAGAACTATATAGATTCTTGGGGAGGTAGGGCTTAGTGGAGAAAGAGGGTACTGTATTCAAATTCTTTTCTGCTCTTGTTGTTGAGTCAAATAAAGCATTTTCTATAGTCAATATTTTGTTAGCCTAAATATTTGCATGAGAACTGAAGGTCTTTGACATTCCTCTTTTGCCACAGAGATGTAGACAGAGACTAAATTCTAATGTTCTCAGGAGAAACTTCAGGTGAATCAAAAAGATTTATTATTAGTGAAAATTCTCCCAAGACAAAACTCAGTCAGTACATAAGTTAAACTAGATCTCCTTGCCAGACTAACCCATTAATTTTTTGAGTGTATTCCTGAATAAGAAAAAGCCTTTTCAGAAATAAAAACTAAAAAAATTGTGAGGTTCATTTTACATCATACTAGCTAAAAGCACAAAAGGGCACAATAATAAATGTTGGAAAGGATATGGAAAAGTGGGGACATTAATAAAGTGTTGGTAGAACAGTGAACTGATCCAACCATTTTGGAGAGCAATTTGGAATTATACTTGGAGAGCTATAAAATGGTGTATACTCTTAGCCCTAGAGTATTGCTGGGTCTATTTCCCAAAGAGATAAGGGGGAGAAAAGGAAGAGAATCTATATTTTCCAAAAATTTGTAGCAGCTCTCTTTGGAAGGGCAAAGAACTGGAAATCTTTGGAATGTCCATCAATTGGGGAATGGCTAAACAAATTGTGGTATAATTGTGACGGAATATTAATACACTGTAAGAAATGATGAGCAGATTGTTTTTTTTAAACTTGGAAAGAACTAAATGAGATACTGAAGAGTGAAATGAGTAGAACCAAGAGAATATTATATATTGCTATAGACTTTATATATGAAGAATAATTGGTGAAATTTCACCTCCAGAGAATGAGCTGAAAAACTGTTAACATGAGACATTATATATTTGTTTGCCAGATGATGCCTTCTACGGTGTGAGGAGGGGAAGGAAAGCCTTACCTGGAAATAAATTCGTTTTACTTAAAAAAAAAAAAAAAAAAGAAGACGAAGAAAAAAATCTTTTCAGTGTATGGAAAGAACAAAGACCCAAAGGGCTTTCACTGAATACTGAGTAGAAAGAAATGATAGAAATACCAAGTCAACTCTCAATCTATATTAGTACCTCTTTTATTTTTCCTTCCTCAAGCAGTATCTGGAATCTACTAAGTTAACAACTTTTCAGAGTTTCAAATGACAACCTGTCAGGCTTGTGGCTTCTCCTTGATCTCTGCTGCTTTGAGTTAGGGATGTTAGCTCTTAAGGAAAGTGAGAAGACTTTATACAAATTAGACAATTTACAAATATTTTTTGGGTCAAAGTTAGAAGAAATGTCCCTGATATAGCAATTGTCATTCCTCTGTTGAGATTGTAAGGGGCAATCATTTGATAAGATAATAATCTAGTCTATATCAAATCTTTTTCTTTTTTACACACACACACACACACACACACACAATTTTAAGGAACTATCCATTGTTAAGCAAATAATTTAAGGATAGTCCAGCCTGGCAGTGGTTGTTACCAACAGAAAGCTTTTCAGTGGCTGAAGAATTGAGTTGATAGGCTCAGGACAATCTTTATTTAATAGAATAAGATCATCTACCAGATGATCATGCTCTTTCCTTCATTGCACTTCCTTCCCTTATGTATTTATTATGTATTATCGTTATCTGTGTTGATATTATGCCCCAAATGGGGGTCGAATTGGGCAATTTCATTGAGCACTTAATAAGTATTTGCTCAATTAAACCAAATTGGAATAAGTTGCATCATACCAATATACAAATTTCAGCATTATATTTTCAATTTTTCCTTAGGACAACTCAAAAGAGAGCACAAAGTATTTAAGACAATTATGAAGCAGTAAAAAAATTACTTTTTCTTTTTTCCCCATGAGGAAGAAGTGGAAATGGAGAATGATCTAGAAAAAGGGCTACCCTTCCCATTCCCCTAAAGAAAGAATAATTTTTAAAAAAGAAAAAAAGGTAATTGAAGCAGTTTTTAATGCAAAGAGAACAGAAGGCCAAAAAGAATCACAGAGAAGTAAGAAGATTTTGAATGTTTACATGTTAAATTTATTATATACTTAAAAAGAAAAGTATAATGTATACAATAGATATATAATTTCAAAAACAATCCTTTTTTCTGTTCTACTGTATATATGGATGCATAGATTTTATTTAAGTTCAGAATTCTAGAAAAGAAAAAAAAATCCCTAAAATATAAGCAAATGATAACCTGTTCTTGGTTTGAAGACTGGAACATTCTATCAAGAAATCTTTAGATATTTTTCAGAAAAAGGTAAACAGATTGATAGAAGGACTTGGATATAGTTCTACCTGGTAACAATTACATGGATTAAAATTTTAAGAGTTCTTTTTAGACACAAGATTATGCAATTATTTCAAACTAACAGCATGTGCTACTAAAATCTTAGAACTATTAAACAGTTATATTATTAAGAGAACTAAAGTTTTGTGCGTGCTTTAAACTTTTCAAGTTCTACTCCAGACTCAAAATATTAATATTCTTCAAACTCTAGTTAGACTATACTTTCGCATTTAAACATTCTTTTATTTTAAGTGGATGACAATACTTACTTCTATATTTGGCAGTGTTATTGTCACCTGTTCACCTTTGCCAACTTCAAGATCTCCTTCACAAGAGGTGTCAATAGATGCAGGTTTAAAGTCATCTAAAAATAAACAATAACACTGACTTTGATAACTTGAAAAATACTTAAAATATCAAAAGTTAAGACATATTTCAGAAGTACTGAATAATTTTAATAACTTCAGAAATAAAAAAAATCAATCCAGCTTTGTTTATATGTAGTTAAGAACATGTATATGAGATATATCATTTTAATATTTCTATTTAAATCATTTTTATGTATTTAAAGGTCAAATTTACAGATGTGTAGCTTCTAAAAACCATAGAAAATAATTTTATATTTATATTGCTTGGAAATGTTGATATATGTAATGTTTGGTACACTTTATAGCTAAATCTGTAGCAAAGTCCCTATTTACAAATTGACAGATTAATTCTTTTTTAAAACGTATATTAACCTCCTTCTCTGTTTGTGCATGGTCTTTTTTCACGACCTGAGAAAATAAGATTTTTTTTCAACTAGATTGTAAGCTCCTCTAAGGTGGAAACTGCATTTTTAATTCACTTATGTCTTTTCTCATAGCATCTAATAGAGCACTTTGTAAATATCA
Source organism: Gracilinanus agilis (assembly GCF_016433145.1). Classification (NCBI taxonomy): domain Eukaryota; kingdom Metazoa; phylum Chordata; class Mammalia; order Didelphimorphia; family Didelphidae; genus Gracilinanus; species Gracilinanus agilis. The sequence goes on along the minus strand of NC_058132.1, from coordinate 343,306,524 downwards.
GGCATTGCAACCAAAAACAGTAACTATATAAATTATTAGATTACCAAATAGAATCTGATGTAATATAAGAATGATTCATTTTAATATATATTACCAGTTTTCAGATAAGGAAATCAAAAGTATCAATAAGCACATAAGAAAGTGTTCTAAATCTCTAATAATTAGAGAAATGCAAATCAAAACAACTCTGAGGTATCACCTCACACCTAGCAGATTGGCTAAAATGACAGAAGGGGAGAGTAATGAATGTTGAAGGGGATGTGGCCAAATTGGAACATTAATGCATTGCTGGTGGAGTTGTGAACTGATCCAACCATTCTGGATGGCAATTTGGAACTATGCTCAAAGGGCTATAAAAGAATGCCTGCCCTTTGATCCAGCCATACCATTGTTGGGTTTGTGCCCCAAAGAGATCATAGATAAACAGACTGGTACAAAAATACTTATAGCCACGCTTTTTGTGGTGGTAAAAAACTGGAAAAGGAGGGTATGTCCTTCAATTGGGGAATGGCTGAACAAATTGTGGTATATGCTGGTGATGGAATACTATTGTGCTCAAAGGAATAATAAACTGGAGGAATTCCATGTGAACTGGAAAGACCTCCAGGAATTGATGCAGAGTGAAAGAAGCAGAGCCAGAAGAACATTGTACACAGAGACCAATACACTGTGGTAAAATCGAATGTAATGGACTTCTGTACTAGCAGCAGTGCAATGATCCAGGACAATTCTGAGGGATTTATGGAAAAGAACACTACCCACATTCAGAGGAAGAACCACAGGAGAGGAAACACAGAAGAAAAGCAACTGTTTGAACAGGGGTTGAGGCAGACGTGATTGGGGATGTAGACTGGAAACTACCACACCAATGCAACTATCAACAATTTGGAAATAGGTCTTGATCGATGAAACATGTTAAAATCAGTGGAAATGCGTACCGGCTATGAGGGGCGGGAGGGGAGGTTGGGGGGGTGAAGGGGAAAGTAAGAGCATGAATCATGTAACCATGTTAACTTTTCTAAAAAATAAATATTAAAAAAATAAATAAAAATAAAAAATATATATATTGCCAAACAATTTTGGTAGTGTTTCTGAGAAACCCACAATAGCAATATTTGGTGTTCTCTGAAAAATTAAAATGTGCTTCAAGAATGATCCTTAATCCCAGATGATATTCAACATATAATTATTAAGTACCTACACTGTGCTATATAGTAGGTGCTTGATATACAAATATAAGGAATGAAAAAAATCTTTACTCTTGAGGAACTCATTTTCTAATACAGGAAACACCATGTATATATAATTAGTATGTAGAGAATATAAAGAGAACAAAAAATACAAAATATTTAAATACAAAGATTTAGTAAAGATCTATGGTTTCATTTGGAGTGTATGCAGAGAGGACCAGCCTCTCTGTACGAGTTTGCTAAGCCCTTTTCAGGGCAGTTCATCTACCTTTGGAGTCTACCTGTCACTCAACTTTCATCTATGGCCCCAAGAAGCTGTAGCATGCTCAGTAAAATCATCTCAGCAGATGAATAAAAATAGGTTGAGGTAACTACGGGGCCTCAATCCCACAGGTGAGTTAGGAGCATGTCTATGAAGCCTTTTTCCAGTGGCATGGACAGATGAGAACAATTTGTTTCAACAGCCATGAAAACACTGTGGAGCACTTGGAACTTGATCAGATATTGAATATGCCACAGCCATCCATTATATCCAGAGCAACCACCAGTTGTCCTGGCTTTTTTCTTGCCACTGGGCTTTCATGATTCTAGAAGTGTGAGGCTGATGACTTTGTGCAAGTCTGCCTCACTTAAATCTAGTTCATGTCAAGATATCATCCTGTGATGTCACCGGTCTTCTTTGAAAATGAAGGACAAACAATGTTTGAAAAGATTTCATTTCATAGCAGATTCCCAGAAAGGAAGCTCTACTGAAGCAGATCTGAACTTGCTTTGCAACTTAAGTCTTAGAGAGTTGCCTGGGGCACTGAGAGGTTAAATGACCTGCCTAGACTCACTGAGGTGAGTCTTGGACCCAGCTTCCTTCAAAGCCAGCTATCTACTGTGAAAAACTGCCTTTCCCTGAAAAGATCATCAAATGTTTATTAAGCACTCAGAAGATATTCAATACTATTGATTTATAGCATGGAAGAGAAAGAAAAAGAGATAATGTTTTGAGATAGGAATTTAGGTGTTTAGGATCTTGTAAGAATAAAGTATGAATGATGATAAGAGGTTGAAAAAAAGGGAAAGTGGAGATCACTAAAAAGGAAAACACAGAGAAATTTAGTTTAAGGTATTAGAATTTCAACACAGATTTTGAAGTCACTAAGGAGGATGGAAAGGTATGGATTATTAAGGAATGAAGACAACTAGGGCCTGGTTATTATTGAGCAAAGAGATAATAATAAGGATGTTAATAGATTACAATGATAGGGAACTCATGCTGGTAGTATAATAATGGTCTAGAAGTGGCCACTGGGAACCAAGACGTATGTCTAAGGTCTCTTCCTGCTACCGGGAGCAGGGAGCAGATGGGAGAAAGGACAAGCTGCTATTTTTAAAAAGCTACTAGGAAAAGAGTATCATTGGATGAAAGCCAGGTTAATATGTAAAGGTTAATATGTAATATGTTAATTTGAGAGAAAATTTTTCTCAAGGATGTAGGGGAGTTTATTTAGTGGAATAAAACAATGAAAGGCATACAATTTTGGAAATTACTACCTCCCAATAACCCAAAATTCACATAAAAATATAAATGCAAAGCAAAACAACTGCAATATTTTCTTATACAAATTGACAAAAATTATTTTTTAATGGAAATGTCAAGTGGTGAAAGGGTTATGGGAGTATAAGCACACTAATTTATTGAGAGTGAAATTATGAACTGATTTAATCATTCCGAAAAAAAATGTGGAATTATGCTAGGGAAAAAAACATCAATAAAATGCAAATACTCTTCAACCCAGTTATCTAACTATTGGGCATGTAAACCCTAAAGAAGTCAAAGGCAGAAGAAAAAACAGGTGTCAAAATATTCACAGCACTTTTCTGTAGTAGGCCCTCCTTCCAAAAAAAGGAAAAGAAGTGAGTATATCCATTGATAGAAGAATTACTGAACATATAGTGACAAAAAGAATATATTGACCTATAAGATTATAAAATTATTGCCCTATAAGAAACAACATATATGAGGAAACAGAATGATCTATGTAAATGAAATGTAAATGAAAAGAACTAAAAAAAGAAAGCTAAATTTAGTAACTACAATGAACAATCTTGATCCTAGAAATGTTGAAACACAATTCCCTCCTTTAAGGAGAAAGATAGGAAGCTCTCAGTCTAGAATTATTTAATCTGTCACAATGTGGATTGGTTTGTTTAACTGGATTTGGTATAGTGCCTTCCCTGAAAACATACTTGTATTTTCTCATGAGGACATATTTCTCCTGTTAGAATGAAAGGTATTTTTGAAGGTATTATATTTGCTGTTATATTATCATCATCATTATTACTGTAACTTCCATGCCTAGCACAGTGTGAGTGCTTAATAGATGCTTGATGTCTGATTGCTAGAACTGAATTGGCCATTGGTCTGGTTAAGAAAAAATTGGGAAATATATAGTCCAGAACTCAGTTTAGACTTTTGAAACAGACTAAAAGGATTTGAGGAAAAAGGGAAATGAAATATTGAAATGGTTATATTTGTGGTAAAGACTGGGGATGAAAAAAAATAAATTCAGAGCAGGATAATGACCTAGGAGAATGTTGAGGGGTAGAATGATTGGAGGTCATGGTTCAGAAGAAAAGATTTGGTGGGGTGGGGCTGCTGGGTGATTCAGTGGATTGAGAGCCAGACCTAGAGATGGGAGATCTAGGTTCAAATCTGGCTCCAGATACTTCCTAACTGTGTGACCCTGGGCAAGTTACTTAACCCCCACTGTCCCAGCCCTTCCCACTCTTCTGTCTTGGAACCAATACACAGTATTGGTTTTAAGATGGAAGGTAAGGGTTTAAAAAATATTTAGGAGTGAGGCATAAGGAAAAATGTAATGATAGGGTGCTGTGGCTGGATAGTGTGGTTTCAGAATTTGAGATCATCAAAAGAGACTTATGGAGTACAAGAAGGTCAAGGTGCAATAAAGGATTAAGTAATAGAGATTTGAACAAATTGATAAACTGGGAGGCAAGAATTGTTTCCTAATATAAGAACAGGTACGAAAAGGAAAGCAATGATGCAGGTATTAAACTCTTTGAGAAAGAAGAAAGAGTTGGGGAAGACAGAGAGGGCTGGTATAATTACATACACACATATCCCACATCAGGATATGGAAAGGATGATAAATATGCATAGAATATACCTCCAACAAGTCATGAAATAAGTATTAAGTGCCTACTTTAAGACAGACACTGTGCTTAGCCTGGGGGATACAGAGAAAAGCAAAAGAAGGCTATCAAGGAGCTCACAATACAATGGAGGAGATAATATACACTATATATGTATATTTTATACACATACAGAGAAAGAATATACACATATATAATAATACATATAGACACATAATGCTAAAATATATGTGTATATATGCATACATATATGTGTATATATACTAAATTAGCAAAAATTCACAGTAGAAAGGCATAAGATTAAGGACGACTAAGGAAAGCCTCTTGCAGAAAGTGACTAGAAGAAATGAGAGAAGACAGGGTAGCAATAAGGAGGGAGAAAGTTCCAGACATAAGGGACAGTGAAAATGCTCAGAGTTGGCAGATGAAGTGACTGCAAAGGAGACCAGTATCACTAGATCATAAACTATATAGAGGAAAGTAGGTATAAGAAGATTGGAAAGGTAGTCAGGGACGAGGTTATTAGGATCCTCAAAAGTCAAACATAGGAGAGGCTGCTAAAATGTTAGTGCCAGAAGGAAGGTCTGTAAATAGCAATATAAAGCAAAGAATATACTGACTGTGGGTTTTTAAAAAAGCGTATCCTGGGGACTACATCCCCCAGCATTCCCTACTCCTCCCAGGGTTCCCTTTTCTGATGTGCTGGTGTGGATTTGTGCTTAAATAAGCCGTTCCCATGCCATGGTCCTTGGGGCTTTTTGGCTGGAGCTCTGGCTCTTGTCTCTGCTCTTACCTTACAGTGTTTGGGTTTTTTAATACATGACCTCCTCTTAGACTGTGTCAGGTAGCATTATAAAAGGTGCATTCAAATACCTAGAAGGTCTCCATGCATGCCATGAGATAAAAGGTGCATGAAAGTATGAGATCTAAGATGAAGGAAAGTTTGCTAATCACAAAATAAAGAGCAATGGAAGGATCAACATAACTATACTGGGATATGGATGGAGAAGAGTTGAGATGAATGATATGTGTTAACTTAGAAAAAACGCAGAACTATTAAATAGTCAAAAAACCACTCTTTAATCAAGGGAAAGGGGGATGAGGGCTACCTGGCCTCTTTGGCAGAGCTGCGTCTTGTGTAGAGTCTAAGAATTGAACACTGCTTCGCTCTGCTCCCTGATCCCCCTGGGACTGACACCCTGCTAGATGACGACTCCCCGGAACAAAGGAAATTGGGGAACTTATATACCATTTGGGAAGATCCAGGGGCTGGATGGATCCAGAGATGATTGACATTATACTGACAGGATACAATCCAGCTAGAGAAAGGGATCATAGCTAGAGGCTAGGGTGTAGGGGAAAGGGACTGCTTACACAATGGATACTAAAGGAATGGTCCCAGCCCAGGTAGTCTTCCTGGGAAGGGTCTTTGAAACAATGGGGAAGACTACCTAGGACAAAAGGGTATTTAGCATTTACCCTGGGGTCCATTATTCAGTCTGTAACAGCTAGCCTGAGATTCCCTTCAGGGTGGATTCTCATGGGAACAGGGAACAAGCACAAGCTTTTGGGGTCTCCAACCTACAAATTATTTCTAAACTTGGGGTTCATCATACCTCACTAAGCTACAAGTTTAGGGACTCTAGATTCCATGTGGACATATGAAAGAATGTGAAATGATGCAGTTGGGTTGGATTTGAAGGTTATAGCTTTTAACAGCTTTGCTTTTTTAGACTATATTATTCCATTCCCTTCTGTGGTTTCTTTTGAGTGTAGAATAGTCCAGTTATATTTCCTTTTCTTTATATTTAATGTTTTTCTCCTGATTGCTAGCAGAACTTATTGTTTCTCATTGGAATTGTTGAATATAACCACAGTGCATCTTGAGATTGAAATAGTTTTTTTGTTTTGTTTTGTTTTTCTGGAGGCATTGTGTAGATTCTTTTGTTTGGTATGTATTTTCTGTATTCAGAAGTTATTTTGTATTATAGAGTTCTGGTTTTGTGACTTGTCATATGCTTCTAAGAGGTCTATGATCCTTAAGTTGTCTATTATCATACATTATGTCTCACTGTGAATATGTTTTGCTTAAACAGAAACCATATGTTCACTTTACATTACTATTTTTTGCTTCTCTTCTTCCAGATGCTCCTTTATTTAAAAATATTTGCACTCCCAATACATTGTTCTTTCACTTCTTTAGAAACACCATTGTCTGTGGTACAATTGAACATAAGGGACTTCTCTACTAGCAGCAATGCAAGAATTCAGAGCAAGGCTGAGGGACTTATGAGAGAAAACTAGCCACATTCAGAGGAAGAACTGTGGGAGGAGAAACACAGAAGAAAAACAACTGCTTGAACAAATGGGCTGATGGGGATATTATTGGAGATATACACACTAAACGATAACTCTAGTCCAACTTTTAAAAATATGGAATTAGATCTTAATCAATGATACACATGTAAAACCCAGTGGAATTGTGCTTCAGCTAAGGGGGATTAGGGAGGGTTTGGGAGAGAGGGAAAGAACATGAAGCATATAACTATGGGAAAATAGTCAAAGCAAAAAAAAAATCAAATAAATAATTTGAAAGACTAAAAAAACACCAGTGTCAAGTTTTAATGCTAATTATTTCTGCTGTATAGACCATAAATTCTGCCATTCTCCCCCCACCCCAAAAAAAAACTTCTCTCAAAATTCTGATTTCTTTCTTGAAGCATTCTAGAACATCTGGTTTTATTTCTTTTCCTTAGGAATTCATAGGTTGTTTCACCAAGTGCTGATCCAATTTCTTTTGTTTTGCAGTACTTATTAAGAGAAATTTAAATCTCTTGAATGTATTGAAACTCCTCTTTTTAAATTTTAGTTTCTTTTCTGTAGTAGTATCAGCATGTGTTCTAAGTATTTAACTCAACTTTATTTCTCTTGAGATCTTTGTTAGTTTCCGCTTTTCCTTACAATCCCATGGCTCACTTTCTGATTCTTCCTCCTTTGATGGTAGGTTTGCCACCAGGCCTGAATCTCAAAAGTTTTCATAAAACTAGAAAATTCACCTTTTACCAGTCTTATTCCCTTTCCTAAGATGCTTGGTCCTCAAAAGATTCCAGTTTTCTTTCTTGAAGTCAGGACTGGCAAAACCATGCATACCAATACCCTACCCTAGTTCCCAATAATCATTATTTCTCTGATTGGGCTAAATCAGTATCTATCTGCTGCTTTTCAACAAGGTTAGAGGAAAATGATGTAGATGTCTGGAAAAGAATTTTGCCAAGGGTTTTGGGTGGAATTCCCTAATCTATAAGATGTACTAGGTACTGAGAAACCTGATTCTCTCTTCATGTGACTAAGTAGAGTTCAGATACTCCTTTGTGGAAAAGGACGTTAGGAAAAAGAAGGGGCATCGCCTGCCAGGAGAATCCCAAAGCACAACTCTTTGGGTTAATTTGTACAACCTGCTAGAGCATAGAAGTTCAGAGTAAGGATGCTGAGTGAGCTCATTATTGCTGTTCACTGCAGTGAATTCTTAAGGTTTTTTGTTGGTCTTCTTGCTTTTTAATTCTGTGGAAACAAAAATGATTGCTCTACCTTTGATTCCTAAAAATCTTCTGGGTTTTTTAATAGTAAGGATGGAGAAAACATTTAGTCCTTTATCTTGTTGGTCATATGATCCAGAATTCATGAGGACTGGAAGAATAAAAAGGTGGTAGAAGTTTCCTAGGCAATTACTAAAGCATACACCTTTGAGAAAGAATACTATGAATTAAGAGCTAACTAACACTTATCTTTTAAATGTTAGGATACAGGTATTGGGTTGCATTTGGAGGTGATAAGCTTATGACTAAGGCACAGGTCCTAAGTGAATCCAGGAATTAAAAGAAATGGTAACTAATACTTACTGTATGACCATGGGCAAATTGACTAACATGAGAGCTTTAGTTTCCCCATTTGTAATATGGAGAAGACACATTATTTACCTCATCAACATGATGTAGAAACCTAAAGTACCAAACAAATACAAGAAAATATAGATTTTTCTATTACCCCTGCTTTTTATTTCCACTATGAACACAAAAAGTTTTACATATCACAATGATGAAGTCACTTGCATAAGAGAACAGTTTGCATCACCTGGGTCTTAAATAAACAAAACTTTTTAATGTTTAAAAATTTTTTTTAATGTTAGTATGGAAGGGAAACAATGGGTAAGAAAAGATTCCCAGCATCCAATGCCTTTGTTCCTACACATGTGCTACTGAATGAAGCTGGAGAAATTTATGAAACCATGGGTCCACTACAAATTTAGGTTACATGACCTAAGTGATCCTTCACTGCTGAAAGACAATCCTTTTTATACCTTTTTAATGAACTCATTATTGCTGCCCCCCTCACTATAGCAGCACTTCCAAAACTTTTCATCTCTCCTCAAATATCCCATGGCCACTCTTGCCTCCATCTACTTCGCTGAGTGCCTTGGCTCACATTTTCCTGAAAAAAAAAAAATTGAGTCATTCACTGAGAGCACCTTCTTTTCCTCTCTTCATCTTACTATGACTTAAATGATTTCTGCTTATTTCTAATTTCTAATGATTTTTTCACCTTTGTCTCACATGAAGAAGTAGCTCTTCTTCTTGTCAATGTAAACCCCTCTAGCTAAACAAATAATGTCATCCCATCCTATCTTCTCCAGCAGACTACCTACCCCCTTTACCATCTCTACTATCTCACTTGTTTCAATCTCTCCCTGTTGAGTGGCTCTTTCTCTGCTGCCTACAGTGATGCCCATGTCTATCCCATCCTTAAAAAAATCATCATTTGATCCATCCATCAATGTATCAATCCTCTTTTGTGCCTAAACTCCTTGAGAAAGCTACCAATAACAGATACCTCTACTTCCTTTTTTCTCACTCACTTCTTAATACTCTATAGCAGTGATTCCCAAAGTGGGCACTACCGCCCCCTGGTGGGTGCTGCAGCTATCCAGGGATGTGGTGATGGCCACAGGTGTATTTATCTTTCCTATTAATTGCTATTAAAATTTTTAAAAAATTAATTTCCAGGTGGCTGAGTAATATTTTTTCTGGAAAGGGGGCCTTAGGCCAAAAAAAATTTGGGAACCCCACTGCTCTATAGTATGGCTTGTGATCTTATCACAAGAGTTATTCCTCTTTCCAAAAGTACTAATAAACTTTTAGTTGCCAATATCTAAAGGCCTTTCTCAAACTTCTACCTTCTTGACTTCTATTTAGCTGATCACCCTCTTTTCCTTGATACTCTCTTCTCTCTAAATTTTTATGACATTATTCTCCTGGTTTTCTTCCTACTTGTTTGACCACTTCTCAGTTTCCTTTGCTAGATCTTCATTCAGGTCATACCCATAAATTCTGTGGATCCCCCCAAAGACCTATTCCTGGGTCCTCTTCTCATCTCTTTATACTATTTCACTTAGTGATCTCGTCAGCTCTCATGTATGAAATTATCAGCTCTATTTTGATGATTCTTAAATTTTCTTCAGTCCTAACCATTCTGTTGACCTCTGGTCTTGCATCTTAAATTCCCTATTAGACCTCTCAAACTGGATGTCTCCTAAACACCTTAAACTTAACATGTCTGAAACTGAACTTACTATTTCTCCTCCCAAAACTTTCCTATCTCTTCCAAACTTTCCTATTACCATTGAAAGCACCAACATTATGCTTGGATCTTTAAGTCCTTACCCTGTCATCTCCCATGTCCAATCTTTTGCCAAGGTCTATCAATTTTACCATCATGATGTCTTTTTTCTTTCTGATGTCCCCTTTCTCTTTCTGACACTGCCACCACCCTGGTACAGACTCTAATCACCTCATGCCTGGACTACTGCAATGGATAGCCTGATAGTCAGTCTCTCTGTCTCATCTCTCCTCATTCTATTATGAATCCACTGAAAATAGATCTTCCTAAACACAAGTCTGATCGTGTCACATGTATACAACATACATGCATATACAATATACATATAAACAACATACACTTACAACAGCATCTGTCCTCTCTCCTATTTAATAAGTTCTGATATCTTTATATTACCTCTAGGATAGATCAAATATAAAATCCTTTGGTTTTTAATGCCTTTTGTAATCTTCCTCCTTCCAACCTTTCCAGTTTTCTTATACCTCATACCCCACCACACATTTACACATATGCTGATCCAGGGATCTCTCAGTTCCACTCTGAGATTTTTCACTGGCTATCTCCCATCCATAGGATGCTCTCTTTCCTCCTTCTGTTCTCTGGCTAAAATCTCACCTTCTACAAAGAGCTTTTCCTCATCCCTCTTAATTCTAGTGCCTGCCTGCTGTGGATTATTTCCAACTTACCTAGCATATAACTTGTTAATTATTTGCATGTTATCTCTTCACCATTAGATAGTGAGTTTGAGAGCAAGGATTGTCTTTTATCTTCTTTGCATCCTCAGCACTTAGCACATTTCCTGGCACATAATGGGTTCTTAATGTTTATTTACTGTCTGAATGATCTTACTCTACTCTAGCACCTGCCTTCTCTCTCTTTTTTCCTTCATATGTCCTAAATAAGAAAGTTGCAGATAGATGGTAATGCTACATCTTTAAGGAAGATTCTTTTATATTTCAGACAAAACCAGAATCTGTTCTAAATTGTTTTATACAGCTGTCTAGTCATAGCTCTGGAAGAAAGAATAATGGGAGAAGAGAATAGAGGATAAGGAAATAAATGACGGTTTAGGAAATAGAAGTAGTAGTAGTAGTAGTAGTAGTAGTAGTAGTAGTAGTAGTAGTAGTACTGCTACTACTAAAAATGCCTCTTTAGGAGTCTGTACTCATCTCCTCATCTTCCTTCCTAAAGTTTAGGCCTACCACTGCATAATCTACCACACATAAATATTTAACAAGGTGGGAAGTTAAGATAATAGAATCTTCTTAGATAGTGCTTCTTATTCATCCTGTGACTACATCTGTTATCTAAACTACCACAGCATTCTATAATCAGTTGCTAAAATGTTGTGCATTTCTGTTCTATAATAGTTTCATATACTGTTCCTCTAACAAGATTATAATTTTGAGGATAGGAATTATTTCTTCTTCCTTTTGTATTCTTCAAGTTGCTATACTTCCTACAAGCACTTAATATGAGTTTATCAACTAAAACGACACACTGGTTCATCAAATGCACTATTGTTCTGATAATGGCTATGGGCCAATGTGGGAAAATACAGTTGTTTTCCTATGTCAATCTCAAAAGGTCAAAGATATACTCAATTATCACTTGTTTTCCTTAATGCCAAATACAAAGGTTAATAATATCCTTCTTTTCTTTTTTTTTTTAAATTTATTTTTATACATTTATTAATATTCATTTTTAACCTGATTACATGCTTCATACCCCTACTTTCCCCTTCACCCCCCTCCCCCCACCCATGGCCGACGCACATTTCCACTGGTTGTAACATGTGTCCTTGTTCAGGGCCCATTTCCATATAATATCCTTCTTTTCTGAAGAAGAAAAGGAGTTGTTTAGAGACAAATGTGGATGGGTTCGCAGGGATCTGACCAACTTAGAATTTTAAAGGACACTTCTAGAAGATGGCAGGACATGTTATAAAAGTAACAGTCTTTTTAAGAAAAGTGTCAGGAGTACCAAATTTTAGTGATAAGCACTAAGAGACAACAAAACAATCATTTTTAAAAGCCATTTTAGAAGCAAGGAAAAGGTCAAAATAGCGATAGGATCATTACTAAGGGTGAAAGCTATAACATATGACACTAAAAGAAGAAAAATTATTGAATCTATTAAAAGGATGTTTTATAAGCATTTCAAAAAAAGTAGCAATAACCAAATTGCTTCAGAAAGAAAATTGCAGTACCAAACTAATCTCATTTCCTCTTCTCCTAGGATTACTAAAATGGTAGACTAAAGTTATGTCAATAACATAGTGTACCTTGTGCACAAAACACTAGTAGAATGATGTAAATACTGAACTAGTTGAATTAAAGAGCCCAGAGAGAAATCTTAATGAGTCACTATCAACTTGGATAAAGTATCTAATGGATGGCCCCTGGATTTGTCCTTGGTCCTGGACTGCTCCATATTTCCATAAATGACAAGAATGAGCACATGGAGGTAACAATAGTTTACATGTCGGATAAAAGTTAGGTTCTATAAAGGTCTTGACAGGGTAGAATGATAAACTAAGTCTAATGAGATGGCATTTAACAAGTATATATGTAAAATACTCCAGTTGGGTTCAAAGAAAACACCAAAATACAAAGATTAAAGATTAGGAGAGGCACATATGGCTAAATAACAGTTTTTGTGGGGGAAAAAAGCTAGTTTTAGAGGATGGCAAGCCCAGTATATAGAAGCCAAAAAGGCTAATATAACCTTAGGCTACGTTGTCAAATGTTGTAGATGGTAGTCTAGCTATCTCCTATCCTAGACAGACCATATCTGGAATATTATGTCAATTATTAGCCTTCACATTTGACTTTGAAATAGTGCTTACTAGTATGTTGCCAGGGACTGTGCCAATCACTTTACAATTATTATTTCATTTGATCCTTACAACAGCTCTGGTAGGTAGGTAATTATCCTCATTTTATAAATGAAATAAAGGCAAATAGAGTGATTTGACCTAAGTTACACATTGCCTGAGGCCAGAGGAAGGACAATGAAAAACTGGAGTGAATCCCAAGAAAAGTTGGTAAAATAACTAGGGGAATGTAAATAAAAAGCCATAAAAAGAATCAGGTGAAGGGAACATGCTCCTTTAACACAAAGAACTTATCTACTCCCTTTGGTAGAGAACAAAAACATGTGGCAGCTTAAAGGGCTGTCATATCAAAGTGGAATTAGATTTCTGCTTGAACATAGAGTGCACAACTAGAAACCACAGATGTCTCTACTTTAGAAAAGCAGATGATAGCGGTTCAGTATAAGAGGAAAAATCTCTAAATTAATTTTAGTTTTGCTAGCATCAGAATGACAGTAACTACTTCAATGGTCCTTCAAGAGAAGGCTCAATGACCAGTTGTTAGGGATATTCTAGACTGGATTCTTAAAGTATTGTTTGGAGTAGGTAACCTTAGAGATCTCTTTGAACTCTAGATTCTGTGATTCTGTGACTTGTAATAAACCCTCTGAACCTAACTAGCCTGTATTCTTTATCAATAACTTTAACACTTTCTTTAGCTTTTGTACAAGGTGTATTTTAATTTGATCTAAAACCATGTATTATGATTTTATGAACTATAATCATCTCATGGTGAAACATATATATATATATATTCATACCTTCTGTCTTTGAATAAATACTATGTATTGGTCCCCAGGCAGAAGAGTGCTAAGGGCTAGGCAATGAAGGTTAAGTGGCTTGCCCAGGGTCACACAGCTAGAAAGTGTCTGAGGCCACATTTAAACCCAGGACCTCCTGTCTCTGGGCCTGACTTTCAATCCACTGAGCCATCTGGCTGCCCCCTGAAATAGATGTTTTCAAGCTTTTACATTTGCAGACTAAAGAATTTTCAGTCATTTACCCTGAAACAGAAGTCCTGTTTGAAACCACCTGCACTTGTCTACCCTTTGGATATATCTTACAATTTGATGAACTTTACCATATCTCATTGGGAAACATTTTCAAGCTTCTATATTTCCAGATTACAGCATTCTGAGTCCTTAACCCTAAATAGAAGCCCTATCACCCACCTGATTGGTTTGGGTTCTTCTCCAGTTCTACTAAATTTTTTTTCTCAGTTTGGCAATAAGTATACCCCTTCTCCATTTTCAAATAATGGAAAAAGAAAAAAGAAGAGAAAAAAGAAAAGAAAGAAAATCACCCATTTTCTTGGGGGTGGCAACTTTCTAGTATCCAACAAGCATAGATCCATTCATTAATCTTTCTATTTCCTCCAGAAAGACTTTCAAGTTTTTGTGTTTTTTTCTCTCGTAGCAAATACATCTGAATTAAGTTCTCAAATACATGGACCTACTCTAGAATTGGTAGTATACCTAAAGGTGATCTCTCTAAACTCCTGAAATTCTAGGACTGTTACTCAATATTGTTTATAAAGAAATACAAATGGGAATCTTCCCAAAGTCCCCACATCTATCGGGTTTGGGTTGGAGTGGTAAAGGGAAGTGAAAAGAAAACTACTGGACATGGGGAAGAGGTCAAGAAGTGCAGTTCCTCTCCCCAAATCCCAGCACCGTACCAGCTGTCTCGCATTCGGTGATTTGCTCCCTTCCTTCTCCATCAAGAGGACCTCTTGTCCATTGTGCGAGGAGGCAGTAGTAGCCTCTTCACCCCTGGAACTCCGCCTGTCAATCATTTGAGCTTTCCTGCCTGTCACCACCTGCAATAACACCTCACTGCTCCCTTCCCTCTCTGTTTCTCCTTCAATTAGGTCTTCCCAGCTCCGCTCGGCCCCTCCACGGGGTGGACACGACAGAGAAGGCAAGAGACCAAGGCGGCCTTTCTCCCACAGAAAAGGAAGGGGGGTGAAATAGAGAATCTGAGACATAAGTGGAGAGCCACTTATAAGGAGAAACCCCAGCGAAGCCCGTAAAGAAGGCGAGGTATATTTATCCCTTCTTGCCCCACTCACAACGCACGGTGTGGAAGGCGTTGCGCGGATGCTTCTCGAAACTCTCTCCCAACTTCAGCACCCGCTCCCGGCTGTCAAAGTACAGCGCCCGGGCCGGCCCATTCATCTTCCTCCGCGGCAACTAAGCAGCGCGCCACCTGCCACCTAGACTGGGACCCGCAGTCTCCAGCGGCTAGCAGCGGGATGCATGCCTGCCGGAGGCGTGGGGCGGAGCCCCGAACGGGCCAATAGGGAGCCTTGGAGTCGCGGATTGGCTGTCACTTGACAACCCGCAGGTATGGGGGTGTGGCCATAGGAGCTTTGAGTGGAGCGACCTAAAGGATTTCGATCCGCGAGTCCCGCCTCTCGTACACGCAGCCGCGATTAGCCAGATGAACCAAAAAGGGGGGCATTCGTCATCCGGCTGCTTGGTCTGACGCCCCTCGCTCTGACGTGAGCGACCGCAGCCATGACTGGTCGTCTTTTGGCTAAAACCCACAAGAGTGCGAGGTAACGGTCCCCCAAGTTCTAAAACGAGGGGGTGGGATAGGGGAGAGGCCTGCGGAAGGGTACGCGAACTACGTGGTGTGACCTATAGGCGGAAGGATTTTCGGTTTTATCCAGTAAAGGGGGAGTTTCCAACGCGTGGCATCGCTCTGGAGCGAGGAAAGGGACCCAATGGTGTTCTTGATGCCAAACCATACAGGCGGAGCTTAGGGCCCAGAAGGGGCGAAAAGGAACTTACTAGGCCTCAATACACAGCTAACAGACAAATGATGGACTCTAGATTCAAACCCAGGTTTGGGTTCACGATCGACCATCTCCTTTTCTATCCCTGGGCTTAACTCCCTCTCTCCTGCCTTCCCCCTCACTTTTATGGAGCGGATTCTTTGGGGTTTAGGGAGAGGCGCGTCGGTTTCCTGGGCAACGCTGATCTACCGCTTTGTGTGCTGAAAGTTGGCGAGGGGGAAGAAATAAGCTTTTATTAAGCGCCAACCATATTCTTGGCACTAAAACACAGTGGGGTTGGTGCTGTTGTACCCATTTTACAGTTAAAGAAATTGGCTAAGTGACTTGCCCAAAGTCACAGTTCGAAGAAAACTGACAGGTTGAAAATGATAAATTAGTTTCCGTGAACTGTGGACTTTGCTAGGCACTTGAGTGAGGCAGTGTGCATAGTGTGCAAAAGCCTCGAATTTACTAAAAGCAAATTTATACATTTAGGTATGTGATCGCACCTGTCTCTCACAGTTGTGGTAAATATTTGTAAAACATTTTGCAAACTTTAAAGCACTGTTTAAATAAATGTTAGCTGTTATTTATGGAATTTAGTCACTGGGGGCATTTGTTTCTAATAAAGGCATGAACTTGAACTAGGTAGTGTAATACTGGGCTCCAAGGACTGATGGTAAAGTTCTTTAATCCTAAAGAAACCAAAACTACATTCTCAGAGACATATTTGTCCATCTTGAAAACCCTTCCATCTGTGAAGCATGGAAAGAACAGTAAACCTGAAATCAGAAGGCTCAAATTTCAGTCCCAGCTGCAAATAATAAGATGACTCACTAATTTTCTTAAGCTAAGGAAGCTAGGTAGCAAACTGGGTGATTGTGAGAATAATATGAGATAGTATGTGTAAAGTTCTTTGTAAACCTTAAAAAATAATCTGTAAATGTTAGCATTTATTGTCTCTTAAATTCCTGCTATCGTTTATAAAATGAAAAGGTTAGAGTAGATTAGCTCTGTGGTCTTTTCCTACTGCAAAATGTTTTGATTCTGTCATCTAGAACTTATAAATTCTTAACCTGTAGTTTAAATGTATGTATATTATCTCCTTAAAATAAAGCAGATTAGAATCAGTAACTTAAAGGAGGTGCTGCTGCAGCAAAAGAGGAACCTTGCCAGAAGCTATAAGATTAAAATACACTATGAAAACTATTATTATATCATTACAATATAGTACAACTGCTTACAACAACACTGAAGCATAAGTATTAGTTTGAATCATGTTTAGTGTGTTATAAATACTAAAAATAATAAATAAAATATAAATATGATAATAAATGCAAGCTAAAATAAGTTTGGTGCCTTTCAGGGATGATCAGGAAAATTCACTTATGTAGAATACTTCATTTCTCATTAACGCTAGGAAATGAAGTATTTCAGTAAATAAGTTATTCCTGTGGCATAGTGCAGGTGGTCAGTGGAAGAAGTTGCAGCTGTGGTATAGTACCTAAAATGAGAAAAATACTGTATTTTACCCAACAGTCATACATATCTATAGGTATTTATATTGGCAAGGAGAAAAAATTTAAAATATTCAAGATGTAGTTTCAGATGTTAAATATTAATCATACATTTCAAATGTTACTTCAAAGATCTGTTTCAGAAAAAAGTCCTGGGGCTTTTTTTGCTTCCTAGTCATTTTGTTACAGGTGATTGAGGTAATTTGACCTGATAAGCAGGGATATTACTATAGCTGGAGAAAATGGAATCATGTAAAACCTTTTTATTTAATGTGATTGTCACATTAAATAAGCTCATTCTTACAGGGCTTTGTTTTTATAAATGTGTTGCTTCCATGAACATTAGTATTGTCAAATCCTAATAAAATATAAGGTGCCTAGTCTAATCACCTAACTGTCTGAACTTCAGATCTGTGGTGGACTAGAACAGTGATGGTGAACCTTTTAGAAGCGGAGTGCCTTGCCTGCCCCCCCAACCCAGACTGAGTAAGTACTGTGTTCCCTTTTACACAGGGGAGGTGGGTGGGTGATGTAAGGAATGTTCTTAGGACATGTAGAGGAAGGAGGGGAGGAGAAGGGAGGGGAAATGACCTGAGCGCTCTGCTCCCCTCCAGTTCCCCTCCAGTTCTGCTGCCCATGAGCCACCCACCTCACCCCCCCCACCCACCCCCTCCCATTAGCTGCTGGGCAGAGGGATGGGGGTTGTGAAAAAAATGTTATCAGACATGGTGGAGAGGGGGAGGGGAGATGAGATGAGACATTCCTCCTGGGTCCCTCTGCCTTTCTAATAACAAACTGGGGTGGGGTGGGATGGAGTGGAGGAGGGCCATGTGCCCACAGAGAGTGTTCTGTGTGCCATCGTTGGCACCCCGCCATAGTTTTGCCATCACTGAACTAGAACATAGAATCTCACCTTAAGCTTAGTCCAAATAGTGCTAGTTTTTATGGGTAATCCATGGAAAGAAAAAGTCTATGAAAGGATGACATTTAAAATTTTTTTTAAATAACATGGAGAATTAGAAGAGAGGGCAATTTTTATTAAATCCAACCAAGCTAAATTGTGATTTTTATATCACTAATCATAATGAGAAAATTACAAATAATATGATAATTTACATCATTTTATATGAGAAAAGGGGGAAGAAAACAAGCACTGTGCACATATTATATGTCTTTTAATCTAATGATATCACTAAGTTCTGGTTAGCAATATTCAGTAATATTTCCTGCCATAAAATGTATCCCCATTTGCTTCAATCTTGAGATTTATATTTACATGTGCATATATATTTTTCACAGTTTGGTGAAAAGTAGCTTTGATTTTTGATGATACAATATTACTTTAAAAATGATTTTTTTCCTGGATTGAGTTTGAAGTTTCATCAGAAAGCTCAGCCATGAATTTTATTTGCCAAAGCTAGTTGAAATCAATGTTTATTGGATCATTGAAAGGTGAAGCCTCCCCAGTTCAGCAGACTAATAATATTTGATGGATATTTTGCTTTTTGGATAAAGAAAACAATAGTCATCAAAAAACAACTGACATTTTCAACTATATGACAAAATTGGCATTTATGAAAGAATTATAGACTTGGAGCTAAAAGGGTACTTAGAGTTAATTTAGTCTATCCTCATTTTTTTTTTTAATGAACAAGGAAATGATGTTCCTCTGAGGTGAAATGACTTGTTTGTATCCCCTTCTTCCCTGCCCCTCTACAAGGTAGTAAGTTGGATAAATTGGAATTAGAATCCAGATCTACTGACTCCAGATATATTTTCACATATATAGGGTTTTGTTGTTTTTGTTTTTCACCATAAATTCTTTATCCATTAAAATGTACTTTCTGCCTGAAGGATTTTCCATTTTCATTCCAGTGATAAGGTTTTTCTCCTGTATGAGTTCTCTAATAGAGAATAAGATTTTGGTTCTTGTTAAAGGCTTTCCCATATTCATCATATTCATAAAACTTCCATATGAATTCTCTGACAATAAAAGAAGTCCTATGACTGGGACTCTTCCTACATTCCCAGAGATTCAGTGACCTAGGCAATCTAGGAAATAGGAAATCTGAAGAGTTTATACAGAAAGACATGGTGAACAAACTGTCTCCTTTTGGTTTTAACTATAGTTGTGTCTGCTCTAACTTGGCCAGTGGAACCATATGCAACACTTGCTCAGCTATGTAATGACAACTGCCTGAACCTGGCCAGGTGAACTCCCTTATTCTTAACATCCAAGATGCTGAGCTTCACCCTGGGCAGCTTTGGTTGCCCATCAACAAATTACGGAGTCCCTGAAAAACTGCACATGTGGCCTACTTCACTCTATAGTAGTGATTCCCAAAGTGGGTGCCACCACCCCCTGGTGGGTGCTGCAGCGATCCAGGGTGGGCGGTGATGGCCACAGGTGCATTTGGGGGTGGTGAATAACTGTAAGGGGGCAGTGATAGTATGTGACAGGGGGCTCTAAGTAATATTTTTTCTGGAAAGGGGACGGCAGGCCAAAAAAGTTGGGAACCACTGCATAGGGTACATGAGGGCAATCTAAATAACTGTGGGAGTTTCATATACAGATGGCTTCTAATTTGCAGGAGCTTTAATGAGAGATTCTCCCTATTCCTGGAAACCAGGACTCCAGTTCATTTTTATCACTTTAAGTAAAGCTCTTTTTGCTACCATTTTATGGTTCTTGTCCAAGTGCTTCCACAATTTCAAACCTATAAGTCTTTCCCAGGTGGTACCTACAATCATATATAGAGAATGGAACTAGAAGATAATAATTCTTTGACTCCAGATCTGGTACTTTTTCTACAATGCCAGTCTATATATGAACTTTTAAATTTTTAACTGTTTAAGTTCAGATGTGACATGTTATTTAACACCTTTATCCTCATTTAAAATGCTTAATAATGTAGTATTATAGGTTTCTAACTGGCCTGTATTAACTGTTTTTATTAAAAGATTAACTTGTAGTGGGAAATGGAATCAAACGTTGTGGATCCAAGGATATTGTCTGTAGCTGCTGAGGTTACAGAAAGCCCTGAACAAAATGTTCCTGTTATATTGTTGAAATTAAAAGGTAAAGAAACTTTATTTGTGTTCATCATGCAATATATATTTTAAGTAGCAAAGCCAACTACCAAAGTTATATTGGAAGATTATATTTTAATCATCTCATTCTGAACTGTAGATAGATAGCTTTAAACTGACCATTGGTTCAGAGCACATTTGCATTTTCTTTCCTGGAAATTAGTGAATGGTGTTGGACAAGGTGACAAGCTATATATCTTTCTTTGAATCCTTATAATCCAATCCTATCAAAACAGGATTAAATCATAAATGTCTTTGAACAAGTCATGTTGCTTTCTGATATATTTTTAAATTATTAAGTAATTTTTAAAAGCTATGGCAATTGTGGTAGAAGTAAATTAATATAGCTTTGTTTCCTTTTGCCTCAGAAATTATAAACAGTGCCCCTTTGGGAAGCTCAGAATTAAAGAAGATTAAGCAGGACATTTATTGCTATGACCTCATTCAGTATTGCCTATTGGTCCTTAGAAAAGATGGTGCCAAAATCCAAGGCGGTTGGTTGACTATTTCCCAGCTTGCACAAATATTAAGGTAAGGTAAAGAAATGAATCAAGAGTTAATTCTTACTCTTCTTATTTCCCTTTTCATTCTGGAATCCCCTGTTTATGTGTGTGTATGTGTGTGTGTATATGTATGTATGTCTGTATATGTGTGTCTGTATATATACACACACACACACACCTCCCCCCCTTACCTTCCATCTTAGAATCAATGCTGTGTATTGGTTTCCAAGGCAAAAGAGTGCTAAGGGCTAGGCAATGCAGGTTAAGTGACTTGCCCCTGGGTCACACAACTAGGAAGTGTCTGAGGCAGATTTGAACCTAGGATCTCCTGTCTCTAGGCTTGACTTTCAATTCACTGAGCCACCCAACTGCCTCACCCCACCCCACCTCTTAAATTTTTATAAGAAAAATTTCATTAGCTAGACCAGTGGTTCCCAAACTTTTTTGACCTACCACCCCCTTTCCAGAAAAAATATTACTTAGCTCCCTGGAAATTAACTTTTTTAAAATTTTAATAGCAATTAATAGAAAAGATAAATGCACCTGTGGTCATCATTGCCCCCCTGGATTGCTGCAGCACCCACCAGGAGGTAGTAGCACCCACTTTGGGAATCACTGAGCTAGAATGTTGGAGAATGAGAGTTACTTATACTGTGATTTCCCTCGTGTCTTCCTGAGACTCAAAAATAAATGAAAGTATAGTGATTTGGACATGTAAATGAGTATTATTTATAAAAACCTTCTGAAGTCAGAGATCTAGCTTTCTTCCTATCCCAACAAAAATAGAATGAATAGTTAAGTGAGTAAAATCCTATGGTAACTCCAGCATTCTGTTATCTTTAATATCTTCTATTCTCTTTACATAATGGGGAGTATCAGAATGCCATTTTCTAGTACTTTCCGATTGGTAAGGTGCCACCTAGTAGAGGGCTAGGTTTTTTTGTTTTAATTTTTATGGTTTGGAAAGCTGTAGAAGTGAGCCCATTTGCTGAAAGAGGCTCTAAGTGGAAAAGCCTACCAAAGCCCAAAGGGTTTATGGTTCTAACTTTATTTAAGCAAGCTGGCTCATGAAAGAAGAATTACATATCATAAGTGCATATAGATCTTCATTATCTAAGTGTGACTCTTAAGTAATGAGACTGATTTTCTCCTCTCCCATTTTTTTAATAGCAAACTTCAGAATTCATATATTCACTATATATCCATGACCATTGTCTATTAAAGTAGTCATTTTGGAAGGCAATACATCTATATCAATGGTGCCATTGCTAGCAACATTTTTAGAAAAGCTCTTTAAGAGTTTCCTTTTGTAGGTGGTAGTCTTTTCTCAAGTTTTTTGTTTTTTTTTTTAAGAATCTGCTATATATATAGTGCTAGGTGAAATAAATAATAAAGGAACAATAAACTTTGGTTCAGGACCAAAAGGAACATTTCTGGCATTATCTAGCTTGAATACTCACCATATTTTCTAATCTTGTCCTCAAATGGCTTTTTGCAATTTGCAGAAATAAAATCCACTTTCAGAAGTCAAAGATTAGCTGCCATAAAGGTTATTTAGAAGAATGAAAATGATGATGAAAACAATTCCAAAAATGTTCAAGCCCATCATTCGAATGAACATTTAGCCTGAGAGGACAAAGCTCATTTGAATATTTTTTTATATTTGTTTAAAATAAAAGCAGACCTATAGGCATACTTTGTATGGGAAACAAATTTATTTGCATGGAAGAGAAAAGCATGACAAGTAGGAAACGGGGAGATACCTTTATTTTTTCAGTGAGGATGAGGCAAGGGTTAAATATGAAAAAGTAATTGATTTTTCTAAAATGATGAAAAATTATATTTTACCAAAAACCTGTAGCCAGCCACATCATAACAACCAGATGAAGTGCCCGGGGACTTATCCCAATAAATGAGTCTGAACCAACAATGCAAAATGCAAAGAGACTTTATTTATTGTCTTAGCTTAAGCTAAGGGACTCACACCAACCAAGTTGATGTGGGACCATGACCTGTGCTGAGCTGCGTTTTTAGGCAGCAGGGGGTGGGATAGTAGGGGGATGTCTTCAAGGTAGGTGCTCCTTCAAGGGAGAGGTCTGGAAGGTAAGCATTCCAGCAGGGGAGAGGTCTGGAAGGAAGGAATTCGTTCAGTTAAGGGAGAGAGGTCTGGAAACCAAAGGTCTGTAAGTTAGGAATTCCTACAGACAAACCTGTTTCATTATAATGTTATACAGGGGTCTGGATTTTTAATTATGACTCTCTAGGTTCCTCACAGAAAACATACACACCAGAAACGCATTGGCTTATTTTCTACTTGGATTTCTTTAAAGTGGAAAATATCATTCCAGAATTAGTTTGGTCTGTGGGACTTTTTTTCCTACACCTCAATTTTACACTTTTCTGGTATCATAAGATGCAGCTTTTTTATGGGGGAATCCCCAGCACTTTTTGATGTTCTTGGTTTGACATACTTTTCTTCTTGCATATGATAAAGCATATTTCTAGAACTCTTAAGACCATCTTTGTTCCAAAAAAAACAACACTAGAAGAATTGTATCCTACCACTTCTCCTTTCTCTAAACCCTTTAAAATTCGCCATTTCCAAATTTTGGGTACATGTCATATTATGCCTGGCTTTTCTCTCCTCTATCATAAAGGGAATATTTGTGTCTTTACATACCTAAGTTAATATATTTTATTACTGGCATTTTCATTGTATTTTTGTCTATGAATTTTTGCCCTCCAAAGTTCTAAGTGTCTTAGCTATTCTTCTTCCATGAGCTATACTCTCCTTCCTTTTCAGTTTAAAGCCATTGTAAGACATCCAGAAAATATATTCTTACTAGGTTTTGTTAGATGTATACCATTTCTAATCTGGAGTCTATTATTTTTATATTTTAAGCCATGATCCAGAAATTCAAACCCCATTCTTAGGTACTACCTTCACCTAAGCAGATTTCTTTGTTTTATTTGTCAAAGACTTCATAATCTTTGGCAATAATACCTCTTAGGTTCCTTGAGGTAAGAGCTCTTTTGTTTTTGTCTTCGTATTCTGAGTGTCCAAAAAAAAAAAAAAAAAAAAAAAAGACACAGACCCACCTCAGGATAGTGGATTCTCCTTTATTGGAGGCCTTTTAGCATCTATCTCATTATCTCCAGCAGATTGCCCTCCCTATAATTTCCACTGTCTCTTAAAGTCTCTCCCTATTTACTGGTTAATTCTCTTCTGCCTACAAATATTCTTGTATCTCCCTATCCTCAAAACATCATCCATCCATCCATTCCTACTAGCTTTCAACCTTGTATCTCTTCTCCCTTTTCTGGTTAAACTGTTAGAAGGCATTTACAACATGTGCTTCAACTTTTTTTTACTCACTTTTTTTTAAAACCCTTACCTTCTGTCTTAGAACCAATACTGTGTGTTTAATACACACAGTATTGGTTCTAAGGTAGAAGAGTGGTAAGGATTAGGCAGTGGGGGTTAAGTGACTTGCTCAGGGTCACACAGCTAGGAAATGTCTGATTTGAACCCAAGACCTCCCATCTCTGGGCCTGGCTCTCAATCCACTGAGTCACCCATCTGCCCTTTCACTCACTTCTTAATTCTGTAGTTTGGGTTTCAACTTCATTCGATCAAAACTGCTCTTTCTAAAATTACCTATCTCTTAATTTCCAAATCTAATGGCCTTTTTTCATTCTCAAACTTCTTGACCTCACTGCAGTCTTTGACACTGTCAGTCACATGATTGCTAAGTTTGGATTTAATTACTGGTTTGATCCATAGTCTGTTCATTTTTCCCAAGTAAGTTTACTTTTTCTGAAAGTTACCAGTTTGATTTTGAAGAAAAAAGCCTTTTGTTTTTTTGTGGGAGGAAAAAGATGCTAAGGAATTGTGGCTAAAAATGTTGAACATTTAGTTTTAGTGTTCAACAAACATTTGTAATAAATACAAACCAAATCACACATAAAACCATGTTCTTGTTTTAGCCAATGCTGTGTGGGCTTGGAGCCAACTGAAGAGACAGAAGAGTTTTATAATAATTTGCTTCCTTCAGCTGCAGATAATTTCCTAATTTTAGGGAGGCGATTGCAAAAGTGTTACATCAGTGCAGTTAAGGTATGTGCATATACTCAAACCTCGAAAAGGCATTTCTACTATCTAAGAAAAATAATATTTTTTTCAGTAGGTAATTTAATGGAAAATGAAGTTAAAAATTAAGCTGGCAACTTGTGACTTTTGGGGCGGGGGGGGGGGATTGCAACCAAAAGAAGAAAATGGAAGAAGAACTAGTCTTGAAAGTGGTAAAATTCTCCCTAGCCCTTACATGGATACAGAAGAGGAGGGAAGATTTTGCTTTCTAAGTACAATACTTTTAACAGCTCCCTCTAAGGGTAGAGAATAAAAATGTGGTTTTTCTCTCATTACTGATTTGCAAGAAGAAAACAGGAAGTCATTGATGATACGGTCTTAACATTTTCAAAACATAAATAATTTAGTATTTCATTTTCAAATAAAGATAATTACATTATCTACATTTGTATAGTGCTCTATTCCTTTCAAACTACTTTAATATGAGTTAGATGTAAAACTTAATCATAAAAGATTCTTAGTGGGCATATGAAGCCAGCCAGAGGATCAGTGGGACCCCTTTGTTCATAGTGCAAAAGGAATGAAGCAGCAACGCCAGAGAGACTGAGCAAGTGAATTCTTTGTCTTTGACTACCAAGAAAGCTTAAGAGTTTTCCAATCCCTCTTTTTCTTTGGCAATCAGATAGCGAGAAAATGTACAGGAATCATCTTTGTGTATCTCAACTGGGATGTAATGGTCCAGGAGTTTTTAAGGAACTTAAAGATGAGATTGAGGAACTGTTGGGACAAATTACCTAAACTGTCATTATAAATGACCACTTTACAGGCATGCCTTGTTTTATTGCACTTTGCTTTATTGCTTCTTGCAGATAATTGCATTTTTTATGTTTGTGGCAACCCTGCACTGAGCAAGTTTCATTTCCAATAGCATGTGCTCACATCAAATCTCTGTCACATTTTGGTAATTCTCGCAATATTTCAAACTTTTTCATTTTTTATATATTATGAGGCTTTGTAATCAGTGATCTTTTATGTTAGTATTATAGTTGTTTTGGGATACCAAGAATCACACCCATATAGGACAGAAAATGTAATCAATAAATGGGTGTGTTCTAACTGGTCTGCTGACCAGCTGTTCCTTGACCTCTCTTCCTCTCCTTGGACCTTCCTATTCTCTGAAACACAATTATTGAAATTAAGCTTATTAATAACTGTATAATGACCTCTAAGTATTCAAATGAAAAGAAGAGTCAATTAATGAAGCAAACTTTATTGGTGCCTTATTCTAAGAAATTGCCCCAGTAATTTGCCTTCAGCAACCAACTTTTTGATCAGTTATCACCCATCAACATTGAAGCAAGAACCTCAACCCCACCCCAGAAAGATTACGACTCATTGAGGTCTCAAATGATAGTATTTTTAGCAATATTTTAAAAATAAGGTATATGTATGTTTTTTTAGACATAATATTGCACATTTAAGAGACTACTAGTAGTAGTACTATATAGTGTAAACATAACTTTCATATACACTGGGAAGCCAGGATTTATTGTACTAGAAATGCTAGCTATAGTAATTAGAGAAAAAAAAGAAATTGAAGGAATTAAAGTTGGCAATAAGGAAACTAAACTATCACTCTTTGCAGATGATATGATGGCATACTTGGAGAATCCTAGAAAATCAACTAAAAAGCTAGCGGAAATAATAGCTCTAGTAAAGTTGCAGAATACAAAAATAAACCCATATAAATTATCAGCATTTCTATGTATTTCTGACAAAAATAAGCAACGAGTTAGAAATTCCATTTAAAATCACTCTAGAAAATATTAATTATTAGAGAATCTTATCTGCCAAGCAAACACAGGAATTATATGAACACAATTACAAAACATTTTCACACAAATAAAACTAGATCTAATCAGTTGGAAAAGCATTAATTGCTGATGGGTAGGCCGACATAATATAATAAAAATGGCAATCCTAACCAAATGAATTTATTCAGTGCCATACCTATTGAACTATCAAAAAATTATTTTATAGAACTAGAAAGAATAATACTAAAATTTATCTGAGAGAACAAAACGTGAAGGATGGTGGCCTAGCAATGACAGATCTTAAACTGTACTATTAAGCAGTATTCATCAAAATAATGTGGTACTTGCTAAGAGATAGTATAGAAGGGTGGATCAATGGAATAGACTAGAGGTAAATGACCTGAGCAATCTATGTGTCCCAGGAAATGGATATCTTAACAACAGAAAAGGCAGAGATATATAAAAGTTGCTGTTTTCTTTGCAAAAAGGATGAAGAAAAAGATGAATTCTTGTGGCATTTCCAAAGTGTGATAGACTCTCTGTGCTGGTTACTAGGAGGGCATATTCAGCTCACTAAATATGGTAAGAGAAGATTAAGTGGGGTAAGCACAGAACAAAATAACAATTAAATGATCATCATAGATTTTAATGCCATTAGTGAGTCCACATAATTGTTTTTTAAAGCATATAAGTAAATATAAATAAAAAATAAAACACACAAATGTACATATACATATATTTTTTCATACTAACAAATGCTTAGTGAAACTGCCTTGAAGTAATACCACAAAGAGAAATATATCTGTATGATGACTATAGCATTAACATTTTATTTGTAGAGTGAACATATTATACTAGTTGGAGATGATACCAAAATGAAATTTTCTTCTGTCTACATTTTAGTCAGTCATTAAGCATTTATTAAAAATGCTTACTAAGTGCCAAGCAATGTGCTAAGTACTGGGATATAAAGAAAGGGAAAAATGCCCTCAGATCTTCTGAGCCCAGATTCTAAAGCAACTCTGTTCCCTTCCCAGATTAAGATCTGATCTTTTCTTTTGTTCTTCTAGAAGTTAACATTGTGACTCACTGAGTTATCTTGACATTAAGTCTCTGCTTTACAAACTATAGATTGAAACCTGAACCTTTGTTGTAAAAGAGGAAATTTTGAGGAAACTAGACAAATAAGGGTGTAACTGTATGACTAAGCAAGTCACTTAACCCTATTTGCCTAGTTCTTACCACTCTTCTGCCTTGAAACTAATACTTAGTTACTAATACTTAGGCAGTAAGGTTTTTTGTTGTTGTTAAGGTTTAAAAAAAAAAAAAGAAAAAAATACAGGATGAGCAAAGGGCCTCTCTCTTAAAATAAAACACTTACCTTCCATCTGAGAATCAATATTGTGTATTGGTTCCAAGGCAGAAGAGCTGTAAGGGATAAGCAGTGGGAGTTAAGTGACTGACTTGCCCAGGTCAAACAGCTATGAAGTGTCTGAGGGCAAATTTGAACCGAGGACCTCCCATTTCTAGGGCATTTCTCAAACCACTGGGCCACCTAGTTGCCCACAGGTCTCTCTTAACTGGTAACTTAAAGTTAAGTAGTAACTGCCTTCTGAATTTGGCCTACAAAACTATCAGCATCTTTCTTGCCAGGTAGTAGTAGTCACTGCTTGAATTCAAGTTGATCCCCATTATCTGGGGACTGTTTGATGAAGTATAGGACTCATTTTTACATATCCACATGTGGTCTAGCTATAAAAGATTTACCCAAATGAGGCATATTTTTGAAGCCTGTATCCTTTTTGATCCAGCCATACCAGAAAGTTCTTCCTGTCAGCTGCCATTTCATAGAATCTTTACTGGAGTTTCCCATGCTGTTGGAAACATGATCTCCCCATTGAATAAAACCATTTTTTTTGTTGCCATGTTGTGATTCTTACTGACCATTGCTCCCATGATTTGAATCCAGGGGTCTCCATATGCTATTGGCTCCTCTTATAGATCCTTCCCTAATAGGAGTGTCTTTGATCTCAAGGTTGCCTAAGGTGAAATAGACTGTGACAGAGAAAGAGGGTGTTTATTCCCAGTATCTAGCACAGTGCCTAGTGCATGGTAGGCACTTAATACTTATTGATTTATTAGAAGATGGAATATGATCAAAGGAGATGAGCTCAGCTTTCATTTTTTTATTGCTTATATAGCTTAATAAAAACGATATTAGCCAAATCAGACTACCAATTTAGTGACAGTGCTTAAATTACTAAAAAGATACTTTATAATCAGACAAAATAACAGTCATTTGGAGAGGAGTTAAAAGGAAAGAATATTAAGGAATATAATTTTTGCTATTACAGGAAGAGGTTTGGTACTGGTTTTGAATAAAAAAAATAGAAAAGTAGATCAGTAGAACACACTAAATAAAGTTGACGTAGAAACAAATGTGTCCTAAAGCCTAGTA
The DNA here is from genome assembly GCF_016433145.1 of Gracilinanus agilis. Lineage (NCBI taxonomy): Eukaryota > Metazoa > Chordata > Mammalia > Didelphimorphia > Didelphidae > Gracilinanus > Gracilinanus agilis. The sequence goes on along the minus strand of NC_058132.1, from coordinate 343,277,370 downwards.
TTGCATATACCTAAGAAAACAAACAGAAAGAGACAGTGTATTTGACAAAAATAAACTTTTTTTTCCCAGTAGGGAAAGCTAGAAAGCAGGTTGGAAAAATAGAGCTTTAAATTAGCATCTTGCATATTATATCACAATAAAGTACTATTTATACTATATTTAACCATAAAATGGGATGCCATAAAAAACTTAGAGAAAAGAAAATAACTTTCATAATTATATAGTAAAAAGATGTGTAACCACACCAGTGTAGAAGGCAAAATAGACAATCTCAATTATATAGAAATGTAATACTTTTATACAAATAAAATGCAACCAGATTTGGAAGAAAATATAAATATTGGAGGTAGGAAATCTACATTCAATTCTGAAAGTCTGATATTTAGACTATAGAGAATTGACCTAGTCTATAAAATATGAACTATTTCCCATTAGACTAGTGATGAGAAGATATAAACAATGTAATAAAGAAGAAATCTTAATTATCAATAGTACTTGCAAAAAGGTTCAGAATGACTAATAATCAGAAAAATGCTCATTAAAATGACCCCTAGATTCATCTACTAGCCATGAAGCTAGCAAAGATTCTTGGAGGGGCTATGGGCACACAGGTGTGTCAGTCAATTGCTTGGTGAAGCTGTGAATTGATTTAATCAGTCTGGAAAACAATTTGGAATTAATCAAGAAAAATAACTAAATTTGAGAGACTTAGAGATTCTACTATTAGGACTATATGAAAGTTACTAAAATCAAGAAAAGTCCCACTCTCATAACTAGAAAATATGTCCATAGAATCATTATTTAAGGTAACAGAAAGGGGAGGGGGAACAGCTGGGTAGCTCAGTGGATTGATAGCCAGGCATAGAGACCAGAGGTCCTAGGTTCAGATCTGACCTCAGACACTTCCTAGCTGTGTGACCCTGGGCAAGTCACTTGATCCCCATCGCCTACCCTTACCACGCCAAGACGGAAGGTAAGGGTTTAAAAAAAAAATGATAACAGAACGTCGGACTATCTCTGCTCAGTAATTGGGAAAAGGATGAACAGATTTTTGATATAAGTGCAATGGAATTACACTATAAACAATAGCAGATACAAAGAAATCAGGTAAACATTAGAAGGCTCTTATGAAGTGACATAGAGTGTGACATAGTGTAACTGTATATGTAGAGCCAAAGAAACTATACACTATATCTGTAGCAATATCAACACAACATTGAGGCAACAAAACCACTCAGTTACAACAGTCAATATTGTTAGTACCATAATGCCAAACTATCAAAGTATTTCCCTCCTTTTTGCTAACAAACTTTTGGAATAAACTTTGTAAAAAAAATTTAGGGCATTTGTTGAGTAATCACTTTTGTTTCAAAACAAAAATTTTAATTAAAAAAACTTAACATGTACTGAAATAATATCAACAATTGCACCAGCAACAACATAGTAAATTCTCAGATACAATAAAATCAATAAAATAAACACTCAGGGAATTGAATAAAAATTAAATGCACAAAAAAGAATGTTAAAAATTATTTTTGTGTACTGGGAGAAAATACTTTAAAGAGAAAGAAAAAATTAAATGCACAAAATACAAGGAATTTTGGAATAAAATAAGATATCAGTTTGGAAATGGCATGGGAAATAGAAAAACATTAATAGAGGCTATTAAACATCATAATAAAGGATAGAATTGATGAAGACAATTCAATTTGGGAAAAGCTCAGAAGATAATTCAGCTGGAAAAAGACTGGATAACAATTTCATTAAAAGTGATAGACTTGAAAGACTAATCAAAATGGAATCATTGAGGTTTCTAGAAAGTAAACAGAACCTAAAGCTAGGCATGGTAGTCCATGCATTATAGCCTCTGCTGCTGTTTAGGCTGATACTGGTAGATCACCCAAATTCTGACTGCAACAGGGCTGAAGCCCATTAGATAGCCACACTAAGTTAGAACCAATATATTTATATGGACATTTTTCTTCTTTTGAGAGTGAGACTTCTCTGGATATTAATATCTTCCTTGGGACATAGTCCTGGTAATAGAATCTCTGGTTCTAAGACAGAAAGAATTCATACCCCAAGAAGGGGAAAACAGAAATTCAGTTCACATTATATTGACAGATTTAAAAACTAAAACAGAAAAGCCTTGAAAGCTGCAAGAAGGCAAAAAAAAAGGGGGATCACTTACCAACAGATCAAAAGCCAGTCATTGAATCTCATAATATTTTTATAATAAGAAATTATAGCCAGAAATAATCTATATACAAAATTTTTAAAATACATAAGCCTCAGTCTCAAAATCATTTTCCTGGAAAATCTAAGAATTCATTAAAAAAATTATGAAATGGGTAATTAAACACATGAACATTCTCACATGCAAAGAAGATATGAAAAAGAATTGTAAATGAAACTCTGAATCAATTACATATGACTTTTAAAAAGTATGTGTTGCATTTAACATGGAAGTACCAACATTTCCCTGCTTATCTATCTCCTTTGCACTACCTTAAACAATTTTAAAATAAAAGAATAATTTAAAGATTAAGAACATATTAAATCATGGAATCAGAAAAGCCTCAATGAAATTCATTGGTCTGTAGTAGTTATAAAATTTTAATTATTTTATACAATCACTAAAACTGATATGATTCATATTTATGATTATTGAAACTTATTGACTTTAGAAACCTTACTGTAGAGTATAAAGAGCAGGAAATGCTGAATTTTGAAACTATTTTAATACTGAAGCTTTATCTTTGTCTTCCTAATATTCACTTCTTTGATCTTTGCTTTTTCCTTCTATTCCTACAGTACTACAAAGTGATCATTTTTTACATTTGTTGCAAACTGATGATATTAAAACAGGATCTGCAATCATGACTGTATTACAGAACATGCTACAAGTCAAAAGGTAACTTGGTTTTACATAATTTTTTCCCTGAAGTAAAATGTATTCAATTTATATCAATTTTTAGGAAACAAACTAGTCTACATTCTAGGTACCTGTTACTTGAGAAATAACAGTATTTTTCTTTTTTATTGATTGATTGATTGATTGATTGATTAGGCAATGGGGGTCAAGTGACTTGCCCAGGGTCACACAGCTAGGAAGTGTCTGAGGCCAGATTTGAGCCTAGAACCTCCCATTTCTAGGGCTGGCTCTCAATCCACTGAGCTACCCAGCTGCCCCCTAGAGAAAAAACAAAAGACAGAATCATAAGGTGCTGAAAACTTAATACACAGTAGAACTTTTTTTAGAGCCTAGAAGTACTATTAGTATTTCGCAAAACATCAAAACTGAAGATGCCCCTTTTCTTTTCCCAGTATATGGAAGGTCAGCAGTGCTCTGTAAAATGCTTCATTATACAGTCCATGTAGTAAATCTTAATTGATCCCATAAAGTGCTCCATACAACAATATTAGTTACTGTGGAGAAATACAGGAAAAAATATGACTTGATCCATTTGGTAGGTTGGTTGCAATTTAGTTGAAGACACTAAGCAAACAAAAGTCAAGGAATTAATAATAGGAAAGCAGCATTTGAAAACATGTTGTGGAGTAGAAGCCACTTAAGACCTTAGAGGTCATAATAATAGGCATCAGTGCTAATGGAGCATCAAATAAAAGATGTCATCAAATTGTGGTGGAATTAGTCAGTGAAAATGGTGGGGTGGGGCAATAAATTTTCAAGCTGGATCTTGAAGGAAGTTATGAGCCTGAATTGGTGAAGAGCTTTAGAAACTATAAGACTTGTTGGAGGACAATGAGAAGATTGGCTTAGTTAGAAGACCATCCCATAGCACTGGATTACAAAAGATTAGGGATGGAGTAGGTGGGGAAAAGTGATGGTGGTGGTTTTAAAAAAATCATACTGTTGCCATGTCATTCAAATTTGTTAAATCTTACAGTCATCTGTACTTTTGGCAAATAATTGTGTCTATTTGGGGACCCATCCCAGTCCCCTCCATTTTCTTCTATCTCTCCTCCAATCCCCTGGTCACCCAGACCCTGTAGGCCAGCTTTTTAGGAACAGTTAAGAGATTTTCAAGAGATACCTGCTTTAATACCTCCAGTGAAATGGAGAATGACCAAGGCTTAACCATTGGCCTAAGACCCCCTTGGCCATGTTTCTTTGCCCTTCAAACCCTTAAGCACTGTCATCCAACCTACCAGTGTACCCTAAGGACTCAGTTCTTTCCATCTACCTTATCACTGCACCCTTAGAACTTTAATCCATCTTGCAGTTTAACTTAAATGTTGTCCTCTTAATTAGGGTTTGTGTTCTTGACATTTGGAACTGTCTCAATTTTTCTATTTTTATCTTTAATGGATTTAGCACAATGATAAATGCTCAATAAGTGTTCATTCATTTTCAGTATGCTCTGTGATATTTTCTTCTATTCAAGGCAAGATAGTACATAGTAGTCAGATGAACTGTATAGATAGTAACATACTAACAGTATAATTTGAGCTGAGATGTCACAAGGTAATAAATAATAAAACACCAAATATTTTAGCAGCATTTAAATTTTTTTCTTGTCTCCACCTAAATTATAGTCTCCTTGAAAGGGTAGAACTTAATTCATATATGTTTTTAATCTTTAGCAGTAATTAGAATAGTACTTTGCGCATAGCTGTCAAAAAATACTTGCTGATATGAATTGATGTATTTTTAGAGCCAAGCAGCATATTTCAGGATTAGTAATCATGTGAATCAAAACACTGTTTTGTGGTCAGTTGTCAGAGAAGTAGAACTTTTTTGAAATTAATTTTAACACATTTGCTCCAGCCACTAATATTATTTGGGTTTCTTTTTGTTTTATTAGCGGAGACTTGCTTACAATAAAAGAAAAAGTCCTTCATTCTATTTTAGATGAACTTATTTTTAAGCTTTCATCTTCAACTAGTCTTGTTATTGGAAGTGTTGCCATAAAACTATTGCTGTTGATGGCCAGTTCTCATCCAGAAATAATTATGCTGCTGAGTAGCCGGTATACAGGTAATGTATACAATATATTTTTTGTCTTGAGATTGACAAAAGAAAAGCATTTTACTCGGCTATAATGAAGAAAAAAAGAATTGAGGTGTACTGTAAAATACCATTTTTGCTATTGCTAGTGTCATTAAGGATTTTCTCTATAATGGAGCCTAATTTGTCCAATGATGACTTACTTGTAGTAACAAATTCATATTATTTTCTAAAAAGGTCAGCCTGAAAAGGGCTGGCCTTGGAGTCAAGAAGATCTATCTGGGTTTAAATTGTGCTTCTGACACATGCTGGTTCTATGATCTTGGGCTAGTCACTGAATCATGTAGTGTTCCAGGCAAATCTTTAAGACTTTAAGATACAGAATAGTTGCAGGACTGCTTTGATAGAGGAAATTTTTATGCTAGGAATTCTATAGACAAATCAGATCATAAGTTGATGTGGGGAGTGGAATTTTAATGATTTCTGATTTTGCTCTATTGACAGTACAGCTAGACAAAGAAGAATAATTGAAATATGTTTGAGCATTTCTTTAAAATTTTTTTAAATATATTTTTATTATTTAATCAAATAGCAATTACCCTTCAACTTTCTTTGCCAATCTGGCCCTTCCTGGAAAGCCACCCCTAGTTAGAAAGAATATAAGGGGGAAAAAAGTTCAGCAAAAAGTAACCAATACACTAACCAAAACTGACAGTATTTACTATTAAGCTATAGGTTTTTTTCACATTATTCATTTTTGTAATAGAGTAAACTTTTAAATTCAAAACCCCAAATCATTTACCCATATAAACAAGTAATAAATCATATGTTTACTTCTGCATTTCTTCTCCAACCATTCTTTCTCTAGATGTGGATAGCATTGTTTCTCATAAATCCCTCAGGATTGTCCTGGATCATTGCATTGCTTTTGGTAGCAAAGACTATTACATTTGATCGTACTACAATGTTTCAGTTACTTCATTCAATGTTCTCTTGGTTCTGCTCATTTCACTCCGCATCAGTTCATGGAAGTCTTTCCAGTTCTTATGAAATTAAGCAGTTCATAATTCCTTATAAAAGCTCTAGATTTTGAAAGAATTGGAATACAGTATTTGTGTTAAAATACAAATATACTTAACACTGAAACAATAGTGAACATAATTTATCTTTGATAATCCAGAAGGCCCCTTAAGAAACCTGACACCAGAGTCATAATTGTAAACATCATTGAGGAATATCTAAGTTCAAATCCAGCCTCAGACACTAGCAGTATGACCCTGGGCAAGTCACTTAACCCCATTTTCCTCAATTTCCTCTGAAAATTGAGCTCGAGAAGGAAAAGGCACTTCAATGTCTTTGCTAAGAAAATCCTTAAATAAAGGGGGTCATGAAGAGATGGACACAAATGAAAATAACCAAAGAACTACAGGTATGAGGTTTGTATAGGTAAGAAACAATAGTTAAAACTTTTGTTTGTTAATAATGCTAGGGGAAAATGCTTGTTTACTGTATCATTAAAAATTCTGAAACTGGGGGCAGCTGAGTAGCTCAGTGGATTGGGAGCCAGGCCTAGAGACAGGAGGTCCTAGGTTCAAATCTGGCTTCAGACACGTCCCAGCTGTGTGACCCTGGGCAAGTCACTTGACCCCCATTGCCTACCCTTACCACTCTTCTGCCTTGGAGCCAATACACAATACTGACTTCAAGACAGAAGGTAAGGGTTTAAAAAAAAAAAAGAAAAGAAAAAAAATTCTGAAACTATAAAATGTGAATGCTCCATGAAACTTATGACAGAATTTGATCATAATAAAATTTTTTTTGCTAATATCTGAGCAACAGTGCTTATACATCTTACTCAGAATTTTTGGAATAATGATCAGTATTGAAAACTTGTTCAATTAAGAGATTATGAGGCCTAGAAAAGATTGGCTAGCTCAAAGAAAATGAAACCATCAGTAAAAAACCTGAGTTTGCCAACTGTGCATGCTACACTAGAAAGCCATATTATCTTTCTCACCTATGGGAAACACTTATTTTTAACATGTCTTTAGAATATGTGCTGAATACCTCTTGCTTTATCTCTACTTTACCTCTTGGAGATCAAGTTAGGGTACCTGGGTACTTTTTTCAGTTGAGAAAACACAAGACTGTATGGTAAGCCTCAAATCTATAATTTTGAGTTGCATCAGAATAAGGGTATGAAGAATCTCAAGACACTTCAATTTTGACACTGAGAATGGAAAAAAACAGTGGCTTTTAAAAAAAATTTAAAACTCAACTCTGATATAAATGCTTTTCTGAAAATTAGCTGAAGAAAATATATTTATAATCTCTGAATATCTTTGAAAATTCATTTCTAGGACTTAAAAGCATGCTAAATAAGCAGTGGTCTGGGAAAGAAATTGACCAAGAAGTTAAACAGCTGTTCAGTCTCTTACATTCTGAAGTCTGCCATGAAGATCAGGTATTGAATAATTAACACAATACTTTTGATGTTTTTTAATTGACTTGACTTTTTTTTATTTTCTCTATTTCCCTTCTAGTACTTTTAATAAATTGCTTCTTTTTGAGAAGTGTTATCTGATTGATGAGGTCTTTGCCCCTCAGATTAATATTACCAGCCCACAAATATACATAATCCAATTTATCATTAACCCAAACTGTTAATATTTTGATTTCAGATTACTGTAAACCATTCAACTCTTAATTTATGGTTCATAGATACTACTATATTGGCTGTCAGAATATGTACTAAAACTACCATCTTAACATAATGCCTTTTTCCCATTCATCCTTTTTACCTTTCAATTCAATGGGCATTTCTCAAATATACATTTTTGTTCCTACCTGCATTTATTATAACTTGCACTTGCTCTTTTAAAAATATTTTTAGGGGGGCAGCCAGGTAGCTCAGTGGATTGAGAGCCAGGCCTAGAGATCAGTATTGCTAACTCTTCTCTCTTCAACCCACACACCAATTTAAAAAGTGAAGAGAAAGAAAAATTTCTTGTAGCAAATAAGGACAGTCAAGCAAAAGGGATCCACACAGTGATCTTGTGATGTATGGTGATCTTGGCTAAATTCCTTGGTATTTCAATTGCTTCTTTTCTGAAGACTTGCAATATTTTTTCATTTATGAGAAGGCTTGGATGTTGGCAGTCACATTAAGACTTCTCTTTTTGTGGTTTCTATCACTAGACAATTGGTAGATTCTTTCTATTTTTTTCTTCATCCTCTGGTTCCAAGGGATCTGAACAGTTTATTGTCATGATTTCTTGAAATATAGCGTCCAGCCTTTTGAAAATATTCTTGGCTTTTGAGAAGCACGGTGATTCTTAAACTCTCTCCTTGTCCTGTTTTCTAGGACAGTCATCTTTTTTTATTTTAAAATTTTTATCTAATTAATTTAGAGCGTTTTTCCATGTTTATAAGATTCATGTTCCATCCCTCCCCTCCTGTCATCCCCTCCCATAGCCGATGCGCAATTCCACTGGGTTTTACATGTGTCATTGATCAAGACCTATTTCCATATTATTGATATATGCGCTAAAGTGCCCATTTTGAGTACATATCCCTAATTATATCCCTATCCTCCCATGTGATCAGGCAGTTGTTTTTCTTCTGTGTTTCTACTCCCACAGTTCTTCTTCTTAATGTGTATAGCTTTCTTTCTCATAGGTCCCTCATGGTTGTCCTGGATCATTGCATTGTTGTTAGTAGAGAAGTCCCTTACATTCAGTTTTACCACAGTGTATCTGTTTCTGTGTATAATGTTCTAGGATGGTCATTTTTGATATCAAATATTTTATATTTTCTTTCATTTTTTTCAATCTTTTGACTTTATATTAGTATTTCTTGCTTTCTTTTGGAGTCATTGACTTGTCTGGCTTATTGTTATTTTCTGGAAATCTATTTCTTAGATAAGGCTTACCAGTTTCTCTTATAAGGAATTTATTATTCTTTTGATTCTTAATAGCTCTAATTTTTAATTCCTCTTTCATTTCTTCAAGCTATTTATATAGACTGTGGAAAACCTACTTTTTCCTTTTAGGTCTCTGCTTGCAACCCTTATGAATTGCTTATTTCTTTTTTAGGAATCTTTAGGCCTACAATAATTTTTGGTACTGGTTGGAGTTTTTTTTCTTTCCTTTTTTTTTTTTTAAATCCTTACCGTCTGTCTTAGAATCAGTACCATGTGTTAGTTCCAAGTCAAAAGGTAAGAGCTAGGCAGTTAAGGTTAATAGGCCTTTCTTCTTTTAACATCATCAAAGCATTAAAAAAAAAATCTTGCCTATGCTCTCTGACTAGTTAGATTCCTAATGGGACAAATATATCATCTTCCTATATTATTGTAGACAGCTGGTAGCATAGTATATAAAGTGCTGGCCCTAGAATCAGGAAGACCTCAGTTCAAATTTGACCTCATACATTTACTAGCTGTGTGACCCATAGCAAGTCATTTAATCTTTGCCTAAGTTCCTTCAATTGTAGAATGGGAATAATAATAGTACCTTCCTTTGAAGGGTGTTTGTAAGAATCAAATGTTACAACATTTGTAAAAAACGCTTAGCATAGTACCTGGTACATAGTAGGCACTAGAAAAATAGCTCTCTTCTATTTTCCATTTTTTCCTCAAATGTACTCATTTATTTTGCAAAATCATTTTAAACTCTTTAAAAAAAAAAAACTATTGTTGTATTGCTCCCAGAAGTTCTAGTTGAACCACGCTGTGATTTTCTTTGAAGTTTTGCCTATAGATGTTTTGGAGTCATTCTCTTCCAGCATTGTATTTTAAGTGTCCCTGTCACCATGATAGCTCTTTATGGTATGATTTGTTGTTGTTGTTGTTGTTTACTCATTTTTCACTGACGCTTCCTGACATTGAACTTTTTATTAGGGCCAGAATTGGACTTAGAGCCACATTGCTGCTGCTTGCTTCTGTACTTGTAGTATACAGCAGAGGGTCTTTCTTGCCCTGGACTACCAAAATGTTCTCCTACATCTTCACTGGATTTGTGGCCCAGTCTTAAGGAGTGAATCACAGAGCTCTTGTGTCACCTGGCCCTGTTTATTCCTTGTACAAGGTCAGGTCCCCTGTGAGCCAGGTGTGGGTCCTCTTCTTGCCTTGGGGGACTGCTGAGGCTAGGCCCTTCTTTCAAGAATTCCTGGTGAGACTTCATCTCAAGTTTGGCAGATCTTTCTCTCTTTCTCCCTATGTTGATCTGGGCTGGAAATAGTACTCATTGTGATGATATTTCTTGGATTTCTTAATCAGAACTCAACTTAATATGCTGTCTAGATTTTTGTGGAGAGCTTAACTGTACTTTTCTCTGTCACCTTGACTGGTCTTCTGGGACTTGGTTGAGCCTTCTTCTGTCCTTTATTACTTTTTCCTCTAGTCAATTCAATATAAGATACTGCTGCAAAAATTTTCAAATGAATTAAAGTCACAAGGAGTCAAGTATTAGACAACATTGAAATAAGCAGAATAGTAATATCCACCAAAGAGGATAGTAATATAGGTAGGGTAAATCAAGAAAGACATTTTGGAGGTAAGTTTTGAAGTTGCCCTTTAGATTGCTGCTCATGCTGAATTATCCTTTAACTATTCTCTAACTACCTTTTGCAGGGCTTAAGGTAGTGTAGGTTTAAGAGAGAAGTCCTCCTTGCTGTAACTGCTCTGAGCATGAGCAGCAGTGCTCAGTATAAAGCAGATATATCCCTCCCAGCTTTCCTGTTTGAGATGAACACTGCTTGTTGACTCATTTTTTGAGAACCAAAATGAAAATAAAATCCTTTTAATTTCTTTTCTGGCATTAAATTTCAGAAATGTTATCAAGCAGCTTGCAAGATCCAGGCTTCATGGAAGGGTTTCCAGACTAGAAAGAGAATGAAGAAACTTCCATATGCAGTGACTACTTTGCAGAGAAATTTTAGGTAAAAGCATGTGAATAATAACAATAATAATAGTAACAATAATAGCATTTTTTATAGCACTTTAAGATTCGCAGAGTTCTTTACATGTCTTGGAAATGAGGAATGAAGGTCAATCAATGACTAGAGTCAGCCATATCAGAGAAATATATAGATGAAACCGAAGTTTTAGTGATTTTTGAATCCTTTCTTTTGTTTAGTTGTTCCTACTAACTTTTGAGGTAACCCCTTGAGCTCAGACAGATTTTCAGGTTGAGACATAATATGGCAGGGATGTGATGTATTTCCATGTATGAGACTCTAATGGGTCAGGCCCATATTTGCACAAAGAGCTAGAGAGTAGATGATTCTCTGGCTGGTTCAGTACCCAATACCTGTTATTACTTTTGTTTTCTAGTTAATTATAGTAAGAACAAGAACAAGACTTGTTAAAACTTAGATAGATTTCTTGTATCATTATCTTCTCTGACCCTTTTAGCCCTCATACATAAATACATATATACACATTTTTGAAGCACTAGAAAGAATAATTTAAAAATAGACTTTTTAGAACATTTCTGAAAAAAATAAGTTAAAAACACTTCTATAGTAGTGTTCAGACCTTAACTTTATTTGGCACAGAAACTGATAGGTGAAACTTCTCACCAGGAGCAGGCAACAAATTATACATCTGAAACTATTCTACTTTCAGTAACTCAAATCTACCAGCTGCATTTCTCAGTTATGATAAAATTAAAACAATAATGCTGGGGGCAGCTGGGTAGCTCAGTGGATTGAGAGTCAGGCCTAGAGACGAGAGGTCCTAGGTTCAAATCCAGCCTCAGACACTTCCCAGCTGTGTGACCCTGGGCAAGTCACTTGGCCCCCATTGCCTACCCTTACCAATCTTCCACCTATAAGTCAATACACAGAAGTTGAGGGTTAAAAAAAAAATTAAAAAAAAAAAAACAATAATGCTCCTGGAGTTATTATTAATATTCAAGTTTTGTCATAGGGTGAAATATTAAGCAAAAATCCCCCTTCTATAAAGGAATCAAATGATACAAAATCTTAAGGCAAACTTAAGAACATGAAATAGTTTTCCTCAATTCTCAAATACTTGGAAGAAAAGGAATTATTAAAATGGTGGCAAAAAAAGCAAAGGGGAAAAGTGTTAAAATATATCATAAAAGACTGGAATTTATCTCTTAGAAGATATTTAATTTATCCTACTCTATTTTCATTTCTTATTTTTCTCTCATGCATTATTTTTACCATGCAACTAATTTCTTTTCTGTTTATATATCCTTTTGATTATGTCTTTTACATAACAGGGTGTATGCATGTTAGCATTTGTGATATGCCACAATCCATTTACACTCAACATGTACCTCTCTGTTGTTCTGTGGGTGACCCACAATTTTGAATCCTCGGAGACTATGACATTCCATGAATTATAACAATCACCAGCAAAATATTGATACTCAAAAATGTGGGGCTTTGTTTCAGAGAGAAGCTTGGGGTCATTGTTAGTGCTTCACAATTTCTCAGATAAAATAGTCTTTCTTGCACAGCTTCCAGCAGCAGAGTTTAGAGTATCACTGATGCAGGCCTTAAATTTGTGGAGAGTAGAAAGTCAAATGTTGTTAAGACGATTAGATTAATTTCCAGCTTCTGATAGAATGTGACTTAGGAATGGTAGATGCATTTTAGTAGATCCATTTTTATATGTATTCTCCACAAAGTTCTTTGATGCCTTATCATATTTCTTTCTCTCTATTCCAGAAGCTACTGCCATAATTCAGGTCTTTATTACCTCTCACTTGGACTATTATAGTAGCCTTAATTTGCCTCTGCTTCTAACTTCTCTCCCATCCAATCCTTTCTTCAGAGAGCTACTGGATTAATATTCTTAAAGCTTGGTTCTGACCATGCTAGTTCTCTTTTCAAGAAACTTTCCTGGCTTTATATACACTTTGTTGCCTCTAAGATCAAAATACCTCTATTTGGCATTTAAAGACCTTCATGGTTTCTTTCCAAGCTGATTACACATTCTACATTCTAGCCAAACTGGCTCACTTGCTGTTCCTTCTTTATAACATTTCATCTTCCATTTCCATGACTCTCACAGAATTTCCCCACATATTTTCTCCCTTGCTTCTCCTCATGCCTCCCCTTTGTCTCTCTCAAGCTTTTTCCCTCTTGCCCCCTCTGTGCCTTGGAATTGCTATCTCTCCTCCTCAAGGCTCAACTTAAATACCACCTCTTCAGAAGTCCTTTCTTCATTCCCCTAGTTGTTAGTCTTCTCTTGTTAACATGCATGTACGTGTGTGTATGTATGTGTTCTGGGGATAAAAAGGTCAACTGGGAACTAAGGGAGTCTGTGTTCAAGTCCCACTTTCAACACATACTATCCTTGTGACCCTAGGCAAGTCACTTAACCTCTTAGTGCTCTAGGAATTTCTGATGATGTTACATTTCTGCACTGGTAGAGGGAGTTTCCCAATCAAGGATTTTCATTTAATCAAATCATAGGTTGAATCTTTTTCCTTATATGTATTTATTTGTCTCTATACATGTGTTGTTGGTTTTTTCTCTCCAAGCAGAGACCATTTCATTTTTCATAGAATTTCATATTTCATAGTATAATTGCTGTTACATAGTAGGTATTTAATAAATGCTTGTTGAATTATATATAGCATGATTTATAGTCCCTCATCGTTCTCATTGCACCACTTTGTATGCTCTTTAGTTTACAATGTTCTTCCTAAAGTGTGCCAGGAATTACACAAAACTCTAGATGTTGTCTGACCAGAGAAGAGGACAATGGGAACTACCACCTGGATACTGTCCCTTTCTGAAATATCCTCTAAAACACAAGCTTTTTTTGACTGCCATCTCACATCGCTGACTCATAATGAGCTTGCAGGTTATTAAAAAGAAACACATTCTTTCATAAGAACGGTCATCTAACAGTTTCCCCCATTCTGTTTTTGTAAAGGTGATTGTTGAACCCTATATTTATCCCTATGAAATTTTTCCTCAGATTTAGTTTGATCTTCTCAAGATCTTTTTGAATCCAAATCTGAAATTCAGTATTACTTATCCTTCTTAATTTCATGTTATTTTCAAATTTGACAAGCATTCCTCCTATACCTTCACTCAAATTCTTCATAGAAAAAAAACTTTTTTAAACCCCACCTTCTGTTTTAGAATCAATACTAAGTATTGGTTCCAAGGCAGAAAAGCAGTAAGTAGGGATTAAGTGACTTGTCTAGCTTATACAGCTGGGAAGTGTCTGAGGCAAGATTTGAACCGAGGACCTCCCATCTCCAGGCCCGACTCTATCCATTGAGCCACCTAAGTGCCCCTCTTGATAGAAATGTTAAATAGCTTAAAGGCGATTCCACTAAGATCTTTCCAAGTCAAAATTAATCTATTAGTGGCTATTCCTTAGTTATTCAACTGGCTCTGAACTGACCTAACTTATACCACATCTTTCTGTCTTATCTATAAGGTTAACATGAGAGATTTCATTATATCTTTTCTAAAATCCAGATATACTAAAGCCATCTGATTCTCCTGATCTATTATTAGTTTAGTAACCCTATCAGAAAAAGGAAATGAAGTGAGTTTGGCATAACCTATTTTTGATGGAAATATGCTAGATGTTAAAGACAAATGCTTTCTTTTCTGTTTCAGTAAATTGTGTTATTTCCTTTTTCATCATAATCATTTTTAACTATAATTCCTATCCCCCAAATTAAACTGCCTCTTATTACAGAAAACTGATATGTAAGAACAATTGATAAAGTGACCTTATCTGCCAATGTTTGTAACATTATGTCCTGATTCCCCTGCCTATGCCAAGAAAAGGGAATATTAGTTGTTTTCTAAAACTAAGAACTATTAGAATAACTTTGAATTTATTTTCCTTTTAGTACTTTTTCCATTATTGCAGTCATTGGATTTGTTGTTCTTTTTATTTCACCCTATATCAGTTAATATAAATCTTTTCTTGTTTATTGGAATTATTCATTTTCATTATTAGTGCACAGCAATACCCCATTATATTCACTTATCAAAATTGATTCAATAATTCCCAAGTTGATGGGCACCAACTTTTTCTTTTTCTTTGTTACCACCATTTTCTTTTATAAATGTTCACTCAACATCCTTTTACTAGTATATTCTAGAATTTAGCCAAGAATCAAAATAAGGCTTATAGTAGTCAGTCTTATAGGTGTTAGATAGCATGTCAGAGTTTTAATTTGCATTTCTCTAATGAGAGCATTTTTTCACATGACTATTGATAGCTTTTATCTCTTCAAAAATTCCTCGTTCACATCCTTTGATCATTTATCAACTGGGGAATGGTTCTTATACTTGTACATTTTAAATTATCTTGGTATATTGTATGAAATGTTGGTTTCTACCTAGTTTCTGCCAGATTGCTTTTCCAGTTTTTGTTGGATAATGAGTTTCTGCCCTAAAAGCTGGGATCTTGGGTTCATCAAACACTAGGATTCTGTACTAATTTTTTTTTATTGTGACCTTAATCTGTTTTAATGAGCAACCTCTCTGTTTTGCTCAGTATTGAATTGTTTTGATGATTACAGGTTTGTAGCAGTTTAATATCTATTACTATTAACCCCTGCCTCCTTTCCCTTTTTAAAAAATTGTTTCCCTTGATATTCTTGACCTTTATTCTTCCAGATGAATTTTGTTTTTATTTTTTCTCACTGTAATTCAAAGTAATTTATTGGTAGTTTGGTTATTATGGCATTGAATTAAGTAAATTGATTTAGGTTATATGGTCATTTTTATTATGTTGACTTGACCTCTTTATGAGTAATGACTATTTCTTCATTTATTTAGATTTGTTTCTATTTGAAGAGTGTTTTGTAATTGTGTTCACATAATTCTTGTGTATCTTGACAGGTAGATGTTATGTTTTATACTATTATTTTAAATGGAATTTCTCTTTCTATCTCTTCTGGTTGTATTTTTCTCATAATATGTAGAAATGTTATTGATTAATGTGGGCTTATTTTATATCCTCCAACTTTGCTAAAGTTATTTAATGTATCAATTAGTTGTTTTATTTTAATTTAACTCTTTGAGTTTTCTGAGTATACCATCATATCATCTGCAAAAAGTATTGGTTTTCTTTCCTTATTGCTTGTACTTATTCCTTCAATTTCTCTTACTTGTCTTATTGTCATAGCTAGCATTTCTAATAAAATACTGAATGATAATGGTAATAATGGCCCTTGCTTTATCCCAGTTTAATGGAAAAGCTTCTAGTTTATCCCCTTAACCATAATTCTTACTCTTGGTTTTAAATAGATAACTACTTATATTAAGGAAAGATCCCTTTCATTTATTTCTTGGTTATTAGTTATTTTTCACAGGAATGAGTGTTCCATTTTGCTAAAAGCTTTTTCTGCTTCAGTTGAAATAATCATATGATTTAGTTGTTTTTGTTAATATGATCAATTATACTTCTAATTGTCCTAATAATCAACCTGCCTTCCTGGTATATATCCAGCCTGGTCATAAGTAATGATCTTTGTAATTTATTGCTATAGTATCCTTGCTGGTAATTTATTTAAATTTTTTGCATTAATATTAATTAGGGAAATTGGCCTAAGATATTTTAGCAGTTTTCTTTTATTTCTTTAAATAACATGTCTAGGCTCTCCTTTTGTTTGTGGATTTCAAGTAATCCAATGATTCTTAAATTCTCATTCCTCAAACTATTTTCAAGTCATTTGTTTTTCCTTGAGACATTTCATAATTTCTTCTACTTTTTTAGACTTTTGACTTCAGTTATTTCTTCGATCAATTCCAGTTTTTAAAGAACTACATAACTGCAAAGAATTATTGTTGGGCTTGTGTCCAGCCTGTATGTTTCTCTGATGCTTTGCTTGTTCATGTTTTTAAGCTATTGTCTTCCTCTGTGTTTGAATCTTGAGCTTCCCTATCATAGTAATAGTTTTTTGGGGACGGGTTCTTTTTATTTATTCATTGTTACAGGCTACTTTTTTACTTTGGACTTTATATTAGTGTTAAGTTCTACTCACTATTGAAGGGATGTCTGTCCTAACCTGGGCTTTTGTTCTTTTATGTCTTTCTACATTGCTCAGTCTTGGGGCCTGTACGTTTTCAGTGCATCCAAAGTGGTATGATCCAAGGAGAGGTCTCTTCTTTATCTGAGCAGAAAACTGCTACTGAACTCAATTATTGTTGGCCTGCTAAGAAATTCTGTAGGTTACATGTGACTGACCTATTGACTTCCCTTTGGTCCTAGCCTTCTGCCCTTATTATTCCACTACAAGCTCGTGGCTGGACAAAATCTTGAAAATGAGTCACTGCTCTTAATAGGTTTAAAAATCCACAGGTAAATTTTTGGAACTTTCTTCTTGGTCAGTACAAGCTAGGGCTCCATTTGCTTATTATGTCTCCTTTCTGTCTTGAAACTGTGACCCCGAACTGGATAGTAAGTGACAAAGTTGCCAGTTTGCATCCATTCCTGGTCCTAGTGCTGGAGCAGAAGTCCCCTGGGTTCTCTTTCTGCCCCAATGATTCCTACCCTGATGAGCTGTGCCAGCTCTCTTCCTGTCCCTGGGCATTGGAATGCTCTCTGCCCCTGCTACTACTTCCAAGTTGTCCTCCTGGCCAGCTCTTACTCCATTGTTCACAGATATTTTTGTCTTCTTCAGCTCCTGTAGGCTGGAAATCTTATTCTCTCTGACATTTCATTGGTTTTCCTGATTGGAATTTGGTTTGGTGCATTTTCTAGGTTGTTTTTGAGGAAGTGTACTAGGCTAGCTAAGGCAAAAATGCTCCCTCTCACTGCTATCTTGACTATTCCACCTCTTAATTGACTCTTGACCTGAATTTTCGCCTAGCTTTTCAAAATCTTTTCCTTTCTTTCTTCTTCTTCAAATTATTTCATCCACTCTCTGTTGGAATGTCTTCTTCTCTAACAAACTATGACCTAGATGTTTTTTTCCTTTTGTTGCCTCTTCTAAAAGAATACCTTGTCCTTGATGCATATATAATTAGTAATCATCTTAGGTAGAAAAATATTGGTATTAACAGTAGTTCCTTCAGTTTACACATTTTGTGGGTTTTAGATATGATAATTGTGTTTTCTTTCTCCCCTTGGAGACCGTACAAATAATTGTCTGTGTTGGTATTTTTTTTCTAGGCTCCTGCAAGCTTGTCTGCTTCTTTCCTTTTTTACTATCCCAGCCCAGTTGTTAATGTGCAAGGAATATAGCAGTTAATGAAGTTTCAGCCTTTCCTACTTGATGTTATTTGAGAAGTTCCTAATAGTTTGCTTGGCACAAAACTCCTCACTTATCTACGTATACATATTATCAGCAGGAATTTGTACATTAATCCTTCCTTTGTGTTAAAGTATTTTTAAGTCTTTGTTCAAATGAGACTGAATAAGTGATACATCAAACTATTAGCATTTTTTATTTTTATTTAATTTATTAATTTATAACATTTCTCCATGGTTAAAGGATTTATGTTCTATTCCTCCCCTAGTCCACCCCCTCCCATAGCCCACACATAATTCCACTAGGTTTTACATATGTCATTGATCAAGACTTATTTCCATATTATTGATATTTGCATTAGGATGTTCACTTTGAATCAATCCCTCATTATATCCCCATCCACCTGTGTGATCACGCAGTTGTTTTTCTTATGTATTTCTGCTTCCACAGTTCTTCCTCTAAATGTGAATAGCGTTCTTTCTCATAATTCCCTCAAAGCTGTCCTGGATCATTGCATTGTTGCTAGTAGAGAAGTCCATTACATTCAGTTTTACCACAATGTATCCGTCTCTGTGTACAATGTTTTCCTGGTTCTGCTCCTGTCACTGCATCAATTCCTGGAGGTCATTCCATTTCATGTGGAATTCCTCCAGTTCTTTATTCCTTTGAGCATAATAGTATTCCATCACCAACAGATACCACAGTTTGTTCAGCCATTCCCCAAATGAAGGGCATACCTTCGTTTTCCAGTTTTTTGCCACCACAAAGAGCACGGCTATAAATATTTTTGTACGTCTTTTTAAGGGCAGGCAATCTTTTATTGATCTTTGGGCATAGTTCCAAATTGCCATCCAGAATGGCTGGATCAATTCACAATTCCACTGGCAATGCATTAATGTTCCAATTTTGCTACATCCCCTCCAACATTCATTACTCTCTCCTGCTGTCTCATTCATGCTAATCTGCTAGGTGTGAGGTGGTACCTCAGAGTTGTTTTAATTTGCATTTCTCTAATTATTAAAGATTTAGAGCACTTTTTCATGTGCTCATTGATAATTTTTATTTCTTTATTTGAAAATTGCCTATTCATGTCCCTTGCCTATTTATCAATTGGGGATTGGCTTGATTTTTTTTTTGTACAATTGATTTAGCTCTTTATAAATTTGAGTAATTAGACCTTTGTCAGAGGTTTTTATTATATTTTTTTCCCCAGTTTGTTGCTTCCCTTCTAATTTTGGTTACATTGGTTTTGTTTGTACAAAAACTTTTTTAATTTAATGTAATCAAAATTATTGTACATTTTGTAATTTTTTTCTAGCTCTTGCTTGGTTTTAAAAAACTATTAGCATTTTAGCACAAATTAATTTATCAAATTAATTCATTATTCATCAAATAAGGCTGTCCCTGAGGAAATGAGAAAAAAGACAGGTAATTATAACTGAGCAAGAGCTAGAAAAACTTACACTGTGGAACTCTGTAATGAGAGGCTTTGAACATTGAAAACACTCTGTGGGGAAGGGGAACAAATAGGAAGGGAGGAGACCACCAAAACGGTAAAAATATACTCGACAAATCAAGGATGGTTTCAGCATTGTTTTGTCCATTTTACTCCCAGTTTTTTTTTTTTAAATAAAAACATGAATCTTATATAATCGTAGAATTTCAGAGCTAAGAGATCCTTTAAAAATCATCTTGTTCAATCCCAGACTTCAAAACTCTCCTCTCCTCAGGGTCCAGGCCCCATAGTTTACAAAAGAAAAAACCAGGACCTGGAAAGAATTTGACTCGTACATTGAAACTTCTTTTATTAGACCCTAGATTAGCTTTTTTTTTTTTTTTTTTTTTTTGCTGACTGTTGACAGCCCTCTTTATACTGCCACAACAAATTTGAAATATTTTGGGAAGGATGGAAAGGAGAAGTGGGGAAAAGTGAGCTATGATTTTACTGGTGTAGGAAACTATCACTAACATCAGAGTCTTTTCTACAACTTCCAGATTTTAGAGAGTTGTTTGAGGCCCCAAATGGTTAAGTGACTTGTTAAGCATCAGGCAGCTCTGATCATTCAAACGATGAAACTTTAGCCAGAACATCACTATTCATTTGGTGAGGGTGTGTCCTAATTTCAAGCAGTATGCAAAGAGAAAATAAAGAATTTTTGAGTGCCAAACAAATGTAACTCTGTAAAGTAAAGATATTACATTTCCTCATTCTCTTTGCTAGTGATGTCAGAGGTGCTAGAAAGCAGTAGGAATGATTAAAGGGGGGGGTAGATATTTTTGCAAGTGTTGGCCAAGACAATGCAGATTTGGTTAGTGAAAAACATTTTTATGACTTTATGATCTTTGAATTTTATTTATAAATCTCTATTAATACATTAATATATCGATCCATTTATTAATACAAAGAAATAAACGAGAAAAACGGCTACTGAAACTAAAGAAGCAGAAAGAAGAAGAGGACCTCAGGTTACAGTTGCAACTTCAAAGACAAAGAGCCATGAGAATATCCCGGGAGTGTCGGCTAAATTTACTAGAAATAGTTCATCCAGGTAAGGGTGGTAATATCGATTTTGTAAGGGTAAGAGATTACCATGGAATTGCCTAAGTTTAGTTCTGCATTACCTTTTAGACATCTCAAATTGAAGGTCCTAGTTTTATCTCTGTGACAAGTGGGGTTAAGGGAGTAGATAAGAACTCATGATTTCACAAGTATAGGGATGTTCTCAGTGAAGAAACTTCTTTTACCAATTCAAATCTTCAGCTTTATAGCTGTAACAGGCTCACTTGGGTCACTTACTGGTTAAGTTGATTTGCCCGGCATTATATAGCCAGTATATATCAGAAGGTAGAACTTGAACTCAGATCTTCCTGTCTCTGAGGCTGACTTATTCTTCATTATGCCATGATGCTTCTTAATAATACTTTTTAAAAATAAAAGAAATGTAAAGAAGGAAAGAAAGCTGAAGAAATTATTTACCATACCTTTGATATAAAAATTTGGGAGCAATAGGATTGAGTGTGCTTCAGTGTTATTTTTTTTTGTAGGTCAGATGGGAAAATACATCCAAGAAATGGAGGAAAAATCTGCACTAATTATCCAGAAATATTGGCGGGGATACAGAGAGAGGAAAAACTTTTGTCAACAAAAGCAGTCTCTAAAGGAGTATAAAGCAGCCGTCATCCTTCAGAGAGCAGTGAGTTATTAAATTTGGCTTCTTATGTTTAAACACTTCATTTTATCAAGAGGTGATACTAGAGGAGTAATTTCCACACTACGATGTTTGTGTACTTCTTAAATTAAAATTTTAATTTTTATCATGAATTTTAATAAACATGAACATTTTAATATATAAAGAACAGAAAAAGAGGATTATAATATGAAACTGTGAGCCTCTATAAAATGTAATAAAATTAATGCAATAGTGGCAAAGCTTCCCTACTTGTCTTTCTCTTTCCAAACTTCGTTCTTCTCTCCTGTTAAAAAATATTCTTTGGGAGATCAATATCACTCTCTACAAACTACCTCATATACAACTCCCCCTAACTAAAACTTTCTCTTAGAACAAATAAATATAGTCAAGCAGAAGAAATACACATATACACATATGAGAAAGATGTCTGATTCTTTACCCAGAGTACACCACCTCTCTTCCAAAAGATGCTAAGCATGTTTTATTATCAGTTTTTATGAAGTCATGATAGGTCACTGCATTATTATCAGCATTCTTAAGTTATTTAAAGCTATTTTCTTTTACATTATTGTAGTCTTTGTACAAATTGTTCTCCTGGTCCAACTCAATTCACTCTATATCAGATTGTACAAGCCTTCTTAGATTTCTCTGAATTCATCTCTTTCAGACTTCTTATAGTACAATAATTTTAATTACATTCATATCACAAAATTTGTTTAGCTATTATCCAATTGATGGGCACACTCCTTATTTTCTAGTTCTTAAGAAAATAAAAAGTACTGCTTCAAATATTTTTCTATATGTGAGTTCTTTTCCTTTGTCTTTAATCTCTTTCAAGTGTAAAACTAGTAATACTATATTGCTAGATCAAACAGTATAAATATTTCAATGCTTTTTTGTGTATAGTTCTAAATTGCTTTCTTTTTTTAAAATTATGTTTTATTTTTTTAATCAACAAAATTCTACCTTCTCTATCTTTTACCTCAGTCTTCTTCCTACTTACCCCCATGTTGAGGGCAAAAGGAAAACAAAACCCTGTTACAGATTTATATGGTCAAGCAAAATAAAATTTCTGCATTGTCCATGTCCAAAAATATGGATATCTAATTCTGCACTCTGAGTCCTTTACCTCTCTATTAAGAAATTGGTAGTAAATGTCATCATTTGTCTTCTGGAATCATGATTTGTTATTCTAATAATCAAAGCCCCTAATTCTTTCAAAGTTGTTTATCTTTTCCTTATTTTTGTCATATTCAAAATTATTCTGCTTCTGTTCACATCAGAAGTAAACTCATTGCAAACAAGCAAGCCATTCCCCAATCAACAAATGGTCAAGGGACATGAATAGGCAGTTTTCACATGATGAAATCAAAACTATCACTAAGCACATGAAAAAGTATTCTAAATCCCTCCTGATTAGAGAAATGCAAATTATCATTTTTCTTTTTTTTTTTTTTATTAAAACCCTTACCTTCTGTCTTGGAGCCAATACTTTGTATTGGCTCCAAGGCAGAAGAGTGGTAAGGGCTAGGCAGTGGGGGTCAAGTGACTTGCCCAGGGTCACACAGCTAGGAAGTGTCTGAGGCCAGATTTGAACCTAGGACCTCCTAGAGAAATACAAATTAAAACAACTCTAAGGTACCACCTTACACCTAGCAGACTGGCCAATATGGCAGAAAAGGAGGGAATTTGGCAAAATTGGGACACTAATACACTGCTGATTGAGTTGTGAATTGGTACAACCATTCTGGAGGGCAATTTGGAACTATGTGCAAAGGACTTTAAAAGATTGCCTGCCTTTTTTTGACCCAGCCATACCATTGCTGGGTTTGTACCCCAAAGAGATCATAAGGAAAAATATATGTACAAAAATATTTATAGCTGCATTCTTTGTGGTGGCAAAAAATTGGGGGAAAATCATTGATTGCTCATGGGTAGGACGAGCTGACATAATAAAAATGACCATCCTACCCTTAGTGCTATACTATCAAAGTACCAAAAAACTTTTTTACTAAATTCAAAAAAAACTATAACAAAGTTCATTTGGAAGAACAAAAGACCAAGAATATCAAGGGAAATAATGAAAAAAAAATATAAAGGATGGTGGCCTTTATATCTAATTATATCTAATACCCTATACCAAGATAAACTCAGAATGGGTGAATGGCTTGAATATAAAGAAGGAAACAATAGGTAAATTGGGTGAGCACAGAATAATATACTTGTCAGATCTCTGGGAAAGGAAAGATTTTAAAACCAAGGAAGAGCTAGAAAAAAACTACAAAATGTAAAATAAATAATTTTGACTACATTAAACTAAAGGTTTTGTACAGACAAAACCAATGCTACCAAAATTAGAAGGGAAACAACAAACTGGGAAAAAATTTTTATAACAAAAAACTCAGATAAAGGTCTTAATCACTCAAATATGCAAGGAGCCAAATCAATTGTACAAAAAAATCAAGCCATCTCCCAATTGATAAATGGGCATGGGACATGAATAGGCAATTCTCAGATAAAGAAATCAAAACTATCAATAAGCACATGAGAAAGTGTTCTAAATCTCTAATAATTAGAGAAATGCAAATCAAAACAACTCCAAGGTATCACCTCACACCTAGCAGATTGGCTAAAATGACAGCAAAGGAGAGTAATGAATGTTGGAGGGGATGTGGCAAAATTGGGACATTAATGCATTGCTGGTGGAGTTGTGAACTGATCCAACCATTCTGGATGGCAATTTGGAACTATGCCCAAAGATCAATAAAAGATTGCCTGCCCTTTGATCCAACCATACCACTGCTGGGTTTATATCCCAAAGAGATCATAAAGAAAAAGACTTGTACAAAAATATTTATAGCCGCGCTCTTTGTGTTTATACAACTCTTGTGCTAAGCTGTTACTTCACTTTCCAATTTTTTTTTTCCCCCATAGGTCTCATTTCTTTTCCAGATCTTTCTTCCAGCTCTCTCATTTCATTTATGAAAAACATTTTTAAATATGTGATATTTTAAGTATAAAAACTTTTTTAAAAAGCTCTTGCACGGGGCAGCTGGGTAGCTCAGTGGAGTGAGAGTCAGGCCTAGAGACGGGAGGTCCTAGGTTCAAACCCGGCCTCAGCCACTTCCCAGCTATGTGACCCTGGGCAAGTCACTTGACCCCCATTGCCCACCCTTACCACTCTTCCACCTATGAGACAATACACCGAAGTACAAGGGTAAAAAAAAAAAAAAAAAAAAAAAGCTCTTGCTTCTGTTTTCCAGGAATTTTAGTTGAATTTGTGCCCAACTTGTGTTTTACCTGTGTTTTTCCTTGAGACTTTGCTATTAAATGTTTTGGATTCATTGTGGCCTTCTAGGTTTGTGTCTTTTTTTGTCCCTATTCCACTTTCTCCAGATATCTATCAATTCTAATTTTTCTAAAATTTCATTCACTTCTCTTCTTATATATTTTTTTGGTTTGATTTTTCTAGATCTGATAGGGGAAGGTTGAGGTCACTCACTAGTATAGTTTTTACTGTTTATTTCCTCCCTAAGCTCCTTTAGTTTCCCCTTTCAAAAGGTCAGGAATTTATAGTTTGTATCAGACTCTGCGCTGGATCACACTGCTATTGGAGCACTGAAAACTTGCAGGGCCCAAGCCTAAACTATCCCTGAGATCCCTGCAAGTTTTTTTGTGTTATGCGGGACAGAGTCTGATCACTGCCTCCTCTGATACAAACTTTGCAATTGGCTACTATTAGTATTATTGCACTTAATAATAATATTGTATAGTAGATGGGATAGTTATCATTACTTTGTTACAGATGAAAAGGAGGTTTCCAAGATTACCAGGTTAATAATAGTAGAGCCAAAACTAGAGCTTAATACTTTTATTTCCTATTGTAATATTCTTTCCACTGTGCTTTGTTGTGTCTCCTATAAGAAATAAATCTATAACTTCTGTGGATCAAGAAAAATAACTTATGGTGATATTGTATCAGCTTTATATGTCTCATAAGTGGAAGAAAAAAAGGAGAAAACTACAGACTTTCCTTTTGTTTACATTTAGGCTCTTACATTCTTAAGAAAATGCCATAAGAAAAAGAAAATGTCTTATTCCTGGCAAGGACTCCCAGGACTCACTGATGCACGTAGGATGGAACTAAAGCAACATGTGGACAATTACATCAAACGGCACTCAGTATGTTAGATTCCTATCACAGGAAATCAATCTGTCTTATATTACTACCTTATGTTGTAGATAGCAAAGTGAAAAGATCTCATGTTTCAAAACTAAAAAATAGACACACAACATATAAAAGGCATAATTTCATGTAAATATGGATTTAGTTTTCTTACTTTGTGATCACCCTCTATGTGATTGTATAGCCTCTTCTTAATATTCTGTACCAGTGGGAGGAAACACTAATTCCAATAATTTGAAACCATGACTAATGGTTCATATCTCATCTCTTCCAATTATGACATGTTCCCATTCCCCATGACATGAAAAATTGCTAAATAAGCAGGCAGTTCTGTGGTTGCAAATCAACCGGAAGGCCTAGCAACTAGGTAAAAGGATTCCATTGCAAAAAGTATACTTGATTCATTCACTCACTAAAGATCCTTTCCTGCAGTATCTCTCCCAAGACAGTCACTAGTCCTGTTCTCAGTTCAGCTTCTTTGGAGGATTTTGGCCTGAAAGGGTGTCAGAACTCCCTTCCAGTTAGGTAAAGATAGTCAAGGAACACAGATAAGTTGTGAGTTGGGTGTATATAGTTAAATGAGAGAAAAATTAGTACATATGCCCTCAGGATACTATTTCTTATCTTTCTCCAGGCCTCTGAAATGTCCCACATGGCCAGCAGGGAACTCCACACCCAGGCTCAAGAGCGGCTAGGGCACTACTTCCTAGGGAGGGCCCTAGAAGAGCGAGCACAACAGCGAAGGGAAGCTTTACAAGCTCAGATCAGTACCAACATTGAGCAGCTGATGAGTAAGTACTGAATTCTATATGTACTTTCTGTAGTCAACAAATTCTTTCTCAGGGTAGAAAATCATAGAAAAAGGCCATTTACCAAATACCTATCTAGTCCTTTTACCTGTCTCCAAGGAAGATTTTATCTAGAATAATGCCTTCCAGAAGGAAGATTCCACACCCTCACTTAAGCATATCACAGTTCTACCTTAGTTCTTAGTTTGCTCATGTCTATTGATTCTCTTAAGTCTTTATCCTTTTTGTTATTTATAAGTGTCGAATAATATTAATGACATTGTCTTAAATTTTTAACACCTCATAGCTTTCAAGCCACATTTACACACATTACTTCATTTGATCATCATGACAACCCTATTGGAATAGTCAGCAAAAATTATCTATTTGGCAAGCTGCAATGCCTCAACCTGACTCCATGGACTGCTTTTTTCATGTATGGTAGAAAGGTTCATTGCTGATTGCTTAATGTCTCTTACTTGTTGTTTTTGATTTATTGGGATTGAGGCTTTCCTGGATCTTTTCCTGACAATATAGGTCATGTTGTTCTTTTTGGTTATTACTATTCTCAAAAGAAATCAACTTTTAAACAAATACACACAATTCCATGATCCTTCTTTATAATGCCTGGGTCATTTGAAGTAGTCAGTTCTTGTTTCAAATAACAAAATGAAATTATAATAAGTAACTCCTCTGAACAAGCAGATATAATCCAGACATGAGAATGACGATCATTTGGTACATTGTTGTAGTCTGCATAGAATTCAAACTATTGTTTCCTAAGTTCTTGTTTGATGGGAACAGGACTGTTGGAGGATCATAAGATTTGGAGTAGAAAGGGACCTTAGAGTTCATAAAGTCCACTTGTCCTTTACCTTCATTACCTTATTTTGCAGATAAGGAAATTGAGGATTGGGGAGTCTGGTAAATGATTTACCCAGGGTCACACACACACACACACACACACACACACACACACACACACACACACACACACAGATTCTGAGGCAGGATTTGAACCTGGGTCCTCTTGATTCTAAGTCCAAGGTCCTATCCACTATAACGTATTCTTCTGTTCTTTTCTTTTATTACAGGTGCACCAAATCTGAGGGAAACTACGGGACAGGAGCCTGAACTCTTCATAAGCAGGTCTCGGCCTGTGGCCACTAGAGCCAAGCAAGCCCACCTTGCCACACTAACAGAGAGACAAGCACCTTGGTGGAAGAAACTTGAGGATGAGGTTGGAGATGAAGAAGTTATCCCAAAGGAAACTCTCAGTATAGATTTGGAAAGCTTATTTATTGGTGGAAGCAAATCTCCCTAGGAACTTGGCCAGAACACTAGTCTTAAGAGCTCTCATAAGGACAGTATTCTGGTGAGATCCATCAGTTTAGATATGCCAAGATTTGGGTAATCCTTTGGTCTCCATAAGTCCCCTTCCTTGAGCTCCCTCAAATAAGGCTGGTTCTATATTTTAAAGAGATGCCCAATTTTTACCTCTAGAAACTTTTCTCAATTTTCATTTCACTTCTCCTTTATCATGAATACCAAGGTAGATTGGTGACCCTTCCTGTGAAATTAAACACAGATTGATACTGTATTTATGTGCAGGGCAATTTTTTAAAAGATTATACTTTTTTAGTAATTCTGAAAGATTTGACAGAAAGATCAATCATTTTTCAGTTCTGTAATTTGGAATTCTTAATTTTCCATTAAAAATAGACATTAGGAAAAATAATTTTCTAAATTTTTGTAGAATAACCACATATTTTTACATCTCTCTTTTTTTCCCCTCAATGATTGTTTTTTCATACTTAATGTTGTGATAAGGATTTTATTTAGTTTCAATAAGAGCAGGTTTTAGGTCAGAGAAAAAGTTTTGACTTTTATGTTGTCCCCTTTAAGAGGGAGGAACAGAGAGAAGCTGGCTGCTGGCTCTTTAAAGATACAGCATAAAACTGTAAGGATAAGTAATAAGGGATAGAGAGAAATTCATAGATTTTCTCTAAGAAGAAAGGAGGAGAATTTAGATACAAACCCTGGGAGAAGATTCTGGAAGGAGAGGAGGATCTTGGGAGTTGACTGTAACTATCACTCCTGATCTAGCTTTCCACTGAGCTAGAAGGAAGATCTTTTGCTCTGGCATTCTCCTTGGAAAAATAATGTTGTGGAAAGATTAGGGATTCCTGGGTTGGAGAATTGCCTTGGAGTAGACTGCCTTTTCCCTGGAGTATGGAGATCAACTTGTCTAAGATCAAACAGTCAGAGATCAATTTGGCTATGGTAATCCCAAGGGTTTTGTCCTCTGGGACTCTGGGTTACCTAGGAAGCCAACCCCAGGCTTGAGAGGGGATTCAGGCTAACAGCGGGTCTTTTCTCCTCTGCCTTCTTAAAGACAATCTGGGTAGTTAGATTAGCAGATAGTCCGATAGCATTGGAGTTTTAGATAAGAACTGGCAGAGCCTACAGAAGAAACAAAGGGTGACCTCTTACTAGGTGTTTAGAAGTTGGGTTGAGTCTAGATTAGAAGTGTTAGGACCCTAATTACCCTTTTGTCTTACTCCAATTATCAAAATAAACTTGGTTTCTAAAGCCCAAAGGTTTTGTGCTTTACTGGGCCTGGGAAGGTCCCTAGGTGGGTGTTTCTCATCTTCTATCCATCTAGGCCTTTCCCAAACAATCTACCTCCATTTGGAAGTAGCCATCTCTTTCAAAACCCAGTGAAGGAGGGGGTAGCTGGGTGGCTCAGTGGATTGAGAGCCAGGCCTAGAGACAAGAGGTCCTAGGTTCAAATCTGGCCTCAGATACTTCCTAGCTGTGTGACCCCGGGCAAGTCACTTGACCCCCATTGCCTACCCCTTACCACTCTTCTGCCTTGGAGCGAATACACAGTATTGACTTGGCTCCAAGATGGAAGGTAAGGGTTTAAAAAAAAAAAAAAAGCAGTGAAGGGAGAATTCTGGGTTCCTGATTTCTCTGGTAGTCTTAGGAAACACCGGTAGCTATTTTGAGCTCTCTCACTCTGACAGTTGGTAGTGGTTGAAGTGGAGAAGTACAGACCTGAGGAGAGAGAAGAAGGAAAGATTTACCATTAGAGTTAAGAGTTCAGTTACTGAGGGGTTTTCCTCAGTTCTCTAAGGGACATAGGTCTGAAACTCTGAGGCCTATTCTCTACAGGTACCAGAGGGGGAGCCAGAGAACTGTCTGTGGCAGCTGACACAGTTGGACTTTGGAGTTGAGGGAAAGAGAGGAATTGCATTTAGTTTCTCTATGAAGAAGAAACATATTTTGAGTTTTATAAATTATTATGAGAAGATAAAGATCCATTTTAGCTTAGGATAAGATAGAGTATTATATTTAGTCAGTAAGTGTAGTTAAGTCAGGTCTGCTCTGCAGATCAGAAACTCCATGAGGAGTTAGGTTTTGGGGGTTTTATTTAGATATTATAGAAAAAGGTAAATAGATTCCTACCTATTCCTAACTCCTAGTTTCTATCCTCCTATTTCCTTTTATTACCTCAACCATAAATAAATTGGAATTGGATTAAACTGCTCCTGGCCTTCCATCTACTACCTGCAATTGCTGCAAGCACTGTTAATCCCTGACAACTTTAGTTATAACAGCTTGTCGATAATAGTTAGGGTCTCAATATACCAGCTATTATTTACCTATAACAGCTTGGCAAGTAAAAAGGACTTGAACCTAGAATCTTCTGTAAAGAGCAGTCAAGAATAGTAAAAATAACTATGGTTGTTGAGACTATGGCTCAAATTATAAAAGAAGGGATTTCATTATACCTTCAAGAGCTTCCCTTCCCTAAAATGTTCAGGGACATACTATATCTTACTGTATTGGATATTTTAAATTTAATGCCAGTGGGTGGATTCATTATGCTATTGGGATTGGTACTAGGGTACCAAATATACTCAATTATGGCTCAAATACTAACCAGAAAGAAAAAGCAAATGAAAGAATCAAATAGAAACTAGACTACAATATTTAGAAGACATCATCATGAAACAAAGTTAAATAATAGCTCAGCTTCTCAATGGCATGAATACTAGTAATGACACCACTGCTAAGACAACTAAACAAGGCCGAAAGAACAATGACAATGATACTATCTTTTTCCCAATGAGAGAAGTGCCAACATTTAGTTCAGGGCACAAACTAATAACTGTTAGGCACCACAAACCTTTCACACCTGTGAATGTGGAAGGGTTCAAACGCAGTACTTCTTCCTTTGAGGAGGAACCAATTGCTGTAATTTTTAAAAAATGGAAAAAATATGCAAACAATGCAACCCCACATGGATTATCTTTGATTATCTAATGGATGAGCTTTTAACTAAAAGGGAAAAAGAGAAAGTGATCTAATTAACACAGGAAGAGTGGGGTAGAGTTCAATGGCTTCAAACTGATACACAATGGGATATAAATGATCCTTTGCATGCTGAAAGGTTATGCCAGGCCAGGGAGGCAGCTTTGAAGGCAATGAGAGCATGTTCTGATAGACCGGGCACATGGAATAAATTTGAAAAGATGAGACAGGAGAGAACCCATCAAAGTTCATGGATAGGTTGATTGAGTTGGGGTAATGATACATAAAGATGAGATGGAAAAGAACAAAGCAGAGGAAGTACACATTGTGAGGAGGAGGTAGAAGCATGGGGCAGGATTATACTATACTCCTTATTTCATACAACTGTATATTTCTCCAATTTTCCTCATTTAAACACTTGAACAAAACCACTAAAATGGGATCCCCATGGCACAGAGGCTTAATAGGCAGTCATTTAATCTGTCAGCAGTAGCTCATGTAAACTTCAACTAAAAGGAAAGGGGCTGATATTGTAAAAACTACATAGCATCAGTGAGGACTAAGCTTAAGTTTAACTCTTTTATAAAAATCACACAATGGCCTGTTAAAAGCAAATCTGAAAAAAATGTCAGCTGCAATACATAATCACTACTGAGTCCTGGGGACTAAGCTGCTTGCTTGCCTTTTCTCTCCACTAAAGGGTCCCTCTCAGCTTCTCTAACAGGACTAGGTTCAAACTGAGGAGATCCTTAAGAGAGGTGTCAGGTTCTTTTGTCTTAATCTTCACTTCTTTATGTCAATCACACTGGAGCCCCAGGGACATTACTTAAAGCTTAGGTTTGGTTCATGTCTTAAATTCTCAATAAAAATGGAGAACAGAAAGGTATGCAATATAAATCAGGTTTAGGGCAGTTATTGCACTCATAGTGCCAACTCTAAGACCCACTGGTTAAATTTAATAATTCCTATGACAAGCAACAGATTTTTCAAGTGACCAGGAAAATATTTAAAAATAAAGGAAAAGAAATTTGTATAATATAAGACTCACATTTTACATCCACCAGAAACTACAGAAGGGAAATGGAATAATATATACCAAAAATCAAAAGACCTCAAGATGCAACCCAAATTGACCTAATTTGCAAACCTGAGCCTGATCAATGAAAAATGATCAAGTTCAGTAAGAGGTATTTCAAATATTTCTATCCAAAAAAAAAGTAAAAGTTATTCGATCTTCAAACACTGAGACAATAGAAACAAGAAAATTAAATTTAGCTAGTAAGGAAAGCACTAGTAACAACAAGAAAACAAGTGAAAAGGGGGAAAGTACTATAGTTTTTCAGGAAGAAAGGCTACAAAATAATGAGTGAAGTGGCAAAGGGAATGATTGAAGTGAGTAAAAAGGGAAATCTTGATTCTGTGGTGGGAGCAAGATCCTCTGAAGGGCACTTCCAGGAAGGAAAAGATCTAGTCTATAATAGGAGTAGATAACTTCATAATGGGATTAATCTGCAGGAATCTGATGCTCAGAGATCACTGTTCTGAGTGTCGTGTCTTCCATGGACAGCACCCTATCTCAAGATAAGGGAAGCAGCATCCAGAAAGGTGGGAGGAAATGGACCCAGAAAGGAGAATTCACGGCAAATGGGGAACTGGAGGATGATGGTGTCCTTTATGAAGAGGGAAGCTGGAAATTAGTTGGGAAATCAATACCTAAATACTATGTCTGTGGAAGAAATGAGAGGAGAATGGAACTATTCCCTACCTGTCTGCTTTCTCCTCCTTTGTATGATCTTTATCCGTGTCTTACTCCCCAAGCATGCACTGTAACCAGGGGTTCTGTCTTAACCTCATTTGATTCAAATCTACTTGGTCAGACCTCATTTCTCTCTTGAGCACCAATCCCTCATAAAAAGTAGATAAGGATAAAAAAATGGAACTTAAATAGAAGTGTTGATAGATTACTGGCCAGAAACACCATGGACTAAATCTTATTCTTTCCCTTTTACCCTTCCCCTCACCTTTCTAACCAGCGAGGTGGCACCATGGTCCTGAGTCAGGAAGACCTGAGTTCAAATCTGTCCTCAAGATACTTCCTAGCTATATGACCTTGAGCAAGGCACTTAACCTCAGTTCGTCTCAGTTGCCTCATCCATAAAATGGGAATTATAATAGCATCTACCTCCCAGGGTAGTTGTGAGGATCAAATGAGATAATAATTGTGAAGTGCTTAGCACAGTGCCTGGCACATAGTAGATATTATATGTAACATTTAAATGTTATTATTATTACTCCTCAAATGAATTAATGTGTGTGGTTTTTTTTCCTGACACTAAACTATAAGAATGGGAGGGAACAATGCCCTTTGCTAGACATTTCCACCTGTATATTTCATAGGCTTCTCATATTTAACATGCCCATAACAAAACTATCTTTCTTCTTAAACTCAAGTTTTTTCTGTTTGCTTTTTTTTCATAACTTCTCTATTTCTGTCTCAAGGGTATCCCTATCCTTTCAGTTACCCAGGTCATTGAACTCTGTTATATTCACCACTTTCATATCCAACCAACTATCCAAGTTTTATCTCCAGAACTCTTTTCCATCCCCAGCCTTCTGTTCATCAGGCTGGCCACATATGTCTCACCTAGATTATAATATCTTCCTAATTGGTCTCCCTTTCCAATCCAAGCTCCACCCAGCTGCCAGATTGACTTCACAGGTATAACCACATCACCTGCAAGACGCCCTAGTTGCCTATAGAGTGAAATACAAAATCCTGTTTGACATTTAAAGTCCTTTGAACTCTGGCTCAAAACTATTTGCCTAGACTAATTTTCCCCTTCAAGAAGTCTACATTCTAGAGAAACTGGCAGACTTGTTGCTTCTCATTCCTGGCAGCCTCTCCTTCCTCAATTGTACTACTAGTAAACAATCAGCTCAAGCCCTACCCCATGGGTTCCTTCACAAAGAATTTTGTGATTTCCCCTGTTTTTAAATTGCTAGTTCCAATTCTCCCCTAAAATTTCTTTGTGTTCCTTTGTATGCATGTTGGACTTCTTTGTGTAAACATTGTTTCTCCTCCTCCTTGTAGAATATAACCTCCTTAAAAGCACAGATTGTTTTATTTTTGTCTTGATATTCCCACTGCTTAGTCCAGTGTCAGGCACACGAATTCAATTGAATTGAAAATAATTTAGCTATAATTGCAAACCAAGTCTACAGAAGAGTCACATATAGAATCGACCCAGAGAATGGGGAGGGGGGGGAGGAGGGGGGAGTGTGGAATAGTAATGTGGAGAAAAGAAAAGAAGGTGGAATTTATGAGGAATGTCAAGAATCATGGTGATAGGAGATAGGAGAAGGATATCAAAATGAGAATCTAAGTTTCCTTTTCTATTCTCTATTCTATTTTATCCTTTCCTATGCTCCATCTTCACATCTCCCCAATCATTCTGTATACTTCATTCCTCTCATTCAAATTTCCCACCATATCTCATAATCTTACAATTCCTCTTCTTAATAGTCCATCATCCCCTTTAATTTCTTCTGTATTCCTAAAAGGAGACCAGTTAGGACAGAGTAGGAAAAATTGTGGTCACTTTTTCAGGAAGGTCATATAAAATGTATAGTCATTTGCATTTTTCAGTCTTTTCAAAGTGTCCTCACATCTACTACCTATTTTAGCCAACCAAAAAAAACCTCTGTGGAATGGATTGGGCAAGGATCATGGGAGCACAGTTTACGAGCTGGAAGGGACCTTAGTGGTCATCTTGTCCAACATTCCTCCTTTTACATGTGAGAAAACTGTCAGAGAGGAGGAAATAGTTTGCTCAGTCTCACAAAGCTAGTAAATTATTACCTCTGAAAACCCGGGCTTGAGGCATGAGGAGTTCGCAGCTTTCTACAGAGACTCTTGGGGGTTATTAGTGGAGTAATACTAAAAGTTCCCTAGCTCCCAGGCCGGGGCTCACAAGATCTCACAAGCTGGAACTACACCCAAGTTTCAAGGTTGCTACATCTGATTCCTATACCTTTCTTTCTCATACCTATTCATTATCTCTTTTCCTTCCACCTCCCTTTTCCAATAAGCCTCCTCCCTCTTCCTCTTTTGTCTCCAGGGACGCCTGGTTTCCCCGAGGTTTCCATTCCCAAATGGACCCCTTTCGTTGGCTCCATGGTTCGGCCCCTGCCAACCAATCAACAAGTCCCCAAGTTCTTTTAGCAGTCCATCCTCCTCCCCACTGTCTCTTTCCTTTCTTAAGTTTCCATGGTGATGGGAAAAGCAAGGGTTGCTTTGATATCCCGGGAGGGGGAGGGAATCAGACTTGCAATTGTTACAAGAAGAGCAGATCTTTGTGCAAAGAATAAACAGAGAAGAAGCAAACAGACACGCAGCAACGGAAAGGGGGGGGGGGGAAATAGCAGGGTGACGAGATAACGGGAACAGAATGGGGTGATTTGTATAAATATAAGGTGATAGTAGAGATTTCTGACTGAGGAGCCTGAGTTGGAAGACTGAGTAAGAATAGGGATGCACAGCATTTTCTGCCTCTAGGGGTTTTTTGTTTGGTTGGCTGTTTGGCGCTGTTGCCGTAGTACCCGATGGCATGAAAGGGTAGAACCAATTTCCGTGGAAGAATCAAGGTATGAACCATAGCCCATCATCACCTTTCCACTTCCAAACAAAGAATTCTGTCTCTGTCTCTCTCTGTCCCTCTGTCTCTGACGTCGTCGTCCTCTTCCTTCTCTTCCTCCTCCTCTCTCCTCTGTCTCTCCCTCCACTTCTCAGAATTTAGAGTAAGCAATGGATCATTCCCCTTGCCTCCTCTCCGCTCTCTGTTAGGTCCGCAAGCTTTCTTGGGAGAAACTCCGGATGGGAAATTGGGGCGACATCTCTTGTATTGTTTCAGTTAGGAACTCTGCATGAGGGTTGCTGATAATCATCATAAGCACCAATCCCTGAAGTGGGGCAGAGTAAGAAAGCCCAGCAGATAGATGAGGTAGACCTCTGGTGCTTAGCCTGCAGGGTCCAAGCCTGCATGAGAAAATTGCAAAAAAAGCAATGAAGAATAAGCACAAATTACCTTGTTCTTATTCTCCTTTCCTTCTTGTTTCTGCTTTTTTGTTTTCTGTTTCTAGGAAGGCGAGGGGTCCTCACCAAAGGACTGAGGCAGTCCTACACACTTTATGTCAGGGGTTCTTAACCTTTTTGCATCATAGTCCCCTTTGTCAGTCTGCTGAAGCCCACGGATCCCTTTTCAGAACAGTATCTTTAAACATAAAACAAAATACATATGATTACAATGGAAATCAATTTTATTGAAATAGTTATCAATGATTTTTTTTTAAGTTCACAGACCTCAGGTTAAGAACTCTTCCTTTGATGATATGAGCCAGCTCCTGTGTGAGCCAGTAGGACTGAACCTTCCTGAACTAGAAAACAAAGACACAGGTTATTGCCGCTGCCTCTTTTCCCTAGGGACCCTTTGTTGTGGAGTACATTGAAACCCAGGCATGCTGGGATAAAGGAAATCCCTAAAGAGTCAAGGAAAAGTAGCATCGAAAGACTGCCTCAGCTTTTTTCATCTTTACTGCACTGTGAACTAATAGGTATTGGCTAAGGGGAGGGCTTTAGCAGCATTGTCTTAGCACTTAGGTTCTCCCTTTTCCAAAAGGCAAACATGTGGAGAACACAAAGAGTTTGCAAGTAGTCAGCGATTGTGTGTTTGACAGAGGTGGGAAGGAGGATGCCATGCTTTATTAAAAAGGATCCCTTCTGTTTGTCTAGCATTTGGCAGTTTTCGAAGTGCTTACACATTCAACGCTTCACCTCATCTTCACAACAGCTCTGTAAGGTAGGTATTTTCCTCATATTACAAAGAAAGAAACAAGGGCATAGAGAGATCTTTTAGGGATTCAGATCCGTTTGTTTTGCAATTGACAAAGACTAAATAATAACATTCTCAAAATTTTGCCTGGGCAGAAAAAGAGGTCTTTTTCTTTTTGAGGTCTGTTAGGTCATAAATTGAAGAGGCTCCTGGACCATATTACAGGTGTATGACATACCGAAGCTGGAAAGCAATTTTTCTGCTTCCTCAAAATGTTAGATTCTATTGTATAGTATTGTATAGTTTTGCTAGTAATTTTAAAGGGGATATGGGAAAACACTAAAGGATTCAAAGAACAAAAAAAACCGAATGATGAAAATATTGACAAATAAATCATATGAGAAAAGGCTCAAAGAACTAAGATTATTTAATCTAGACAAAAAGGGAACTTGGTAGGAAAATAAGGGAATTACCAACTGGTAAGGGAATAATCTTTTGTCAAGTATAATATCTAAAGAATTATCATAAGACAGATACTGATGGATTAGTTGTGCTTTCCATCCCAGAAACATTACTTTCCCTTGAATTCTGGCCTTCTACTTCCAAACCTGTCCTTGATTTATCATACCACTCTTTAAATTAGATATGAAAATTTCAGAATTTCTATAAAGATGAGCTAATACTGAAAGAGGATACATAGAACACCTCTGTGATTCCTTTCCTCTATAAAAAGGAGAGGCAGCTATCTATCTCTTTTGGATGGTTTAAACAGTTCACTGCTTACTGTAGGTAGGGACCTAGGCTAGAAGGCCTTACAAAGTTCAGTTCATCACAGTGACTCATTCTCTAATCACAACTATGTTTTCTTGAATATGAACTTAATATGCATTATAATGAAGAATATTTTGGGTGATATTTATGTTTATGGAAAAGGACAAAATTAGCTAGCAAGGCATATCTCTCTAGATTATTCTTCATGAGCCATACTAATAGTTAATAAGCTGTTTATTTACTTACTAATAAGCAAACAAGTATTTTAAAGGGTTTAATCAGAAAAGGATTTCTAAATAAATGCAATGTGTTTCAAGGCCTCTGCTGACAATTGTCAATTTAGCAGGACCTATTCAATCAAATTTTAACTTCCAGGTTGTTTTTCCTAGGCCTTCAAGACCCTAAACCTTGCAATAGATTGTTTGGGTAGTAGTATCTGATAACAGTGTTTAGTTTTAGTTCTAAAGAGTGCTTGTCCTTGAATTTTACAGAGTTTCAGAGTTGGGGACTAAAAGGGATCTTAGAGATAAATATGAGATAAAGCAAGTGAGACTTATTAGATTCTGAATTCCTTTGACTTTTTTTGTATTCCTGGTATTTAGCACAGTGCCTGGCAAATAATAAATGCTTAATAAATGATTCTTGACTGTGCTTATAGTGAGCAGGTAGATTTGTTTGAATGCACTTTGTTTTTAATAAACCATTTCAATCATTGTTACTTCCCTTAAATTATCTTTATATTCTGAAATTCTTAGCAATCCAGCTTACTTATTTTGTTTACAGTCTTTCTTCCCACCCCAAAATCTACTGATGTATACTCAAACATTTTAGCCTCCCAGTTTATCAGCCTCTTCAACTTTCATAACTGATCATTCTTACCTACTGTAGCACCTTCAGGCTTGTCATACCTTATATTTCATTATCATATGAAAAGTGCCACTTCTCTGATCTTGAACAGGAAAATTTCCTTCTCTCATCATAATCTTCTCTCCTTATATCCTTTATTCTGCCTAATTCTTCTGAATTTTGTTTTTCTAGTTTCAATTCTTCATCCATAATCTGGCCTCCAGGCCCTCTACTCCTTTCTGTTTCTCCAGTCTCTCGCTTCTGCTCTGGCCTCACTTTTCTCCTCTCAGTCTTGACCCTTTAGTGAATCCATCTTTGCACTATTCTGAAGAAATTAAAATTGCTTTTAATTAAATTGCTTTCCCCCTTACCCTTCTCCTATTGATGTTCTGCTGGTCCTCAAACTTGGGTTACCTCTTCCATTCACTAATCCACTAGCGCTAACAAATGCTGAAGGAAATCACAAGACCATTTCAAATGAATCTGCTATAAATGTACAACATTTAGACTCAACTGTGCCCTCACTGAGTGCATAGCACTCCTTCTGCCCTATGGATTTCACAATCATGTTCCTCACATTAGCTATCTCAGTCCTCTGCCCTCAATCTTCCAGCACCAGTTCCATCGACCTCTCTCTAAGGAGGTGATTTGAGCTTTAACTTTACTGAGAACACTGAAGACATGTCGTGAGTTTTACTAGAATTCCCTATTCCATGTTCCAAAACCATGCATATCTTTACCTGTTCTCTTCTCCATTGCTCATCTCTGAGGAAAAGATCCTCTTCTTGCCAATGCTAACCTTTATACTTATATCCTTGATCTTCTTCTCTTTTGTCTCTTCCAGGAATCTGCCCATCATCATGCCTCTTTTCTCACTGATCTTTAATCCTTCCCCATCTATTGACCTCTTCCTGTATGTCTGCAAACATGCTCATGTCATCACTTGATCTGGCTATCTCCTCATGCTCTTCACTGCCCAACTCTAGAATCATCTATATTTGTTGCCTCTGCTTTCTCAGGGCATATTCTTTTTAACTCACTGAAATTTGGTTTCTGATTCTATCTTTCAATCAAAATTGCTTTCTCAAAGGAGTCTAATATTAAAGTTTTTTCAATACTTCTTGCCTTCTCTTTATCTTTTGACATTATTGACCTCCTCATCCTGAGTACTTTTTCTTCTTTTAGCTTCTGGAACATTGCAATCTTTTGTTTCACCTCTTACTCATCTGACTGATTCTTCTCAGTTATCTTTGCTGGATCAACATCCATTCTTATCCCCTAGATGTGAATGTTCCCCAAAACTCTATCTGGGTCCTCTTCTCTATGAATTTCCACCCGTGGTGAGCTTATCTGTTGCCATGAGTTCACTTATCAGCTCTACACTATTTGCTTTCAAAGTTATATATCTAATCCCAATTCTTCCCCAAACTCCAGTCCCACATCAACAACTATCTGCTTGACATCTCTATCTAGATGTCCCATCAGCATTTCAAACTGAACTTATCCAAAATAGAATTCTTCTTTTCCTTCAAATCTTTCCCAAACTTTCCTATTTTTAATTTAATTATTTTTTAGAATATTTTTCTATGTTTACATGATTCATTTCTTTCCCTCCCCTCTTCCCTCCCTGCTCCCAGAGTCAACAAGCAGTCCCCACTGGGTTGTACAAATGTTGTCACTTGATACCTATTTCCATATTATTCATTTTTGCTATAAAGTGATTTTTAAAGCCTAGAGCCCAAATCATATATTCATATATACATGTGATAAGTGATGTCATATGTTTTGCTTTTGCATTTTGCTCCCATAGCTCTTTCTCTCAATGTGGATAGCATTCTTTTACATAAGTCCTTCAGGAGTGTCCTGGCTTGTTGCATGGCTACTAGTAGCAAAGTCTATTACATTGGATTTTTCCACAGTGTTTTACTTTCTGTGTATAATGTCCTTCTGGCTTTGTTCATTTCACTCTGCATCAGTTCATTGAGACTCTCCCAGTTCATATGGAAAGCCTCCAGATCATCAGTCCTTACAGTCCTTCCTTTATGAATAATACAGAACAGTTTGTTCAGCCATTTCCCAATTGAAGGGCATCCCCTCATTTTCCAATTTTTTGCCACCACAAAGAACGTAGCTATAAATATTTTGTACAAGTCTTCTTCCTTATTATCTCTTTGAGGTACAAACCCAGCAGTGATATGGCTGGATCAAAGGACAGGCAATCTTTTAAAGCCTTTTGCACAAAATTCCAAATTTTTCTCCACAAACTTTCCTGTTTCTTTTGAGTGGAACACAAATTTCCTTCACCCCAAGATACCTCTTATATTTACCCCCTTCTCTCTTCCTTCACCCCAAGATATCTCTTATATTTACCCCCTTCTCTCCACTCATATTGCTACTATTTTATTTCAGACTTTCATCACTCTTGCATTAACTACTCCATTAGCTTCCTAATTGGTCTTTTTATATCTACGCTGTCTCACTTCTAATTTATCCCTCTCATAACTACCAAAATAGTATTTCAAAGGTAT
Organism: Gracilinanus agilis; assembly: GCF_016433145.1. Classification (NCBI taxonomy): domain Eukaryota; kingdom Metazoa; phylum Chordata; class Mammalia; order Didelphimorphia; family Didelphidae; genus Gracilinanus; species Gracilinanus agilis. Next base: position 343,236,732 of record NC_058132.1, on the reverse strand, counting down.
ATATAAGGGAAGGAAATAAGCATTTATTAGCACCTACTATGTGCCTGGCATTTCACAGATATTATCTCATTTAATCCTCACAAGAACCCTGACAGGATAAGTGCTATTATTATCCCCATTTTTATAACTGAGAAACTGAGGCAGACAGGAGTTAAGTGACTTGTCCAGGATCATACAGATTGTGAGAGAGCAGATTTGAACTTAGGATAACTGACTCTAGGCCCAATTCTCTGTCCACTATGCTACCCAGCTTCTCCAAGAAGACCATGTTACTCTCCTAATCAAACATCTTTTTTGACTGCCTGCTACCACTAAGATAAAAACTCCTCAGCTTGGCATTTTACAGCCCATCACAGATTCTAGTTTGCCTTTTTATTCTTATTTATTGTTATTTCTCCTTAGAAACTGGGCTTGTAGTTAAGAAGATCTGAGTTCAAATTCACCCTCAGACCCTTACTATCTGTGTGGCCCTAGATAAGTTACTTAACCTCTCTGCCTCAGTTTCCTTCTCTGTAAAATGGGGATAATAATTGCACCTACTACCAGAGTTGTTATGAGGACAAAATGAGATGTTTATAAAGTGCTTTACAAATCATTAATGTATATAACTGCTGGTTGTTATTATTATTTACTCTATGCTCCAGGCAAACTGGATTGCTGACTATTCTTTCTACTTAACATATCATTTCCTTCCTTTATGAAATTCACACAAGCAAAAGCCTAGAATGCCTGTCCTTCTTACCTCCTCCTCTCAGAAACTCCATTTTCTTCCTTGAGCTTTAGCTCCCATTTCCTCCATGAAGGCTTCCCTAATTCCCTTAGTTGTCAGGGTTCTCTCTCTCCTCAAATTAACTTCTATTTAAGTATGTGTATAGATATCATATCTCCTAGTAGACTAAGAGTTCTTTGAGGGAGAGTTGCTCTTTCTGTCCTTGTCTCCCCTGTGCCTAGCACAATACTTTGCAAATAACAGGTAGAAAAAATTATTTGTTGGATCCATTTGAATGGACAGGGCAGGATCCTGCTCCTACTCAAAAAAAAAAAAATGTGTGTAGAAAAACTTCTTTGCTAGGATACATACTCATAACACCCACCTTCTACATAACCCACCACAGGAGGCTTTTCCTGGTGTCTCCACCTACTGTGGGCTTTATATTTGTGTATGTATTGTGCATACTTATGTTTGTACCTATTGTCTGAAGGCAAGTGTCCTGGGGGCAAGGCTGTTTTCACATTTTTGGAGGGCATCCCTAATGATTGGCATAAATTACTGATATGTAGTAAGTGTTTAATAAGTATTTGTATATTGGCCGATTGAAAGGGAGGGAATACCACTGGACACATTGAACTACATTACCATCTTACAAATGTTACCATCCTACCACTAGATTATAAGCTCCATAAGGACAGGGACTCTGTTTTATTTCATCTTTAAAAACTCTAAAATCTGTGGCACAATCCAATGTAATGGACTTCTCTATTAGCAGCAATGCTAATGATCCAGGACAACTCTGAGGGACTTATGAGAAAGAATGCTATTCACATTTAGAGGAAGAACTGTGGGAGTAGAAACACAGAAGAAAAACAAATGCTTGATCACATGGGTCAATGGGGATATGATTGGGGATATAGACTCTAAACAGCCACCCCAGTACAAATATCAAGAATATGGAAATAGGTCTTGATCAATCAATACATGTAAAACCCAATGGAATCACACATTGGCTATAGGAGGGGGGTGTTGGGGAGAGGGAAGGGAAAGAACATAAATAATGTAACCATGGAAAAAATATCTTAATCAATTAAATAAAATTTAAGACAAAATAAAATAAAATAAAACTTTAGAATCTAAGAGTTAGAATAGACCTCAGATGTTATTTAGTCTAAACCAGTGGTTCCCAAACTTTTTTGGCTTACTGCCCCCTTTCCAGAAAAAATATTACTTAGCACCCCCTGGAAATTATGACACTATTTATTGAAGTCAGAATAGAATGTAATACAAAAAAAAAGTGTGGCCATCACTGCCTTCCTGGATCTCTGCAGCTCCCACCAGGGGGTGGTAGCGCCCACTTTGGGAATCACTGGTCCAAACTATACCTGAATGAAAGTCCCCTCTTCCACATGTTAACTGGTAGAACTCAGCCTTTGCTTCAAGTGATGGGAAAGTCTAGAGGCACTATTTTGGACAATTCTAATAGTTAGGAGCAATTTGACAGCTAAGTGTCACAATGGATAGAGTGCTGGTCCTAAAGTCAGGAAGACAAATCTAATCTCAGACACTTACTAGCTATATGGCCCTGGAAAAGTAATTTAACTCTATTTGCCTTAGTTTCCTCATCTCTAAAATGAGCTGGAGAAGGAAATGGCAAACCACCTTAGTGTCTTTGCCAAGAAAATCCCAAATGGGTTCATGAAGAGTCAATAACTGAAAAATAACTAAACAGTAGTTAGGAATTTTTCCTTACTACAAACCAAAATCTGACTTTTTGCCAATTCTGCCCACTGTTCTTAATTCTGACTTCTGAAGTAATACAGAACAAGTCAAATCCCTCTTCCATCTAAAAGTCTTTCTAGTGTTTGAAGACCACTACCATGTCCCCTCTGAGTCTTCTCTTCTCAGGCTATCAACAGTTCCTTCAACAAGATTTCTAGTCTCTTCATCATCTTGGTCTCCCACTTCTGGATGCAGTTCCTACTTATCTATTTAATTCCTAAAATAGAGCACCTAGAACTGAACACAATTCTCCAGAAGTGGTCAGTACCAGAGAGAGTACAACAAAAGGATCACTTTCTTTGTTCTTGACACTGTGACTCTTTTAAATGAAGCCTAAGATAACCTAAGCTTTTGTGGCTGCCTTGTCACATTGTTCATTCATCATAGTCAATATAAAGCCATCCACTATGAACTTCCTCTTTCCTTCTATCCTATCTCAAACCTCTTGAACTGTTCCCATTCTTGCCTTCTTTATTCCAATATCTGTTGAAAGGATGGAGATGAACCTTCTCATTAAAGCCAACAACCACCACTTGTAGCCTTTTTTCTGTTCTCTTCTGTCTCCTCCAACAAATCATCAGCCTTCACAGTCGTCCTCTCTCTGTCTCTGACTCTCTGTTTCTATCTGTCTGCTTCTCTCCTCTCTTTCTCTCTGAACAAATGAACAAACAAAGGCTTGAGCTTCCAAACATGTTGATTTGTGAAGTAATGCATACCAATTGCATAACATATTAGGTCCAAGTCTCCTCAGCTTAGCATTGGACCCCAAATACAGAGGGAGACAGATTTTTATGCATTAAAAGAAAACAATGAACAAGATATAAATGAATAGTCTTGCATGGTTACTAATTAGGAAAAGTACTCCAATCTTTGGTTGAACTTATTTTTTACTTATTTACTTTTTTAAAACCCCTACCTTCCATCTTGGAGTCAATACTGTGTATTGGCTCCAAGGCGGAAGAGTGGTAAGGGTAGGCAGTGGGGGTCAAGTGACTTGTCCAGGGTCACACAGCTAGGAAGTGTTTGAGGCCAGATTTGAACATAGGACCCCCATCTCTAGGCCTGGCTCTCAATCCACTGAGCTACCCAGCTGCCCCCTGGTTGAACTTATTAACAAGGTTTATTTCTCACTTAACAAGGGGTCAGGAACAAGGAATGAGGTAAGAGGTTTTGGTGTGCTAAATCTAAATTCATATGAAGTAGATGATCAAAGATTGTAGATGCTGGTAGATCAATGATAGGCTGGAGCTTCTTCACCCTCTCACTAACTCTGACTTGACCTGGCCAGAGCCAAACCAAAGGATAGGGCAGGCTATTGATGTTCTTCTTAGATGGTTGTAATATTGTCCTCTTCAGCTCTATTGACAGTTGTTATGCTAGTTCTCTGGGTCTCTCAGGCAAGGTAGCTATATTGCAGGTTCAGATGCCTACCCACCCTCTTGAACCTCCCTCCACCCCAAGAATGCTCCAGAATGAGCTGAGTTGTGCTGTGCATGATGGGTATTTATAGGGTTACTTCCAACTGCCTTTTGGCCTTGGCTCATGCCACCTGGGCACATTCTGAGGTCTTCAACCGATGATCCTGTCAATCAAGATGATTTCCATTCTGTCCCAGTAATTCCTTATAACAGTATTGATTTGATAGTTGGAAAAACCTGTACCCCAAACTTCTATCTGCAGTTGGGTCCATGTGATCTTCATAAAATCATTTGACTACTCCAAATAATGCTTATTATCCTAGGACAGCTGGCCACAGTTTACTCATCTATTAAAAGTCTGGATAACTTATGAGATGCTTTAAATTTACAGCTATAGATTTGTGACTCAAAGATCCTTCTCATGTCAAAAAGTAGAAGCCCTATATTCCTTCTGACCTTGCCATACTTTTAATGGGTTTGTGCCCAGATAGGCAACTATCATTCCATATTTAGGAGACTTATCCCTTTTGCCTGATATGTTTGAGTCAATGTCTGGCTTCTTTCCATCCTCTAGTTACCCAACTTTCCTTTCCACTAACATGTGCCTCCAATCTTCCATATCTGCCATTCCTGTTATCCATTCCTTTTCCTGGTTAATTGCTCTCCTTTGCAACTTTCTTTTCAACTCTCATTCTAATTCAACTTGGTGCCACCTTTTCATGACTGCTCTCCTTTCTTTCAGATAGCTCTTCTACTGAACCCTTGCCAAATAAATTAAAATTTCTGCTGTCTACTCATTAAAAAGCCTGCTACTTTACAAACCCTATTGACTTGTGGGCAAACTATATTTAAATCCCCCCCCCCTTCCTCTACCTTCTCTGGAAAGAATATTAGACTTGGGTCAAAAGATTCCATTTCAAGTGTCTAGTACTTGGGAATATCCCCCATATGACATAATAAATCAGAGTTAAAGTACAAATATAGTAAAGCCATTCCAAATAGGATAGAGGCAAGAAAAGGATAATTTGATGAAGTTGGCATGGGATCCATATATATATTTTGTTAGACCAGTCTTTTATATGAGGCAGCACATATTGTATGATTATCTTTATCAATTATAAGGAAAGAAGAACAATATCTGTAGAAGGCAACTGGAGCTGGATGCACCTGTGCATCCTGATTGCTTTATCTTAGGTATCCTGTTACAGTGACAGGATATGAATAATGCACTCACAGACAGTTCTTTCATTAATATGAATAAGCCTTCATTTTCTTAGGCCATTGTTTCATTAAGATGTGTATATGTAAAGATATTGGAGAGATTATTTATGCTGATTCCTAGAAAGTACACAGAAAAGAGCCAAGGATTTCATAAAAGCAAGTTCTTAATAGATTTGGTCATCTGTAATGGTGTAAACGTTGACTATCAAGGAGTACATAATGCTTTGATATTTCTTAGTTGAAAATAAATTACACATATCCTATAGAAAAAATATGAGTGAGTTCTTTTTCTTCTAGTCCCAGGGACAACTATAGCTATAAACTCTGAGATACTAACCCCAAAAAGAGTTTTCCCAGTTTGTATAGTAATTAGCTGGTCAATTCCTGGCATCTCCCTTTGGAAATGGTCTCACCTGAGAATAGGATTAAAAGAACTCTGGAGATGATGAACTGGTATGATCTTCTATGACCCCCCCCCAACTCTATCCCCCCAGAGCAGTGGTAGGGGAAACTTGAAGAATAACTTGACACAATGGGTCTTGGACTAAGAAGCATACAGAATAAAGTTAGGGACATCCATCCCAGGCAGTATGGAATATTGGAAAAGAACATTGGATTTAGAATCAGAGGACCTAGGTTTAAATCCTATTTCTACTAGTTGGCTCCTTATATGATTTTGGGCAACTCACTTGACCTCAATGGGCCTCAATTTCTTCATTCATAAAACTTATGTTAATTGACCTCTGAGGTCCCTTCCAGCTCTAATATGTAGTAGTTTCCTAAACTATTAGTCTCACTATAAGTACTGATACAATATAGTGATAGTAGTAGCTTTTTTTCCCACATCAACAGTGGTAGTCTAATTAGCCCTAGTAATAGTGATCAGTAACTAACTTTGCTAGCAGCATGCAGATTAATGTTCATGTTGGCAGTGTTGATGACCTTATTTTACCCATTTGGTAGATGACAAGTGGATCTGCAGTTTCAGTCAGTGATATTTTAAAAAATGTGATATAGGGGCAGCTGGGTAGCTCAGTGGAGTGAGAGTCAGGCCTAGAGACAGGAGGTCCTAGGTTCAAACCAGGCCTCAGCCACTTCCCAGCTGTGTGACCCTGGGCAAGTCACTTGACCCCCATTGCCCACCCTTACCAATATTCCACCTATGAGACAATACACCGAAGTACAAGAGTTTAAAAAAAAAATGTGATATAGTGGAGTCAGGAGAGACCTAGGTTTAGTTTGCCATAATCACTGGCCATGGGAACTGGTGACCAGAGATGTGGTCCCAAAACCAATGACAGAGAACTAAGAATTGAAGGTCTTCTTTTCTGCAATTATGAAGGGCAATGAGGATTTTTTGATGATTGACATAAAGTGTGTGATATTTGTCTTTTTGTTGTAGCCATTGTTGCCTAAGCTTGAAATGCAAGTTGGTCTCCATCTTAGAAAAAAAGGTGAAAGAGCAGCAAGGGATTGGAGAAACTAGTTAGCAGGTTCCTATGAAAGGCAAAGCCATCTGCTTTTCAGGTCATCAACAAGAATGAAGAGACTTACAAAATCTCAGAGTATGAAAGCTTGTCAGAAGCCATCTAGTTGATCCAGTCCCGAAATAAGAATGGTCTTTACAATATCCTCAATACGTGGCTATCTGGCTTTTCCTTGAAGATCTCAGGCAAAGATGAGTCTATTACCTCTGGCAGCAGCATTTGAGTGGTGATCAAGTGAAGAAAAATCAGAAGTCATGTTGTCCTTGGTGTGAAATACAGACCACCTAAAAAAGGAAGGTAGGGGGAATAGGTAAGTATGGGAAATAAATCACAAACTTGGTTCAATGACTTGAAGCAGTATGGAAGAAGGTGCATGAATCTTCAACTATTTGGACTTCTTCTGAAGCACTCTTTCTGCCTAAAGCAGATACCCTTAACCCCACTTGCAAACACCACAGAATTATCTACAAATATATCTATAAAAATTCTCAAAAGTTACTAGTGATCTCAAGAGTTTAATAAATTAAGGGATCATATATTTAAAGCAGGAGAGAATCTTAGAGGTCATCCGCTTAAGCCCTTTCATTTTACAGATGAGGAATTGAGGTATGCCCCAGGATCAAATTAAATTAAATATCTGAAGGAGGATTTGGATTCAAATCTTCTTTATTCCAAATCCAGTGCCCTCTCCACTGTGTCATGCTGCCTTATAAAAACACCATATTACCTTATAAAAACACCATATTGCTTCCTAAATCCAGGGACTTTTTGAAAAATCCTTATCTTTCTTGATTTTGGGGGACTGCATTTGACATTATTGACCATCCCTTTCTCATGTATATTCTTGGTGTCCTTTATGCAGGTTTTTCCTGGTTTAATGTATAAAAAGCACTGAACATAAAGTCAGAGGACTTGGACCTGAATTCTATCTCAGATACTTAAGTAGGTGACACTGGGGAAACCACTTAGATGCTACTTCTCAGGCACTTTATTTACAAAATGGGGATTATAATACTTGTATTCTATACTTCCCAGGGCTACTATGAGGAAAGCATTTTGCCTACCTTAAAGTGCTATATGAAGGTTGAATTAAAATGAAGAGCAACAATTAATAAATCATTGACTAACCTTAATGATATTATCCATCAGAAGGCAAAAGAAGTGACAAGGGAGGCTGCTATTCTGAACTATTGATCAACAAGGAGGAAGCATTTGCTTAAGTAGGGATGGTCACCCTTGGAAGAACTGACCACTCTATCATAGAAGATATGATATAGAATGAGAGATCTGTGTATAATGTGACATGCACAAAATATTTTGGTAGAATATATTTCAAAGGACACAGAGAAAGGATACTTAATGTGAGCCCTAGTCAGTGAGTTTTTAAAATATTCTAGAGAAAGTAAGGAGTTGATAAGGATCTAATATGGGCACATTTTCCTATTTCTAAAAGTGGACAAGGGTAGAGTCTGCAAACTATAATAAACCAGAGGTTTTGTTTTGTGTTTATGCAAAAATTCTTGAACATATTAAAGAGATGATCAGAGAATTTCTAGAAAAGTAAATGGTGACATAGAGTCAGCAAAACCCCATTAAGAAAAGGACATGCCAAACTAATATATCCTTTTTTGACAAGGTAGTGATATTTGTTGAGTAGGGAATATTATAAATATAGTTTACATATATTTCAGCAAATGATTTGACAAAGCTCCCATGCTATTTTTATAGCTAAGATCAAGAAATATTGGTAGGAGGACAGTACATGAAAGTGAATTTAGAGTAGGTTGTATGACCAGAACCAAGCAGTAGCCACTATCAGTCATTATTGATGTGAAGGGAAGTCATTATTGTGCACATTGTTTTTAGTGATTTAGATAGAGTACAGATGGCATGCTCATAAAATTTGCAGATGATACAAAGTAGAATGTAGCTGACACACTGGAAGCCAGAATTCATAGGACCAGTTCTTGAATTCCTCAGATCTATTTCATAGGGATAAATCTAGGTTCCACACTAAGATTTTCAAAAAACTAACTCAATATATACAGAATTGGAAAATCATGACAAGATAAAAGTTCACCTGAAAAAAGAATTGAGAATTTTAGTGTACAGAAAATTCAAATGGGTTAATAGTATAACAGTATAATAATAGGTAAAGCATCATAGGCTGGATTAAGACAGGTAGAGTATCCAGAATGAGTGAAGTGATAATCGTATAGTTCCTTTACCTTATTAGCACATAACTGGAGTTTTGTTTTTAGTGCTGGGTCTCATTTTAGACATCACACTTGGGGTGGAGCCAAGATGGCAGAGAAGGGACATGGACCTATCTGATCTCTACCAAATTATCCTCTAAAGAAAGAAAACTAGCCACATTCAGAGGAAGAACTGTGGGAGGAGAAACAGAGAAGAAAAACAACTGCTTGAACACATGGGCTGATGGGGATATTATTGGGGATATAGATGCTAAACAAGAACTCTAGTCCAACTATCAATAATATGGAATTAGGTCTTAATCAATGATACATGTAACAACCCAGTGGAATTGTGTATCGGCTATGGGGGAGGGGAGAGAGGGAAAGAACATGAAACATGTAACTATGGGAAAATATTCAAAATTTTAAAAAAGTTATTCTCTAAAAACCTGTGATATAATACCTCAGAAGGAATTCAGGAGCAGCATAACCAACAAAAAGATGAGAGGAAATAATTTTTCAACCCAAAACAACTTAGAAGGCTGGCAGGAAGGATCTAGTGCTCTGTGGTAGAGATAGAGTGCAAAGCAGCACACCAGAACAGGTCCACCTTGGGCAGTGGGCCCTCACTTGCAGCCATGGGGAAGAAAGAGAACCCTAGTCACAGTTCCAAGATGGAAAAAAGTGATTGTGGCTACTTCCAGCCCAGAGCTCAGGCTGGTAAACATACCCTTCTTTACATTACACCACCTTGGAAGAACTGAAAGCAGATAGATTCCCAGAGCCAGCTCTGAAGGCAGCTGCACAAAGAACCTGAAGCTTGGAACAGTGGTCCCTTCACCTCAGTTACAGACCAGAACTTTAATAGGTATTTTTTAATTAAAAGAAAAGAAAGTGACAACAAAAAAAGAAATGGCATAGAAAGTTATTTGGCTGACAAGGAAGACCAAGACACAAACTCAGAAAAAGACAATGAGGGCAATATTTCTGTATCCAAAGCCTCCAAGAAAAATAGGAATTGCTCTCAAATAAAAAAAAAAAAACAATGGGAGAGCTCATAAGGGATTTTAGAAATCAAATAACAGAGGTAGAAGGAAAATTGGAAAAAGAAATAAGAATGATATAGGAAAATCATGAAAAAAAAGTTGATAGCTTGATAAAGGAGGCACCAAAAAATATCAAAGAAATTAATGCTTTAAAAAAAACAGAATAGGCCAATTGGTAAAAGAAGCACAAAAATCCAGTGAAGAGAAGAACTTTTTAAAAGGCAGAATTGACCATATCGAAAAAGGAGTACACAAATTCACTGAGGAAAAGAACTCTTTGAAAAGAAGAACTGGCCGAATAGAAAAGGAGGCATAAAAGTTCATTCAAAAAAATCATGTCTTAAAAATTAGAATTGGGCAAGTGGAAGCTCAGGACTCTATGAGACAGCAAGAAACAAGTAAAAAGGATTTTAAAAATAGGAGAAAATGTGAAATATTTCATTGGAAAAAAAACTTACCTGGAAAATAAATCCAGGAAATATAATCTAAGAATTATTGGATTAAACTTAAAGCCATGATCAAGAGGAAGAACTGTAGGAGGAGAAACAGAGAAGAAAAACAACTGCTTGAACACATGGGCTGATGGGGATATTATTGGGGATGTAGAGGAATAAAAAGATATTCAATAAAGGTAAACTATGTACATCTCTATATGGGAAGATTTTTCTTTTATCTTCAAATAATTTTGTCATTATTAAGGAAGTTAAAAGGAGTTTATATAGACAGAGGGTGAGTTGAATATGATGGGATAATATTAAAAAATAAAATTAAGGCAAGAGAAAGAGAAATGTATTGGGAGGATGGAGAAAGGAAAAATAAAATGTGGTAAATTATCTCACAGAAAAGAGGCATAAAAGAGTTTTTACAGTGGAGGGAAAGATGGGGAGGTAGAAAGGGGAGTAGCTGAACTTTATTCTCATTGGAATTGGCTCAACGAGAGAATATACACAGTCAACTGAATAGAGAAAGCTACCTTACCCTATAGGAAATTAAGAGGGGAAAGGGATAAAAGAATGGTGGAGGGACTGATAGAAAAGAGGGAAAATTGAAGGAGGTGGTGGTGAGGAACTAAACAAGGGGAAATAGGATAGAGAGTAATATACAGTAATCATAATGGTGAAATTTTTTTACAAGTCTCTCTAATAGAGGCCTCCTTACTCATATTCATAGAGAAATGATATATGAATTCGAGTCATTTCCCAATTGAGAAATGGTCAAAGGATATAAACAGGTGGTTCTCAGATGAATTAAAGTTCTCTATATTCATGCCCAAAAATACTGTAAATAACTGTTAGAGAATGCAAATTAAAACAACTCTGAGGTACCATCTTACATTTTTCAGATTGGCTATTATGACAGAAAAAGAAATTGACAAAATTTGGAGGGGATGTGGGAAAATTGAGACACTAATGCACTGTTGGAGAAGTAGTCAACTGATAAAATCATTCTAAAGAGCAATTTGGAACTATGTCCAAAGGGCTATAAAACAGTACATTTTTGACCTAGCAATATTATTTCTATATTTTTATACCAAAGAGATACAAAAAACAAAAAGAGGAAAGAGTTACATGTCCAGAAATATTTAAAATAGCTATTTTCATGAGGCAAAGAACCAGAAAGTGAGAAGATGCCCATCATTTGGGGAATGGCTGAATAAGTTATAGTATGTAATTGTAATAGAATACTATTGTGCTGTAAGCACATAACAAGTAGAAGGAGCTCAGAAAAAACCTAGAAAAACTAAAATGAACTGAAGCAGAATGAAATAAGGAGAACCAGGAGAACATTGTACACAGTGACAGGAATACTATACAATGAACAACTGTGAATAACAGCTATTCTCAGCAATACAGTGATCCAAAACTGTCCCAAAGGACTCATAATAAAAAATGCCATCTGCTTCTAGAGAAAAAGAACTGATAGAGTTTGAATCTAGACCAAAGAAAACTTTTTTCACTTTTGTTCGTAATGTTTTTATCTGTTTCCTTCCACAAAAGGAACAATGGAAAAATATTTTACATGATTGCACATGTAAAATCTATATGAGATTGCTTACTATCTCAGCAGGGGTAAGGGAGAAGGAAGGTGGGAGAGAGGGAGGGAAAGAATTCAAGACTCAATATTCTCTGAAAAATATTAAGAATTGTTTTTACATGTAATTTGGGGAAAAATGAAATTAAGTTAAAAAAAAAAAAAAGAACACTAATAAACTGGGATGTGTCCAGAACTGAGGAGGGTATTGAGTGAGGAAATGGAAAACTAAAGGAATACGCATTTATATAATGCCTACAATATGTCAACCACTGTTCTAAGCATTTTTTACAAATATTATCTCATTTGATCCTCAGAACAACCCTGAAAGGTAGATTCTATTATTATCCTCATTTTACCTTAGAGGAAACTGAGGCAAACGGTGGTTAAGTGACTTTCTCAGAATCAGACAGCTAGAAAATATCTGAGACTGGATTTGAACTCAGGTTTTCTTAATTCCAGGGTTAGCTCTATGTCCACTGCACCAGCTGATAACATCTTGGATAAACCAGGATGGTCAAGAAACGAATAATTGAAGGAACTGAGCATGTTTAGCTTAGAGGAAAGAAGACAGCCATCTTACTGTTTCTTCTTTCTATTCTTTCATTCATTTCTTGACTTGTTCCAATGTGGCTTCTAACTTCATCAGAACTGAAAATGCTCTGAGAAAACTCTGCAATGATCTCTTAATTTCTAAATCCAATGGTATTCTCTCTTTATCTTTTTTGATTTCTCTGCAGTTTTTGACATTGTTCACCATGAGGTAACTGTATGACTCAGTGTATAGAGTGCTGTGCCTGGAGTTAAGATGATCCAAGCTCCAATATGGCCTCAGCTACTTACTAGCTGTCAGATTCTGAGCAAGTCACCTATCCTCTGCCTCAGTTTCCTCACTTGTAAAAAAAATGGCACTTACTTCCCATGATTGTGAAGATAAAATGAGATAATAGGTGTAAAGTGCTGAGCACAGTTCCTGGCACATAGTAGGTACTATATAAATATTAGCTATTAGCTATCATTGGCCACTTACTCCTTTTGGATTCTTTCTCCTCTCCTGCATTCTGTGACATTTCTCTCTTTTGGTTCCTCTACCCAGCTGACTCTTTCTTCTTAGTCTCTTTTCAAAAATCATTATTCATCTCTCACCCCTTAAGGGTAAATGTCTACCTTGGTTCTTCTGTCTTGGGCTATCTTCTTTTCTTTCTATATATCCTTTCAATGATCTCATAATCTCTGATGGGTTCAGTTTTCTATGCAAATTATTCTCAGATTTATAAATCCAATCCTGGTCTCTTTTGCATTACCAACTCTTATCTTCAGTTGGGTTTTGGAGAGGCATGTTAAAAACCACATATCCAAAACAGAACTCATTATCTTTTACCCCAAACATGGAATACTTCTTTCCTTTTTTAAGTTAAAAAAAATTTTTTTTGTATTTATTTTTTTAACATTCTTTTTTTTTAAAATTTTGAATTCCAAATTCTCTCCTTTTCCCTTTATTTCCTCCTCTTTCTTAATCTTTCTTACCCTCCCCCCCATCATCTCAACATAATTAACTCACACTCATGCTCTTTCTTTGTTTAATTGACTCCAACTACCCTAATAATGATAAAGATCTTAGGAATTACATCTATCATCTTCCCACATAGGAATGTAAACAGTTTAACTTTATTGAATCCCTTACGATTACTTTTTCATGTTTACCCTTTTTATGATTCTCTTGAGTATTATGTTTGAATGTCAAAGTTTCTATTCAATTGTGGTCTTTTTATCAGTAATGTTTAGAAATCTTCTATTTCATTAAATGCCCCCTTTCCCTCCTGAAAGATTATAATTAGTTCTGTTGAATAAGTTATTCTTGATCGTAATTCCAGCTCCTTTGCCTGCTGAAAAATAATATTTCAAAACCTCTGCTCCTTTAATATAGAAGCTGATAAATCTTATGTGATCTTGACTATGGCTCCACAATATTTAATTGATCCTTTCTAGCATCTTGCAATATTTCCTCCTTGACTTGGAAGTTCTATAAAATAGGGATGATTCCCCTTACGCATATCTCAGAGGGTTTTTGTGAGAATGGCATGAGTTCATGCTTTTAAAATACTCTATAAACTTTAAAGCACCGTATAAATATTAGCGATTATTATTGTCACTATTAGTGCTGATTTACATGAGTAGTATTCCTGATGAGGCACCTTTGTAAAACATGGAAGGCCTAAGAAAGGGGCCATCTCTCTCACCAAAGGCCTGGCATTTTTTGAGAACACTGAACTAAAGAGCTCATCCTTTATAAAAGTTTGCTTAGTACTTGGGTAGTTAAGCTTAGAACAATATGGTAATCCCATTAGTGAAGTTAGCAACAGTAAGTCTGTCAACAAAACTGGGAAATAGATTTCATTAACATTAATAGCATTGACCTGAAACACAAATAAGATCAAATATTATGCTTCAGGACTGGATGTATGATCTCAAGTGTTGCTCCAACTACACAGGAATCATAGCCTTGGTCATATCTATGGTTCTGGTTAGTCAACTGACTTTATAATATAAGGTGACAACAGTTTTTCAGGATATATCCAGTGTTGTTTCTCTGTCTTGTTTTCTGGCCATGTATCCCTAAGCACATTTGTGGCTGGGGAAGAATTAACAAAGCAGTGTCCATTGGAGTCAACCAGGAACAGGTAGATCCAAGAATGCCCTGTTACACATTAGGAGTGTTTCTTTAGTGGAAACATGCTTCTGTGATTTGTCTTTCTTTAGCTTCTGTGTTGATGATGATGGGAAAAAGGATGATGATGGGAAAAAGGAAAGGAAGGAAGGTAGCCGGGGTAGCCACCAGTCCCAGTGGGGAGATTAACCCAAGCCCTTCGGAGCAGGACAAAATCAGGCTAGACTATAGGGATATTAAGGTGAGTTTATTTTAGGTTTTGTAAAAGAAAGGTTTGGGAAAGCTAGGAGTTAGATCTCTGGGGCAAAAGGCTCTCTTGGGAAAAGGTGCTCTCCTATATCGCAGGAAAAACATGCCAAAACCCAGCATTCTCTTTTCTTTTTATACTTTCTCAGACACCTCCCACAAAGGAAGTAGGATGTGTCTGAGGAAATTAAGGTAGAGAGATCTGGAATATGTTGTCTTCCAGGATTCAGAGCCATTTCAAAATGCATACTTCCAAGGGGCAGCTGGGTAGCTCGATGGATTGAGAGCCAAGCCTAGAGACAGGAGGTTCTAGGTTCAAATCTGGCTTCAGACACTTCTCAGCTGTGTGACCCTGGGCAAGTCACTTGACTCCCATTGCCTAGCCCTTACCACTCTTCTGCCTTGGACTATACATAGTATTGTATACATAGTATTGACTACAAGATGGAAGGTAACGGTTTAAAAAAAATGCACACTTCCAATTCATCATAACCCCAATTTCAGGAGAAAAACAAATTGGTGAGCTTCAGCTAACACTGCCTCTATTGTTGAGTTGTGATATGATGTGTCCACAGTATATCTTCATTTAAGAATTGTTGATTGATTTGTCTAGGATTCTTCAATATGAATGTTGATGTTCTACGTGGTTCCCTGGTTCCATCCCATTTTGAAAACCTGGAAACTCCTGTCAACCAGAGCCCTAAAAAACCAGCTTTTGAAGTTTATGTTGCCTATCACCCTTTGCATGTTATCTGAAGAACAATGATCATTTGGCTGTTCCTTCCTGTCTTGTGGAAAAAACACTTATGGCTAGTCATGGAATCACCTGGAGTTTGCAGAACATATCCTGAGCTTTGGTTCTAGCATCACTGGCTTCTCTAACCTTTGTAGTCATTGTGGCAATTTCAGTGCTGAACAGTTTTTGCACTGTAAAGGGAGTGGCCCCCAGATGGATGGCCACTGGGATGCACCCCCTACAGATACCTCAGTAAAGATGTCTAATCTATGTAGTTCCACTGCTCCCCTTTGTGCCAAGGTTTCCCCTTGGCTCTTCCTTCCTATTGACAAGCAGATGATGCTTGGAGATGTACGGCAAGAACTAAAGGAAAAGCTTCGGGAACATAGTGCCAAGGTGGTACCTGAGACCAGTAGGCCACTTTGTCCACTTTATGGTGGACCTAAGAGGCCTCAGAACAGTACCTGTGGAGATAAGAATTCTGACCATTCTAGACCTGTCACCTTTCCTAGGCCCAGCCTGTTCCATTCTCTCCCCAGCCCAAAGGATATCAAGCAGGAAGCAAAGCGGAGACTACAGCTCCATAGACAGTACAGCTCCCCTAATCTTGCCCTTTACCATCTGAGACAAGGCTTAGATATGATCAAATACAGGAACACAGACTCTGTACAAGACTCTAGGGAAACCAGGAGACTAGAATTGGAAAGAAAAGTTCAACTCAAGGGCCAACTATACATTCCAACTTTTGAGGAGTTCAAGAAGATGAAACAGAAGTTGCTGGACCCATCTCCAGAACCCCCCAATCAAAGAACTCTTGAGGAGCTCCAAAGCATTCAGGAGAGTAATAAGAACAAAAATCCTTGTATTTTTAAGGCACCTTCTCTGTTCTCTATAGCTCTGGGCCATCCAGTTTCAGAAATGAATAACTGCCGTAGAGAGTTGTGTTGTCTCAACTCCAACCAGTACCTTCCCTCACCAAGCCACCTTATTTCTCACAACAATATTTGCCTTCCCAGAACAACTAATGAAAACACATTTATTTCACAGAACATTAATTCTTGGGATCCTGCAGTCCCCAGCAGAGATGACCCCTCGGATCCCATCTGTTGCAGCCCAATTTCCAGGTCTATCTTGCAGACAGATTCTAACAAAGAAAAGAATCAGATAAAAGAGAACAAGGCAGGAATTCTAGACTTTCAATGTGTAGTCACCCACAGTTCACAACTGTCTCCAACCTCTGCTATACCATCCTGCTGTCCCACCTTGCTGCTTGAAGCTACTGACCTGTCTTGCTGTGGCACCAAACTACAAAAGATGAAGGATGGGATCATTGACTCAGCCTTAGACCTGATTAAGAAAAGGTATAGAATTGACATGAGATGACAAAGGTAAATGCTATGGGAAAAATACTCAGGTAAATGGTTCCTTACTCTCCCACTTTCAGTCCCAATTTGCTATAAAATTAATCTGGGAATTATAGGGTTACTCCCAGGCATTAAGAGGACAGGAATACCACCTGAAACCATTGTTCTAAAGTGGACTTAAGCTCTTCAGGATAATCAAGGATATCAGAGGTCTTTTGGCTGAAGGATAATAATAATAGTAATAACTAAAATTTATATTGCACTTTGAGGTTTACAAAGTATTATATGTATAAAATATATAAACTACACATAAATAAATGTGTGCATGTATGTATATATACTCATTTGATCATTGCACCAGCTCTTTAGATAATTATTATCCATTTTATAGATGAAAAACTAAGCTGGAGAGAGACTAAGTGACTTGCAATGGTTTCACATCTACTAAGTATCTGAGTCATCCTTTAGAATTTAGATCTTCCTGACTTTGGGGCCAACATTCTATCTATCCACTATGCCAAGTTCTCTCTTAGCATGACCTAGACTTGCCATCTCCCTAAGACCACTCCATAATGAATCTATAATCTTAAAGATGAATCCAAATGAGGACAACCTTTATGGGGGTGTAGGTCAGGCAATGTGATACCAGGAGGAAGTAGCTTCCATCTGCAAATGGGAGAGGGGGAAGGGTAGAATCTGCCACCTTTATGCTTTTGTATGCCATTTCCTTCTAAAATGT
Organism: Gracilinanus agilis; assembly: GCF_016433145.1. Classification (NCBI taxonomy): domain Eukaryota; kingdom Metazoa; phylum Chordata; class Mammalia; order Didelphimorphia; family Didelphidae; genus Gracilinanus; species Gracilinanus agilis. The sequence continues at coordinate 343,219,087 of NC_058132.1, read as the reverse complement.
CATTCCTTTCCTTTCTGCCAATTCAATTTCCTTCCTTCATTAAAAACTTTATTCTAAATTTAGTTCCTGGAAGCATTTGCTAATTTAACCTTACACTTCCTATGAGCCCTCTCATAATCAATGTTTATATATATTCTGTACTATTTTATTGAAATCTGTATCTTACTTTTACTTATTCTAAAGACACTTTCATGTGCATAAATTGTTTTAATTTCATTGAAGGCAACCACCAAGTGTTTTATTTTCTTTATATCTTCCACAATGCCTAGTTTAGTGTCTGACACACAGGAGGACATTCAGGTTGACTAACTTATATCCTCCAATTTGTGATTAAGAATTTGTGGAGCTAATGGTAATATTGCTTCCTGTAGCTGTAGCCCCAATGTTGCTGCCAAATCTCCATCATGGTCACAAAAGCCCCAGGATGTTGGCTCTACTTCTTTGGACAATAACAGCCCTTGTATAGAGGCTCCCATAGCAACACAGATATGCTGGAAGAAGATGAAGGATAAAATTACAAAAGACACTCATTTGGTTGAATGGGTAAGTCCTGAACATGGTGGGTAGTAAACACAGATATCAAAGATAGGAGGAACTTTGAGGGTCATCCAGTCTAACCTGTACCTACAGAGAAATCCCTTTGATAACATCCCTGAAAAGTGGTCAACCAACTTTTGTTTTCAGACCTCTACTGAGCGAGAACCTGATTCTTCTTGAGTTTAGCTTTTCTTATTTTGGAATAACTATATTAGGAAGTTTTTCCTTTGGTCAAGCTGAAGTTTGTTTCTTTCTGATTTCCTTCCATTGTTTCTAGTTAGTTCCTCTGGGGTCATGTTGAATAAGTCTAAGCCCTTTTCCATATGTCAGCCTAGAATGTAATGGTGAAGGTCTTTGTAGACTATTGAAAGAGGAAATGTAACCATTATATTCTTTGATCTGAGAGTGAGAGATGAAATATGGAATTGGAGAATTTGAGCTATGTCTGCAAAAAAGTCTTAGGGTACACCTGAAAAGAGTCCCATGGCCAAGTCTGAGAGTTTAAATGGTCTAGAGCAGGATATCGATGAAACCTATTTACCCCTTCCAAAATAATATTTTTAAATGCATAAAATATATGCAATCACAAAGAAAGTCAATTATATAAAATCGAGTTATCAGAATATCTTTAAAAAATATTATAGACCCTAGGTTAAAAATTCCTGATCTAGAGAGAAGAGGTAGGGTAAAACTACCAACTAGAGAGAAGTCACAGGCTCCTAAGCACTATGACACTCATTCCAGGCTATTTTACTACTGTTCAGAGATATATTATCTCTCTGTCCTGGGCATGTTCTGGCAACATCGGCATGTCACAGCTTGTAAAGGAAACCTCTTTCCGACTTAGGATGAACAGTTAACAGGTCATTGCTGTGGCAGTGAATTCTGTGGTCCTAAAAGCAAAGCCAGAATTATTTTAATAGCCATGATTTCCTAACTGCAAAGAATTCCTAACTGCAAAGGTTAACTAATACAAACAGAGATTACAGTGTGTGGGACTGCCATCAATGACTAAACTCAGGATCCTCTCATTTTATCTAGTCCCACTTCTGTTATTCTCACCTGATCTGTTCCCCTGAACATCTTGCTCTAGGTCATGATCCAGTAGTTTCCTTCATTGGCTGTCATTATTATTTCCCTCATTGTTCTCCTTTGTCCTCATCCTCTCTATTGCTTGGCTTTGATCATTCTGAAACCCTCCCCTAGACTGTTGTATTTTTTTTGTTGTTGTTGTTGCTACTTTAATACTTCCTTCTATCTCCTCTCTCCTACTCCTACCCTCCATTGCACTCCCTCTCCTGACCTCATTCCTGATTGCTGTAATATATTATATATCTTATAGACCTTGACCTCTGACTGCCATTGCTCCAGTTTGAATAATCCCTTGGAAAGCTCCAAGTCCCCCCAGGAGTGCCAGCCACAGCCTCATTTTAGTGGCTCAACACCAATGACAACCAGCTGGAAAAAGCAACTGGAGTTGAGGAGTGCTGCCACCACTCACCAGCACATGCAGAGATGGCAGACCAAGAAAAACCCTGGTACCTAATCCCTCCTAATAACTATCTTCCTCTATTCTCAGGCCTGGAAAGCTGACAAATGACCATCACTAGCTATCCTATTGCCTCCTATCTACCCACTTCTAGAGCCCAAGGCTACAACAGGAGTCAGAAAGGAAGGATGGTTATGCTAATTGTCATATTTATCCACTTAGCTGGTTGATATATACCTTCTAGCCTCAGGATAATTAAGGAGCATGAGAAGTCCTTTTTCTAGACCCTTGTTAACTGATGTATGAGACTATGGTTCTTTCTGTATCCTTCTGTGGCTATACTGATGGGAGAGAAAGGAAAAGCATTAATATTATTTATATTTATACCCCAAAGAAAGGGACTTGATTTCACAGAGAGAATGGCATTAGGCAAATCAATTAACCTCTCTAGACCTAAGTTTCCTCATCTATAAAATGATGACCTTTTACAGTCCCTTCTAAATCTAGATGTATGATTTATGACTCTGATCTTATGGTCTCCCAGTCTTCACAGATGAATGACAATAGAGGGAGCTACTAGATAGCTACAATCTCTCTCTCTCTCTCTCTCTCTCTCTCTCTCTCTCTCTCTCTCTCTCTCTCTCTCTCTCTCTCTCTCTTTCTCTCTCTCTCTTTCTCTCTCTCTCTCTTTCTCTCATTAGGTTGAGTAAAGGCAACAGATGTTCTGCATTAGGAATGACATTTCTGGGGACAGACAACCCCTCCCAAGAAATGTCCTTCACCAGCATATTTTGTTCCTTGCCTAGTCACCACTCCCTTTATGGCTTTTACATTCTTCTCATTCTTCTCCTGGGAAGTGTTCTAGCTTTAGCAGCCCCTTGTTCCTGCAGCACATAAGCAGCACATAAGTAGCTGGGACACTGGACTCATGGAGACTTTTTCTCCCAGGAAGGTGTCCTTTTCTTTAAAATACTACAATCTTATATTTTTACTTTCTAAAGCAATTTCTCCACTGGTCCTATCCAGTTTGAATGGTTCAAGGGTTTTTGGAACAAGTGCACACCTTTTCACATTTCACATTTCTTAGATTCTTATCTCTTTCATATATTTACATTTCTTAGACTCTTATCTCTTTCCCCTAAACTCTACATTCCATCATGACTGTAGACATCCCCTGAACTTCTCCCCTTTCATTTGGGCATAAATAGAATCACTAAGGTCACTATGGGATTTGCATTGGCTTAATTTGTAGTGAAAGATGTTTCTTGAAATTTCAACAATTTCTTTTAGTGCAAGAGGGATTGAAAAGAGTAGCTTTTTTTTCCCTCCTCAAATCTGAAAACAACTGCTAACTTCTGAGCATATTTAAGCAGAGAAATAATCCTACTTTGGCTTATTGCTGTTGAAAAGTTCATTTGTCATTCACCTATCTCAAGACTAAATATTTCCTCCAAACTAAGCATTTTCTTCCCTTCATTATTCCAAAATGTTGTGATGTAGTAAAAACAAATTTATGAGGAATGTTTTCATACCTTTGAAACTATACAAAACTTCAGGAAACCTTTCATAATTATGAACCCAAATAATTCACAATTTCTGACTATTTAGAAAAAAATTGGACTCCACTATCTATGGAAAATATAGATTATACTGTAAAGATATATTTAAATTACTAAAGAGAAGCACTGTTATATATTAATAGTTGAGCTGATAATTTAGGAATGGAGAACTGTCACTATAATAAGAATCACTACATATATAAAAAAGTAATGAAAATAACAATTTCAAATAATATCCTCTAATTCTAACTTTCCATTGATTCAGACTAGCATTTGTGCTAATTAATACAAATTGGCAAAGTTTTCCTGTATTTTAATTGCTAAATTTAAAATTAATCTGAATTCTCTAAACTCCTCCCATATCATCATCCCTCCTATACCTGTGACCCTTAATCTGAAATTTTAAACCTAGGGAAATTATGAAAGAAAGACAGTTTTGAGGGGAAGAAGATGAGTTTGGTTTTAGACTTGAGTTTTTTTTAAGATTAATGGAAAGAGTGGGAGACCAGGGAATGGGGTAGACAGTATGGTATAGTAAAAAGAACATTCTGTTCTAATCCTTGATTTACCATTAATTAGTTATGAATTTAGATAAACCACTTAAATTCTGGGCTTCAATTTATTTGCCTATAAAATAAGAGGGTTGATTTAAATAATTACTGAGTTCCCTTTCAATTGTGAAATCCCAATTCTATGAATCCCTAGATTTTATGCTATAACAGACCAAACCATTGCTTCACTTTCTTACTGCCTAAATTTTTCCCTCCTTGATTTTCAAAAAGATGGAGTTTTAATGTGTGTTTGTATTTGTTTGGGGTCCAGGGAGGTATTCTTGGACTTTTTCTTATATGAACCTTCTTCTCTTTAGTCTTTTTTGGAACAGAGCTTCCAGGTGTCCCTCATGGCTGGAAGTTGGATGAGAACAACTGTTCCCTACCTGCCAAACAGCATTGGAATAACATGGACCATCTCAGCACAGGCAATCGGGTAACAGGTTTGAGTGAGGGACAGGATGAGAATGAACCTCGTGGAGACCAGGAACCAGGGCCAGACCTGAGGGCTGGGGCAGCTGAGGCAGAACATGAGGACACTGGCCTTGAGTCAGCCCTGACCAAAAACTGGCACAGCCAGGCATCCACAATGTCCAACTCCCTGGAAGCACATTGTACAGACTGCAGGGAGGAGAAAGAAGCCCTGAGCCTAGGGCACAAGAGCCTTTGTGGGCAGTGTACTAAGCTACGCTGGGAAAGAAAACAAGCAGTATTGGAGTTCATTCAAACAGAGGCCAGCTATGGGGAGGACCTTCGAGTTATCAAAGAACAGTTTCAGTTGCCTATGCAGTCTGCCCGTCTCCTGAGCCCTGGACAGCTGCTAGCTGTGTTCAGCAACATCCAGGAGCTCATTGATCTCAATGAGAAATTTCTGGAAAGCCTGAAGGAGGAGATTGCTGAAGCACTGTCACAGGTATGGGGTCTTAGAAGGGGTGCCCCTTTCTCTCAGCATCTATATAACACTAAGCAGATTTAATGTTTTCAAGGACTTTAGGTTTCAGGTGCTGTCTAGTTGGAAGAATTACTATACCTAGTACTAGCTCTAAGGACAGCCAGGTCTCATAGTAGATAAAGCACAGGGCCTGGAGTCAGGAAGATTCATGTTCCTGAATTCAAATGTGGTTTCAGATACTAATTATGTAACCCTGGGAAAATCACTTAACCCCATTTGCCTTAGATTCCTCTTATGTAAAATGAGATAGAGAAGTAAATGGCAAACTGCTCTAGTATCTTTGCTAAGAAAACCCCAAATGAAGTCACAAAAAGTCAGACTAGACTGAAATTACTGAACAACAACAGGACTAGTCCCAATTCCTCAGCCTATTTCCAGTTTTTTCTTGCTCAATAAATCTTATTATGAGGACTCTCAGTTCTCTTTCTTTCATCTGTGCACTAGTAGCCACACACCTTTGGACCAATATTAAAACAATGGAAGTGTCCTCAAAACTCATCTAATCCAACCTATTTCTGAATATGCATTCCCTCTGTAGAATCTAAGTGAAGTGGTTGCATAACCTCTGCTCAAATGCTACCAATATTAAAATTATGGAAGACCCATTGTGATCTAACATTCATATCAAAACTAGATTTTTGTCTAATTATGAGTTGCAGAAAGACATGAAGAACTTGGAAAGAATTCAGGAGGGAGCATGTAGGAATAATTAAAGGGTTAGGAAGTTTGATGATGAAGGAAGGTTAAAGAAGATTATTTAACTTGGAAAAAATAAAAGGCTGGGGAGGTAGTCTCCAAAAATCATTTCAGATTATGATAGACTAGAGTGATCAGTTACTTTCCATCTTCAGTGGGGACAAGTACAAAAAGAACAGATTTAAGATGAAGAAGTGAACATGTAGTTAAGAAGACCAGGGTTCAAATCTTATCTCATCAACTTATTAGCTGTGTGATCCAAGACAAGTCATTGACCTTTCCTAGGCCTAATTTCTTTATTTTTAAAATTAAACTGGAATCAAATGGCCTATAAAGTCCCTTTTAGCTCTAAATTTGTGACTCTATCATGAAATCTTGGTAGATTGATATATTGTGCATTTTTTAAAATCATTTTTACCTTGGAGATACCATTTCCAAATAAGAACTGGCCTTGGACCCCTTTCCTAGGCAATGAAGAGTTGGGCAGCTAAACTTTTTCCTTCTCTCTCCCTGATAAAACCTCATTTGGTGAATGTGTGGGATGTTTGCCTCATGTTTATAGGGCGATGATGACCTGATGAATGTGTGCATTGGTGAGATCTTCCTGAAGTATGTCAACATGTTGCCAGCTTTCCAGACTTATTGTCTTCATCAGGCATCCTCGATAAGCACTCTCAGCACCTTGGAGAAGGAAAAGGAGCTACTTCGGTATGGAATGGAGCAGGAATGTTGGGTGGTGAGGTTGGAAATCATATGGGTTTCTGAGTATGCAGAAAGAGGGGGCTATGGAGTCTTGAAAAAGGACAATAGGTGAAAACAACCCCAAAGAGGCCCATCATTTTGCCATATATGCCCCATCATTGTTAAACTTGATCAAGCCACAAATAGCAACCTCAGGTCATATGAGGTGTCCTGATATGGAGTGTGAATCCTAAGTTGTACCCTGACCATGATGATAGAAGCTGGATCTTCCCTGATCTTTGTTTCACCTTGTCCTTCTGGTAGAAATAATCAAAGAGAGTCCAAGTGGAAAGGGACCTTAAAACTCATCTAGTCCAACCTATTTCTGAATAAGCATTCCCTCTATAGAATCTCAGTGAAGTGGTTGTATATCCTCTGCTCAAATGCTACCAGTGATAGGGCATTCTTGCTACTTCCTAAGCCAGCAGCCCATTTCTTTTTTAGACAGTTCTCCTAGTTAGGATTGCCCCCCTCACAAAACTGCTGCTCAGCAAAATTTTGGGGACCACACAGAACAAGTCTAGTCTTTTGCTTTCTTTCCCAACTGCACATCACCACTATTATAGTACAAATAGTGATGGAAAGAAATGAGCAATGGGAAATAGGTAAATGGGAATAATAAGTAAACACAAGGGTATTAAACACAAAAGGGACCACTCCCACAAACCCACAGGTGATAGGACACACAAGATAACCTATAAAAGGGATGTGGGAAATGGGTAATGGGCAAAGTACACACTCAGGTTGGCAATGGCAGTTGACAGCTTACTGGTCACCAGCCTAGCCAGGGAAACTCAGGTTTCAGAAGGTATCTAACAGTGGGCTCTTTCTTGGGGTAGAGGAAGACACAGGAAGTAAATAAAAACAGTTTAATAATGAGTTTTAGGGTTGGAGATAGAGGGAAAAGTCACACTAAAACTAGGTATCTATGGACAGACTCCAGGGACTAGAAAGGTGGGACAAACTCTACTCTGTGCTAACACAGGCTGTCAGGTCCAGTTTGATAGGTTAGAAGGGGAAATGAATGTCTCACACCTGGGTCCTCCTCAGATCCAGCGATGATCTAAGGTTTTCGAGGAACACAGGTCCACAGCAAGTAAAATCCACGAAGAGATGAAGGCAGGAAGCTTAATCAGTCTGGATGTCCACCATCCAGAGTTTAGTTTACTGCTCAAACCTGAACTTCCACAGGATAGATGTTTCTTGTAGGAGATAAATCCACTTTCCTGGGCTCTTCACTAGAGACAGTTAAAACGAGCATCTAACTGCCTCGGCCATACCAGAGTCTCTATCAGGAAAAAGACTTCCTTCCTTCTCACTGTTCCATGATTGGAACCCTCCAGCACTTGCCTGATAGGCCTGGCTGCTATCTTACCTAAATTTCTAAAATCCTCATTTTCCTCATAACAAATGGGAAGAAATTCATAATAGTTGATAAGCAGGAATCAAAGGATTAAAAATTGATGATAAAAATCAAACACTACTCACCAATCGCTCACTAAAAAGTCAATGTCTAAGAGTAGTTAGGTGACTCAATGGATAGAGAGCCAGGCCTGGAGATGGGAGGTTCTGGGTTCAAATGTGGACCTAGATACTTCCTATTTGTGTGACCCTGAGGAAGTCACTAAATCCCCATTGCCTAGCCCTTACCACTCTTCTGCCTTAGAACAAATACTTGGTATTGGTTCTAAGATGGAAGGTAAGGATTTTTAAAAAAAGAAAAAAAGTTGAATTTTTAGGTAACCATCCTAGTCACTTATGATTATGGATTTGTTCCTATAGCTCCATCAGGAGGGATCTTTCAAAGTAGGTTAAGTAGGTTCACTTCTGTTGTAAATTACATCAGGTGCCAACCTATGCTAAGGCCAGGAGATCAGGCATGTGTCTAATTTGCTAGGCAAGCATAGCAAAAGAGCAATGGAGGAGGGTTTGGGTGGAGATAATATGAGGAAAGTTAGATGTGATTAAATATATTACTCAATACTGAATGCTCCTTTTGTATCCAACTCCACTTGGTATTGTGGAGAATATAGAAGTAGGGAGAAACAAGACTTCTTGATCTTGGGGTCTGTAAAAATAATAGGCAATGAATTGATTATTGATTATAAACTGATTTGATATAAACTGCTTGTTGTGCTTATCTTCAGTTTATATAATTGTAGTGAAGCTCATAAGTGAACTTCTCTTCAGGGCCAGGCGCAAAGACACTAAGAAGACTCTTATTATATAAAAATAAACTATTTATTGAGAATATAAGGATAAAAAAAGAGGATTTCTAACTCTAACTCTAAGAGATTCTAACTCCACCCAAATAAAACTCCCTGGTTCTGCAAGGAACTGCTTCTCCTGTTTCCACAGGCTACACTGATCCTTTCTCATCTGACTAACCCAAATTTTCCCTATTCTACAATAAAACTAATATTTTTATCCTTATATGAAGTTATAAAAATAATAAAGACTAGCTGGCTGAGCCTCAGCAAGAACCAATTTAGGACTCTGAGCAGACTCTGAGTCCACACCAAAGACTAGGTCTTTCTTTGGTCTTCTCAAATATAAAAGCAATTTATGCTTAGACATAGTCACTGGTGTTTCCCAAGTTGGAAAAGGAAATCACTTAGCTCCTTCAGGTTTTTCCCTACTTTTCTTCTACCTCCGACAAGAGAGAGAAAAGAAGATGTCACCTGTTCCCAGCACTTGGAGAGTGCTGCCAACTCCCTCAGAGTAACTGCCACACCCAAAGACTGTCACAGAAAAAACCATTACCACTCCTCTCCATACTGTCAACATTTGAAGCTGACACTGTCTCAGATCTGTTTTAAACCCCTATTCTTTCTCAAGCCAGCTTTTCTACTTCTTATCTCTAAACTAATATAACAAGACTTAATTTCTAATATCATCCTTATAGGTCTGTTATACTTCCAAGTGTTTGCCTTACAGAAATACCTCTTTTTGAGGTGTCTATGGCTTTGATGCCAGGGTTTTTTGAGTATGGGTTCCAGCCTGGAATTTCTTTTTTTTTAAACCCTTATCTTCCGTCTTGGAGTCAATACTGTGTATTGGCTCCAAGGCAGAAGAGTGGTAACAGGTAGGCAATGGGGGTTAAGTGACTTGCCCAGGGTCACACAGCTAGGAAGTGTTTGAGACCAGATTTGAACCTAGGACCTCCCATCTCTAGGCCTGGCTCTCAATCCATTGAGCCACCCAGCTGCCCTCCAGCCTGGAATTTTTTGTCAAGTGATGTCAAATATGTAGTATATAAGTCATACTCCATTACCATTACTTGTCTGGTAATGCTTTTGACCACAAATCATAGCAAAATTCAATCTCTGAAGAATCCAAATTGCAGGTGGCTCAATGGAGAGAAATATGATATGTGTAAATGATATATTATTAATAGGAACTTAGACATGAGAAGTCATGTAAAAGATATCAAGACCATGTTATAACTAGAAAGGTCATATATTGATCATGAGGTATAAGCAATTGGGTGCAATAACAATATAGTGGAATGGATACTGGGTTTGAAGATAGATGGACTGAGGTCATATTTTACTTCTTCCATTTACTACTTGTGGGACCTAGTTTCCTCATCCATAGAAATGGGTCAGATGGTCCCTTTCAGTTCTAAATCTAGGATGCCAGGGTGATTGCAAATATGTTTCTTAGATTGTACTTTGGTGCATTGGTAAGAAAGAATAACCTTATCCTTGTTTTCCCTTTTACTCCTCTATCCCCAGCATTTTCCTCCATGCCTCACAAACTAACAACACGGCACTAAGACGGATGAACCTCCACTCATTCTTGATGGCTCCATTGCAGCGCATCACCAAATACCCACTTTTGCTGAGCCGAATCACACAGGCCACAGCTACTTTCCACCCTGACTATAGCCACCTGTGTGAGGCCACAAGCCACCTAGCCTCTTACCTGGAGCACATCAATAGAAAAACAAGACAGGAAGGTAGCATCCCCTGGGCCCTGCGCCCTTTCCGCCAGGATGTCTGGCATCACCACGAGGCAGTTGCTGCCATTGATCGCCGGGAGCTGGCACTGAAGACACTAGGCTGGCTGTGGGAGGAGACTCATTTTGTAATGGAGGGAGGACTGCAACTGGCTCAGCCTCCTGATGGTCCTTGGACCAAGAAGAGTAGTCGAACCTTGAAGTTCCAGACTCTGCAGGTGATACTAGTGGCCAGGCTACAGAAGTCAGCTAAAAGTGGCTCAAGACATGGGAGCCTAGGTCAGGGGCCAGTGGGAGATGCTGCATTAGTGCTAATTCGTGATAAGAGTCATGGTAAACTAAACTTGGTGAGAAGCCCGGTTAGGCTGGGCCAGTGTGTGGTATCAGCTGACCCTGTTTGCAAGACCTTTGAGCTGCTGGAGATACAGCAGGGTACTTTAATCCTACGGGATGAGGACTATGCCCGTACTCAGCTTTGGCTATATCACATCCGTTTTTATGCCCGCCAGCTAGGATCCTGGAAGAGGCGTCGCAATGCACTACCTAATATCATGATCAATATTCCCAACCATCCCTGATCCTAGGGATGTCCCCAGTTAGGGGGAGAAGAATTAAAAATATGATTTCAGTTCCATTAATTTCTAAAATATATCTCTTAAGGAAAGATCTAGGTTATATGACTGGGACCCTATTTTCCTTTCTCAGCTAGGGATTCACGACCCCTCAGCTGGAGTATACCTGTCAACATTACCTACTGAGGTTGGAAGAGGGACTCATTATTTTGCCTCCACAGGGCTAACAATATGAGCAATTTCTTTCTGCTTCTTCAGATTCTTTGTTTCCCCTATCCTGATTTCTTTAGTTGACTTTTGGACTCATTCATGGAGTTAGTCACTCCCCAATTATAATATGAGGTACTTTGAGAAATGCAAAAATGAATAAAACATTGTGCTTACTTGTCTTCATAGAGTTTACAGCTCTGGTAGAAGAGTTATTACAGGTATATAAATAACTACAATGTGTAATGTGAGACTGCAATAAGAGATATAAAGTCTTCTATAACTTTAGAGAAGGATGGGATTCCTTCTGACTCGAAGTAATAAGGATGGTTTTCTAGAGAAGATGGAGCTTGAGCTGGGCTTTGAAGAATGAGTAAACATTGGGTAAGCAGAGAAGAGAGAAAGGCATTCCAGCCACAAAGAACAATATTGTGGAGTTGAACCAAAAATTATGTTTGGGAAACAGTCCAGTCTGACTAAGGCATAGGGTTTGTGGAAGAAAAAAGTAGATGTCTAGGAAGATTTGAGTGGGACAAAATTGGGAAGGGCTTTATTTGCCAGATGGAATTTGGAGTTTATTCAGTAGGTAATGGGGAGAATTTAAAGGTTTTTGAACAAGGCAACAACGTGAGAAAATTTATACTTTAGTAAGATTAACATGGGAGCAGTACAGTGTGTTCAGTGGATTGGAGGGGAGAAGTTGAGGAAAAGTAGATTTTAGTTGATTTTAAGAAAAAGCTTCCAAAAAATATGAAGCTGTCCTAAAGTAGAATGTGCTTCCTCCTTGAAGGTCTTCAAATAAAGGCAAAATGATCTCTTGTCAAGGACCCTTTAGAGGGAATTTCAATTCAGGTACAGTTTAGACTAGATGGCCTCTGAGGTCTCTTCTAATTGTGAAATTCTTTTCTTCTGGGGAAAGCCTGAGATCTGGGTGACCAGCCAGAAGACTATTTAAAATCCTCTCATTCAGCTCCAAAGAATTCCTTATACTCCCAAATAGTATTCTAGGTAAGAAGAGTAAATACAAGTCTCCATAGACCTGAAACAATTAGAGGAGAGAAACCAGGCTTTCTGTATTCCAGTTCTTTGTTTAGATATATTTATATTCCTAGTTGCTGTCTTGAGTTTCTGGCTACCATAATCAGATAGCTGAACTAGGGCTATTTGGTTAGGGAGAACAGAAGAGAGTTCATGTCCCTAGAGAGACACTATGATTGGTTTAAGTAGAAATGTGAGACTCAAATAAAAAATTTTGGAAAGATTCTTTTTCCTCTAAGATTTCCTCCCTCTCTCACTTCTTTCTATCTTCCTACTCCTCTACCTTCTCTATCCAGGTCAGCAGATTTAATAAGTGGAATAAAAGTAGAGATGAAGGCAGAAGGAGGACCAAGGTTATGCAAAAGGATTAATGGACAGCAGATGAAATAGTTGATGGAGAGAGAGAGGGATGGAGAAAAAAGGATGAGAAGATAGCCAGAAGTATCAGAAAAGATGAAGAGAAATGTGTGATAAGGGAGAAAAGGGAGAAAAAGAAACTAATGAATATATTTTAAAACTCTATTATTATTTTCTGTTCATATTTTAACATCTCTAAGGGGAAAATCAAGGGCAGTTTGTGCATAATTTTATTTGATTTAATATAATGTTTATACTAAATTAGCTTCAAAGGTCAGTAGGGTAGAGGGTGTTAGTTGAATTGATATACAAACTAACTTCCGGAGAGTCCTGCTTGGAAAGAGATAGTAATGAGGTTTTATATGCTGACCAAAGGAAGGCAGTCTCCTGTAAATGAATTTGTGAAAATGGAGGAACACAATCCTGCTTTTGCAGGTGAAAAAGGAGCCTTTTATATATAAAGTTCAAGGAGCCAAAAACAAATTACTCTTAAAAGGGCATTCTCCTGAGCTCAGTGAAAAGTACTTAAGAAGCTTAATTTTTTTTTTTTTTTAATTTTAAACCCTTAACTTCTGTGTATTGACTTATAGGTGGGAAGGGTTGTAAGGGTGGGCAATGGGGGTCAAGTGACTTGCCCAGGGTCACACAGCTGGGAAGTGTCTGAGGCCGGATTTGAACCTAGGACCTCCCATCTCTAGGCCTGGCTCTCAATCCACTGAGCTACCCAGCTGCCCCAAGAAGCTTAATTTTTATCTTCTTTCTATGATACCCCAAAAATCAGAGTTAATTTAGCTTTCTAGGCCTGCTAAAAATAAGTAAGTTTTAAGACTTTTTGCTAGTCAAAGCTTTATGGGTAAGAGAAAATTAAAGATTCTTAACAGAAAATAAAGAAACTATGTGTTACCAAACAATGATTTTAAAAGTTGAACTTTAGTGTGAAAAGGGTACAATATGATACAAGGCATATCTTTTTATATGATGTTCTGTGTTTTATTTTTAAAAGGCACACCTAGGCTAGCAATTAGTTATTTATGATGGTAATTTTAATAAAGTTATTTTTTATAAAATAAACAAAACTGACATCATTTATTAATCCATGCCCTCTTGGTTATTCACACCTGGGAAAAAGTTAGTCTTATGGTCCATTGATCTAGCAAGTGGAATGTGCCAACAACAGGCTGGAACCAGGTTAAAATGTAATGGGGAAAATTTTAACAAAAATAAAAATACAATAAAACATTAAATAACATATCTTAGAACTAAGTAATGTTCAACTCTCAGGAATATTTGGTTCATATGAATGATTCTCTTTCTATTTTTAACTCTACCTCATTAAACTATAAAAAGTATCATCTGGGGTAGATTCAATGCCCAAGAAGACACAACCAGTTTCTCTACTAGGCATGTTGTCCAAGAGCACAGATTCTGAGTTGAACAAAACCTTAATGGCCATCTAGTACAACTCTCTCATTATATTGTGAGGATATTGAGACCCAGAGGTGTTAAATGATTTTCACAAGGTCATATGGATGGTATTAGAAGCAGAAGCTGAACCTGGAACCTCTGACTTTACATTTGGTCCTCTTTCCACAGTACTATATGCAAATATAAGGAAGAATGATAGTAAACTTTATAGGGGAAAGAAAATAGTTAAGTGAAGAATAATGTTACCAAGTTATTATCTATCCATAGTTTGTTCCCATTATAGCTACTATAAAAGGAATATATCAAAAACAAGGGGTAACCAAGTGTTCTTAAATGATCTGGAGATGCCCCTGCTAAGGTCTCTCTTTTCCATCTCTGTAGATCACAGTTATGAGGGCCTATAACCATGACATATCATGTAAGTACCATGTTTTCAGGTTCAGGCTCTATTATCTTTTTTTTTGCAAAAATGGGGGAAATAACAAATCCTGAGGTTAGAAGCTCAAATAATAAGGCGATATCTGGAGGAAGGTGCCTATTCCACTAAAATCAGGAGTTAAATCACCAATGAGAACATAATAAAAATTTTAAGAAAATTCTGAGCTCTTAAATGGAATGGATGGTCAAGTGTGTGCTACATCTAAAAATAAAATGAGCAATCAGATAACTGCATTTTTAAAATTCTTTTACAGAAAAAAAATTCAAACTTTTGATACCTTTGAGTTTTTGTTTTTTGTTTTTAAGATGAATGTTTTATCTTCATGGGGTTTTTGTATGTTTTAAAATTTATGTTTTTCTTCTACTTGTGCTTTTTCCTTTTAAATTTCTTGCCTCATAAGTTGATTGTTATATATCAATGTATATTTTCCTGCCACAACCTCCTTGCTTTCCTTTCCACACCCATTCCAATTTCTACCATAACTCAAATTTCCTTTGCTTTCTTGGTTATACAAGATGGCCTACTCCTTTTCATGTACTTTATTTTTCAGTGACACTGGTCTCCTTTCAGTTCCTCTCACAAGAAGATTGGGATTTTCATATATTTTCACTAGCTGTCCCACATCCCTGGAACACTCTCCTCTCTAATCACCACCTCTGGCTTCTGCAAGAAGCTTTCTCCTCCTTAATGCTATTGCCTTCCTCTGAGATTACCTGTAATTTATCCTGTACTATATATATTTTACTCATGCATAATTGATTAGCATATTATGCCATTCTCCACCATTGGACTCCAGAATATTTTCCCAATGATTGATTACAGGTTACCCTTCACACAGGAGTATTCCAACATTACCCTATGAAAGCAGGGACTATTTGTACCTTTCTTTTTTCCCCAGTGCTTAACACAATTTCTGGTACATAGTATGCACTTAGAAAATGCTCATGGAAGATTTACTGTTGTGAAAATCAGATAATGAACATAAAGGCTTTGCAAACTTTAAAGCCTTATGTAAATATTATAAGAAACCTATGCTCTCATTTTATGAATGCTCAAGGCTTCTGGTCTTGGTTCTTCGACTTTGCATAAATCAGTCTCTCTGGGCTACTTTCCACATCCATAAAATGAGTTAGACGATATTTGCACGAGGCCTTAAAAGTTTTCAAAACGCTTTTATTTCATTTGACCTTCACAAGACCTTCACAAGTAGTTAACTATAGAAAGGAAAATCTCCAGCTTAGAGATGTAGCGAGGATCATGGGCAACAACAGGGAATCCAGAGGCGTGTGCCCCAGGTTCGGATCGGTAATTTCCGGAACTAGTCCCGACTTTAAAAAGCCCATTCATTTTTCTCAATGAAGCCCACTCGGGCGACGCAGTTGCTCGGCTGCGAAGACGGGAGTTCATCTCCTTGGAAACCAAACATTAGTCATAACCGGATGTTACACCTCTGACAATCCCCTACTAGTCACGGGGCTGAGACACTTCAAGAAATCGCCATAGGTGCCACCCAAAACACCTTTTTACTCCACCTTCTTTTTGCTCCGTTTTCGTCCTTCATATCCGCTTCCGGGTCCTTCTCCTCCCCCTCGCATCCGCTTCCACTGGACCCCCCCACCCATTTCCAGCTACCAAGATTTATTGGCTGTCCTTTTGAGGAAGCTGAGATATCCTCCCCGGATTGGCTTAAATCTTTGTTGTTGGGCGTTACACAATTAAGGGAAGGGGAGGCTGGGGGGAGTGTCGAGTCTCCTTGGTAACGCCCAGAAGGCCTATTGCTCTGATTGGTCCACAAACCGTCCTGTCTTTTTGTTTCCAATCCAATTGGCGAATATTTGCTGAGGAGGAGGAGGAGAGCGGTTCCTCTGGCCCGGGTTCCGGGATTGACGTGGCTAGTTGCGGGAGTCGAGAGTTGGGGGCGGGGTGCCGGAGGCTTCACCTGCAGCCGCTTCCAGGTGAGTGCTGCGGCAGCCCCTGGCGCCAGAGCCCTTTAACGGCTGCCACCGCGTTCTCTCTCCCTCCCCCCTCCCAAAGAGCCTTGATCGCGGCGGGTGGGGGCGAATCCACCACCCCCAGCCTCACCTCCAGGTCCTTGACTCCGGGCGCACGACGGAGCACGGGCTGAGCGTGGGACCCCGCCCCCTCCGGCTCCCGCTTCTCTTCCCTCGGGGCTGCGCGTCTGGATCCCTGCCCCATGCGCTTGCGCTTGTTTCCCTCGGGGCTCGGGGTGCGGGTTTGGGGGGGTGTGGAGGTGGAAAAGATGCGGCTCCCCTCCCCCACGCACTGCTCTCTCTCCTCCAGGACTGGCACCGAGAGCGCCGACTTCTCTCTCCTGCCACTTCCTCCCTTTCCCCTGGTTCGTCTCCCTAGGACTTCGGTGCATTTGGTCCGGTGCGCTGGGAGAGAAAAGCTTCCTCCTCCCTACACTCCCCCATCCCCCCCAACCCATCAAGTGTGTTAGAATGAAAACTACTAAACTAGACAAATGGCCTGGCCATAGAACACGATTATCTTGTCGGGTTGACCCAGACTTCGATGACAGGAAGGATGCCCAGGCCAGGCAGACCCATTGCGAGATCCTGGCCAGTGGCCAGACTGTGGCCAGTGAGGAGTGACATCCAGGACTATTAGAGCTGGCAGGGAACTGGTATTTTATCTACCCTCACGTGCACCTCCTTCCTTTTACAGAAAAAGAGCTAAATGGTTTTGTCAACGGGAAAATCAAGAATAAATCTTTCTCCTTAGACGTTTGCTTTCTGAGAAATTTATAAACTAGAAAAGCCTAAGACATGATCTACTTTCTTCTCTCTTTCCCCTCCTCCCCCCAAAAATCTTGCTCTGTTTGCAGTAACTGTTGGGGTTACGTCAGAAACTCTGCCTTCATTATGGCGCTGGCTATCTTAAGTCAGGGAGACAAGCAAACAAATGCCCAGGCAGAGGAATATAAAGCACGGAAGCAAATACAAATCGGTTGTCTTCTTATTAACCCCTTAATATAAAGAGTTATTATTTAGCGGTTGTTAAACCTTAGTTCTAGTCCTTTCCTTCTTTTATTTATTTCCTATTTATCCTGTGTCTAGCAGCTTGCTTTGTAAATATTTGTTTGCATGCTGATCCCCCCCCCCCCCCCCCAAGTTGTCAGGTCCTTAACCTTAACAGTAAAGACTGTTTTTTTGCCCTTTTTTTTTTGTTTGTATCTCCAGCACTTAGCTCAGTACGTTGTGCATCGCAGGCATTTAATAAATGTTTATTGAATAAATGAAAGAATTATGATACTAGCTATTTAAGTCAAAGAGATCAGCAAAACAAACGCACAGACAAAGGAACATAAAGCACAGATGCAAATACAAACCTGTTGTCTTCCCTAACCCTCTTAATTCCATTGCTTTCTTTTTTTAAACCCTTACTTTCCGTCTTAGAATCAATTCTGTGTATTGGTTCCCAGGCAGAAATGCAGTAAGGGCTAAGCAATGGGGGGTGGGAGTGGGGGAAGTGTCAAGTGACTTGCCCAGGGTCACACAGCTAGGAAGTGTCTGAGGCTAGATTTGAACCCATAACCTCCCAAGGTCTCTGGGCCTGGCTCTATCCACTAAGCCACCTAGATGCCCCCAATTCCAGCGTTTTCTTTCTCAGTTATTTTCTATTTATCCTGCATAGAGCTTGCATTGTACGTGTTTGCATGCTGCCTTTCCCATTAGATTGTAAGCTTCTTGAAGGCAAGAACTCTTACTTCTTTTTCTATTCCTAGCAAATGGCAGGTGCTTAATAAACGTTTCTTGTATGAATAAATCTGCTAAATAGTTATATGAATGTTAATGGATAGTTTGAGATTGTAGGGGGTATCTTACTCTGCCCTGGCTTCTTTAATGCATTATCTTTTCATAGAGCTTCCTTTTCCATATGCTTAATTCCATTTGAGACTCATAACCTGTGAGATAAGCAGGACAAGCATGTCCATTTTATAGATGAGGAAATCGAAGCCCTGAGAGATTATATGACTTGCTCAAGATGCCACAAGTGTGGATGCTGGGACTGTATTCAAGGTGTGAATTCTGAATCCAGGATGTGAGAACTTTAACAGGAAAGGAAGCTTGAACAGAGTTTGAAAAGAAGGGATATAATGTGGTTGCTGGTTAGAAAGATAGTGTAATATTTTGAAGGTGGAGTTAGTAAATGAGGAATCTATGATTAAGGACTCTTTTCCATCTTGTCTTCGTATTCCCCAGCATGTAGAGTAATGAATGCTTTGTATGTAGTGGGCAATTAATAAATACTTGTTGAATTAGTCAGGATGGAACATATGATAAAGGTAGATGATAAGACATGGCTGTGCTGAAAAGGAAGTTGACAACTGGTTAATAACATTTAAAAGTCAAATGATTTTTAAGTGCTTATCATAAACTTTAAAAATGTCAACCAGAAATAGTTCAGTAAACTTAAAATGAGGTAAAATCTTACCCCAAATCCCTAGCCCTTTAATAGTGCTGGGCCAAACCAATTAGCAAATAAAATGCTTTTGTTTTCTTTTTCCTTCAGGCCTACCTGAAGTCCAATGAAGAACTTTAATTTGGTAGTGAATGTATTTGGCAGCCATTACAACTTTCTGAGCAGGTAAGTTTTATAACCAAAGCAAGCTTAATGGAAAATTAGAGTTCCTGTAACATAACTTCAGGATAGAAATAGGATGGAGGCTATTAATTATAGTAAAGTATGAAGTAGTTGGGCTAAAGACAAGTTGCCATATCTCTCTGGGCCTCAGATTCCTCATCTAAAATGAGGGTATGATACTAGATAATGACTTATAAGAACCCTTCCAGGTCCAAATTCTGTGATTGTGATGAAGGCCTGGAGTAGGATATTATCTGTCAGGATTAGGATAATCACTGTGATGAAAAAAATTCAGGAATTGTTACCATGGGAAAAAATTGCAGTGTTTTATTGGTGGCTAAATGAATGACAGTAAACTCCGAAGGATATTCTAAGTTTATAAACGTAAAACTGACAAGTAGATTATACTTGAGTCCAGACTTATTTGTTAATGTTTTTTACTTACAAATCACTTTATTATATGTCATTTGATATATGAATTCTGTGAAGTAAATATTATAATATTGTCATTTTACAGATGAAGAAACTAAAGAATAAAAATGTTAAGTGATTGCCCAATATTGTATGCCTGACAATTATACATATATTAGCACGTTTACTATATGTTTCTCTCAATTAAATTTTAAGCACCTTGTGGAAAAGGCCAGTTTCTTATACTTCTTATATACTCTAATACAATGCTATGTGTAATGGGTACTAAAAGTTTCATTGATAGCAATGGAGAATGTGGACAGGGGTAATAAGGGAGAAGACTAATTAGAGCCTGCCAAACTGGCTTTCTTCCATTCTAAGAGACCACTTCCTTTATGGAAGATTTCTCACGTTGATCTGAGAAGGGCCAGGAGTTTCCTCCTACCCTAATTCATCTAGCATGGAATTTAAATATTTGCAGTCTTAGCTCTTTACCATAGGTACATAGTTACTTTTGCTTTCCACTTGTAAAGCATGTCTATCTTTGACTGTGACAATTCATCAAATCTAAGATCTTAAAATTATGGATATTCATTCCCTTCCCCAGTTCAAACTGGAACCCATCCATTCCTCCTTAGGCTGTAAAATACTCAATATTTTATCCTATGTGGAAGATCTAGCCAATGCTCTAGAGTAGTGATGGGCAAACTTTTTAAGGAGGGGGCCAAAGGAAAGGAAATGCTCATCTGTCAGTCTGTTTCTAAGGCAACTCTTTTGAAGTTTCATTGTATTGTATCCTACTCATTGTATTTGTCAGATTAGGAATAATGTTGCTCTGCCATTTCAGGGGGCCTGCATCTGACCCTCAGGCAGTAGTTTGCCCATCACTGCCCTAGAGGTTTTCCTCTAGGTCCTTTCCTATTTTATGGATTCAAATACAACTTTCCGTTATTTCTAAACCTACTACTCTCAATAGTATTACTACTAAAGCTATTACTCTCTATTGATCCAACTCCTTTTCTTGTCATATATAACACATACATTTGGTGAAAGTGTTAGGGTCCGAGTGGATTGCCACCCAAGGAGCACACGGAGACAATGCAATCCAAGCAAAGGGAAGTCTTTATTTCTAGTGCGCACTAGGGGAACTCAGCAAAGGAGTTCCAAAGCAACATAGTCAGAGTGGAGTTTAAATACATTTTTGAAGCTTTGATCTAGTACCTATGAATAGATTCATGGTTTCAGTTCAGTGCTCAGGAAGGAACAGGACTTTACCCTAGAGAAAAAGGACTCAGTGTTTTGGTCTGGTGCTTAGACTTAAGGAGAACAAGACATTACATATCAGACAGGTATGCAGGTGGGAGTTGGGGTTTAGTTTTAATCATTTACTTTACTTCATTCCCTACTTCTGTTTGTTCATAGTGAGAAATCTTTCTCATGACCACGTCATTGCATAATTTGGGGGTTGTCTCTTTGGTATTGTTGCTTCAGAACCATAACCTGGACAGTGTTAATACAATCTTTAACAAACCAGACCAAGCGATTAAGAATGTAGGGTTCAAAAGTCAACAGAAGAACAAGAATCACTAAGGGTCCCAGAAGGGTGGAGAAAAAAAGTGGTGAGCCATAGAGAAGACTGAAATAACTGCTGATACCATGACTGACCTGTTGCCCAGGCTCTTTCCCTGGAGACTAAACTCCTAAAGGGGGATTATAATACTTAATATTGATAGTAGTGAGGCTCATAACTTGGGGAAAGCACTGGGGGTTTTTAATAAGGGAAGAATTTCCAATGCAGGTGCCCGGACCAGTAGTTGATTGTAATGTTAGGCCGACCTTTTGGTCTCCCCAGTTACAAGAAGCTGGTCTGTCTAAGACAGAGGTATTATAGGAGGCATTTAAAGCTATAGCATCATAATAAGGGGGCCGAGCACTCAAGCAGAGCCAGCAACTTTTGGTCAAATTAGGTTGGGAATTGTTAAGAGCCATATAAGAGGCTTGAAGAAGTGGCCACAAGGGTCCTTCAAAGGGCCAGAGGCTATAATCTCACATCCCCAATAGCTACAGTAATACTGACCTGGCTGATTACAGGACTCTTTTCCGGGATTACTTGCAGGGCAAAGGTAGTGATGTATACAGGGCCCGTGTTTTACAGCCATCGCTTGATAGTTATTTTCTGAATTTCTCTAACGCTTCTATCTGTCTTCCCCATTCCTCCAGAATGAATGAAGAAGAGAGAGAGATTTATTTTTCCCAACCTGTAACCCTCCCATTGTGATCACAGACAAACAACATATAACACACAGACTGATCAAGGACACATTTCCCGGGCATATCACACACACTCTGACAATTATAAACCATAAATTATATAAGCTAGATTTTTCTTTTCATCCTGGCAAAAGATCAATTGTTACAATTCATATCTCCATGTCTAAAGAATTCTGTGAAAAAGAATGAGTCAGAAAAGGGTTAATTCTTAACAAGGAGCTGGCTGACATATGATGAATTTTGTTTCTTAATTACCTTTCTTCATGCTTCAATAAGTATCCTAAAATAAATACATTTTTGCTTCTTCACTTTTCTATGAAGTGGGATTCTGATACCTGCCCGAATAATTCCAGGTATGCCACATTGCTGGAAAGATTGATATAGCTAAGTGAAAATTGTTAAAACGTTTTACATTGTCTGTGGCCATCACCAATTGGATTCCTTCCAAGGGAGAAAGAAAAAAAACTATGACAGAACTGGTTTTTCTAGCTGAAGCAAAGTAGCCAGCTACTTCTAAAAAGGGGGGCAGAGAGGAAAATTCCTGGTCACTTTTAAATTTGCCATTTAGTCCTAGAGAGAAAAATATGCTTTTCCTGGTGTCCTTCTAAGAAGGACCCAGTGCCCTAATGCTTAATTTTGAGTCGGGGTAGGAGCTTGCTCAGGGCTCCATCCCCCTTTCCCTGGAGTCCTCTCAAAAGGACCCAGTGCTCTTTACTTTCCCCATACCTGTAGTGCGTCCACTACGAGCTTCCTGGGGTTCTGCCAGGTACTCAAACCCTGGACTTCCTGGAATCTAGTTCCACCAGAAACTCAAACTCTGGACTCCCCCTAATTATTTCCCGGGGGACAGGAGGCCTCCAACCCCCTGAAGTTCCATATTGAAGCTCGGTATCTTTGTCTCCGAGCTTTCAGACAACTTCCTACCCACCTGTCTTAATCAATCTGCTTCCTGGCGTTCCCGACCTGCTTCCTCGCGGAAGACAGGAAATGTCTAGCTAGTCCAGATTCAGAAACAGGTTAGGAATTGGACTTTTGCCTGGTGACTTGGCATAAGATGTCCTCCTAAGCCATATGTCCAGCCAGAGTCCAACTTCCTCCCATACATAATCATACAACCAGTCACACTTCACAGACACACCGTTCACCTCTGGAAGTCGTCATGAAATCTGGGAGAGAACTTCCCCTGTCCCTGTGGTCCTTAGGGGGTTGAATCCAACGCCGGACAAGCCCCCATATGTTAGGGTCCGAGTGGATTGCCACCCAAGGAGCACACGGAGACAATGCAATCCAAGCAAAGGGAAGTCTTTATTTCTAGTGCGCACTAGGGGAACTCAGCAAAGGAGTTCCAAAGCAACATAGTCAGAGTGGAGTTTAAATACATTTTTGAAGCTTTGATCTAGTACCTATGAATAGATTCATGGTTTCAGTTCAGTGCTCAGGAAGGAACAGGACTTTACCCTAGAGAAAAAGGACTCAGTGTTTTGGTCTGGTGCTTAGACTTAAGGAGAACAAGACATTACATATCAGACAGGTATGCAGGTGGGAGTTGGGGTTTAGTTTTAATCATTTACTTTACTTCAAAAGTCTATCTCCTTGCTTTATGGCTCAATATTGCTCTTCAGAAAATCATTGACCAAAGTTGTCTCCATGGCTACTTCTATTAAGGATAATATAAGCATATGCATGAGAAATATCTTTTGATGGAAGAGAACCTTTATAGTTGTTTTTGCTACAAGTAATAAAAACACTTAGATTTTATCTTTTCTATGCCTATAAGTTAAAAGCCTGCTTTTTTCTTATTTTAATCTAGGATATTCTTCCAATGTGCAATGACCATTTTGATAAAGATTTTGTAGGAATATGGGAAAACAGAGCCTCCTTTCATATAAGGGGAAGTTATGAAATCTTTTCCATTGTTTTTTTCTTTTTTCTTACAATACTAACTACCATGTATGAGTTTTTTCATGCTTTTGCAATCTTGTTCTCTTTAAGAGATCTTGAAAATCTATCCTGGAGTGCTTTCAGAATTATGTCACCTCCCATACAGATTTCTTCAGTAGTTATTGGTCAGGCTTATTGCTCTTCTTGATTTCAACTTAGAGGCTATTTCTGCTTCCTCACTTAGCAGTGAGGTTGTTGAAGTGGTAGAGCCCAAATGTTGTCGTTCTGCTTTCATAAACAAGAGAATTAATTTCCAAAGAAAAATGAGTCTCTTTTATTTTATTTCTTTTTATTTTCCTTTGTCTAGGTTCATCTCTTAAGTTCCTGGAATAATTTGGTAGCAAATTCCTTTTCCATTCCTGTTTAATGCTATTTTATTAGATAGTTGTACCAATAATCTTATGTCATTCTTTACATGTGAACTTCTACTGTAAACTGGTATTGCCCTTGGCTACAATGCCACTGCTAAACAGGAGGTCAAATATTTTCTGGCCAAGACAGTTTCTGGCTCTGGCTTCCTTGTTGCAGCATTTTTTAAAAATCATTTAAACTTACTTAAGAAAGAATGATTATCAAAACTAATATCTACTCTCATCACTTTTATTGTAATAATCTCCCAACTGTCAGCTAATCTTTCATTTTCCCCCATTCACGTTCCACAAAACTGCAAAATTATCTTCTTAAGGCACAGTTTTGACGGTGTCATTTACCTGCTTATACATTGTCAGTGGTTTCCTATGGCATTTAAGATTAAGACCCTCTATAATCTGGCCATCTTTCTCCTCTTGAAGAGAGCTCTATGTTCTAGCCAAGCTAGATTGCTAACTGTTCTCTGAACACTATAGTTTTATCACTCTGCTTTCCTGTATTAACACAAGCCTGGAATGCATTTTTTCTTCACTTCTAGCTTTTGGAATCTTCATTCAAGAACTTATTTAGGAATTATGGTCCTCATGAAGTTTTCTCATTCCCCTGTTTGTTAGTACTGTCTTCCTCCTCAAATTATCTTGTATTTATTTTTCTGTGTATATATTTTAAGAGGCAAGATATTAGAGTAGAAAGAATACCAGATTTGGAGTCTACAAAAATTCTAGTTTGAATACTGCCTCAGGCATTTGCCTGGTTTTTTTGACCTTAGACAAGTTACTGAACCTATCTCAGATTCTTATCTGTAAAATGGGAATAGCAAAAGTTATTTGCTGTTGTGAGGCTTAAACGAGATAACATATGCAAAACCCTGTAAAACCTTAAAGTACCTTAAAAATGTGATAATGATATTTCATCCTCTGAGTAGAATGTTAGCTCCTTGAGGAAAAGAACTGTTACTTTTCATCCTCATATTATTAGTTTGTTAAATTAAGTACCCAAAGTAGATACTTAATAAGTGTCTGTTGAATTCAACTACATTTCCATTTTTCAGAGTCAGTCTTTTTAAATTTGTTGCCTTGGAGCTGTTGTAATTTTAGTGAGTTTCTTCCCATTTTTACTCTCATAATTTTGTTCTTGGCTCTAACCAGTTGCTCTGACTGCATGCACACTTGATTCTGAAATGATTACTACATCAGTAACCATTTGTTTCCTTCTGTTATGATGCAGTCAATTTTTTTTGGTTAAATACTTGCCATACAGTACCTTTTACTTCATTAAAAAAAAAAAAGTTCCTGTGACACAAGTTTGAGATTTCTGAGCAGTCTAAAAGCCTTTGTGTCTTATTTATTTCTTCATCTCAACTTCTATTCCCATCCTCTTTTTTTTACCATTCTTCTCTGTGCCTAACTCTTTTTTGAAGTATTTAAGGTCAGGTTCAAGAGGGAGGGTGTTTATAGGTCTAGAGGGAAAACCTTGGAGTCTGGAACGCCCAGGTGCTACCTAGTTCTGCCTCTGATACCACCTGACAGTGACTTTGGGAGAGACCCTTAGTCTCTCAGTGCCCCAGCCAACTCTATAATTGCATTGCAGGTATTCATTAACATGAAAGGAGTTTTCTGACTGGAAGTTCCCTATTCCCATGAAACCTTAGATTCAATCTAGAAAATATATTGAGGTACATAATGGCTTGGTTTGGAGCATTGTGTCCTCAGCACCTGTATATATCATACACACTTCAAATATCCATGTGCTTTGTGAATAGATGTTTCATATTGTCCCTGAACCTAAGGTGAAATGCACTTTATTATTACGTCCTTTGTACACTTCTCTATTGTTAGGGCTATACCCCAAATACTTCTAGCTTAGTAGATTCTGTCAAAGTTTGTGCTTCTGTGGGTCACTAGAATGCCACATTATTGTATCAGAATAGTTCTTTTGTGAAAAGCATAAAATATTATGCCCTTCTGGCCATTTCGGGTATGTATATGTAGTTGATCTGGTTGAGATGAGAAAAGTTTGTATTCAGCAAGATTACAAAGAAAGAAGCACTGAGCTTGGTATTTGATTGCATATGGAGTTGAAATAACAAAATAAACTAGTGTTTTTATAAATTTTTTAAGTTGGCAAAGCACTTTATATAAGGCATCTTCATATATTATATATATTCAGAACAATCCTATGAGGTAAGTACAGATGATGTTATTACCATTTTATACGTGATGAAATTGAGCCTGAGAAAGGTTAAGGGACTTCCCCTTGACCACAGGAACTAGTTGGTGTTGGTCAGTATTTGAACCCAGATTTCTATTTACTTACTACTCTACCACTCTTCCTCTCACTGCATGCTACATTAATGCTTATGCTTATTTTTAAGATGTATGTAACAACACTTGCACTATCTCCTTTATAGGATGATTGTGAGAAGCAAGTTAGATGATCTATGTAAAAGCTCTTTGTAATCATCGTATAAATATGAGCTTTTATGATATAGGGTGTCCCAAAAGTCTTTTTGTAGTTTTAGGCCAACAAAACTTAAGGCTACACTAAGACTTTTGGAGCATCCTATAATAAATATACTTAAACAGATATTTATAATTTTTAAAATGAGATTTCCTCCCCCCACCCCTGCCATCTCTTTCCAAATTACCTGGAAAAATTGGAAATTAGTAGATGTGGCATAGACAGAATTCTATTCATATTCTTTGGAATTAGGTACATAATAAAGAAGTTTTTGATTATGATATTTTAATTTTTGTTCTAGGCAAACTGAAGACAGAACAATCGAAATTGGATGGACAGTTTTGTACCTACCAGTGTGCTAATTATGAGGAAAATTGTGGCTTTATATTTGACCATAGTTTAATTGCAGAATTTTAATTGTCAGGTACGGATGTTGTCCATTGCTGTCCTCATTAATGATGCTTTCTTTTGCCAGTTTTGTCTAATGTG
Source organism: Gracilinanus agilis (assembly GCF_016433145.1). Lineage (NCBI taxonomy): Eukaryota > Metazoa > Chordata > Mammalia > Didelphimorphia > Didelphidae > Gracilinanus > Gracilinanus agilis. The sequence continues at coordinate 343,192,014 of NC_058132.1, read as the reverse complement.
TGTTTCTAGAGTGATTTAGATTAAAAAGAAAAATGTCAAGAATTCTAGGTATTATATATGAAAGTTTAGGTTCTTGAAAATTTAACTTGTTTTCTCCATTTTAGAGACAGAGGTCACAAAATCAGAGCCATGTGTTTGAGGATTTTCATAGCAATGTTATAATAGTTGGGGGGTTTTTAATGGGAAGTAGCCCAGGACACCCAGTAATGCTTAAATTGTGTTACATTAATATAATGGAATATTATAATACAATTAAGAGCATAAAGTATAAAGAATACAAAGAGATCTAGAAAGATCTTTATGAAATGATGCAAAGTGAAAAGTAGAACTAGTAGTAGTAACTGACTAATGTTTTTAATAGAGCATTTAGTTTTTTTAAAAATCATAAGATTTAAAGTTTAAAGAGACCTTGGAGATTGTGGTTTTATAGCTCAAAAAGATCTTAGAGGTCATCTAGTTCTGTCCCCTTATATTACAGATGAGGAAACTGAGTCTCAGGTATGTCAAGTGACTTGCCCAAAGTCTTGCAAGTGATAAGAATCAAAGGTGGAAGTTGAACCCAATTCCTTTAACTCCAGAGTCAGTGCACTGTTTAGAAGAAAGACTAGTGACTTCTCCAAATAGAATAGGATCCAAGAAAATTGATTTAGAGCTTAGAGGTTATCAAGTCTAACCCCCCTCCTTTTTATATACAAGGAAATTGAGCCACAAAGAGGTTAAGTAACTAACCTAGGGTTATGATAGGTAAAGAACAGTTGAATAGAAGTGAGATTCAGTGCTAATGAATGTTTTGAGAGCCAAAAAAATATTTCCTATGATCCACTTAGCAAAGTGCATAGAAGTCAAGTGCAAACCCTTGCACAAGTTTAGCTTCTACATAGTCTGTCCATTTAATAAATAGTGAATGCATTTTTGCTGTGAAAAAATTTACATGTTAAAAACTAAGAAAAGACTAACATACAGTTAATGTAACTATGAAATGTCAAAACCGTCATTTTAAGAATAAATTGAGGGAGAGAGATGGAATCACAAATTGTGCTGGAAGATTAGAAGATTGGTGAAATTATAGAAAAACTTTTTTGAAGATGTACCTTTTTTTTTTTTTCATTTTTTATCATCATGCAAAACACAATTCTATATTGTTGTAAGAGCAAACTCATACATAACAAAAACCCAAAACAAAACTATAAATATACTGATGTAAAAGATGACTGCAAGAGTTCTTTCTCTGTGGGTGGATAGCATTCTCCATTGTAAGTCTTTCAGGATTGTCCCAGAACATTTCATTGCTGAGAGTAGCTAAGTTTTCATAGATAAATCATTGTCCAATGTTGCTGTTACTATGTACAATGTTCTCCCAGTTTTGTTTATTTCACTCTGCTGACAGTTCATACAGATCTTTTCAGTTTTTTCTGAAAACATATTGTTTATCATTTCTTATAGCACAATAGTATTCCATTACCAACATATACCAAGATTTGTTTAGCCATTCCCCAATTGATGGACATCCCCTTAATTTTCAGTTCTTTGCCATCACAAAAAAAGCTTCAATAAATATTTTTGTACAAGTTGGTCCTTTCCCCTTTTTAAATAGGAATATTTTCCTTTTAAAGGAAAAAGATAGAAGTAGTAGTCTGTTGGAGTAGTTACTCCATGTATTTATTATATAACTCCATATAAGCCAACAACAGCTTGCCTTCCAGGGAACCTAACTTGTGGCTAAGTATACACGTTATACTCTCTTTGACTCTTCCAAATGTGAGTGAGCCAAAGCTCAGATAAGGAATTTGGTGAGAAATGGTAGTATTTGATTAACAGCACAAAAAGGAAGCAACTAGATTTGGCAATTGACTACAAATGAGGGACATTTGTATATAAAGACATATTTTTTTAAAAAGAGGAATTCAACCTTGCTCTTAGAGCATACTATCTCCTGCATAATTAGGTTAAATTTTGAAGATAATGCTATTTCTAGTAACTCAAATCTTTGTGTAGATGTGATTAGGAATACTAGTATGATAATAATTCCCATTTGTATATGAATTTTATTCTTTGTTGAAGCTCTTTTAAGACATAATTGTGAGGGGCAGCTGGGTAGCCCAGTGGAGTGAGAGTCAGGCCTAGAGACAGGAGGTCCTAGGTTCAAATCCTGCCTCAGCCACTTCCCAGCTGTGTGACCCTGGGCAAGTCACTTGACCCCCATTGCCCACCCTTACCACTCTTCCACCTATGAGACAATACACTGAAGTACAAGGGTTTAAAAAAAAAAAAAAGACATAATTGTGAGGAGCTGCTCAGTGGATAGAGTGTCAGGCCTGGAATCTGAAAGACCTCGGTTCAAATCTAACCTCAGACACTTCCTAGCTATATGGCCCTAGGCAAGTCACTGTAATTGCCTGGCCTTTATCACTCTTCTGTCTTGGAATCTAGACTTGGTTTGATTCTCGGACAGAAGATAAGAGTTTAAAAAAAAAGAATTGCTAAAAATAAAAAATATTCTTTATAATAGCACAGATTCCATCTGAAAAATACCATCTAGATATTTTTATTATATTTCCTGTGTATGATGTAAGCCTTATCGATAAAAAGAGGCCCATCTTTTTTTTAAGGTGCCTTAATTTTGACACTGGTCTTTGAAGAAATGCTGAGCCGCCTGTCAGGAATAGCAAATACTGTTCTTCAGGAGTTATCAGGGGATGGCGCTGATGGTGATATAGTGGAGCCTCCAAATTCAGTGAGTAGTTTTTCATATTGTGAACTAATAAAATTCATTCTTACTGCTTTTTTGGGTAGACAGAATTTATGAGATAAGGATCAAGGGGCTTCTTACCTTTGGTTCTTTAATGAATATCTAGATTAGTAGCAAGGGTGAGTTTTTAAAATTAATTCTTCTCTCTGTTGGTGCTCCTGTTGACAAGGACACTATTGGCTAAAAACTAAATTCTGGATAGGGTTTAGGAGATCTTTCCTAGCCATGAGGTGTCCCCTTCTGGCTTTTTAAAAGCAATACTAATATAACTTTCCTTATATATAACTTCCTCTGTATTTCAGAGTAAACATTTGGAATGATAAGTGGAGAACTTGGATTGCTGTTTGCTAATACCCTTTTGCATTTACTGTTGCTTTTATTATCGATACTATCGTTTTATGTAATTATCTATTGCCTGATCCAGAAGGGATCTTTTTATGTTAATCTAATCTGAGAAGAAATTTATTGAGATGGGAAAAAGACAAGGGTATGGGAGTTTGCTGTTAAAAAAAAAAAAAGGAAACTAAGCAGAGCCAAAAAAAAAGGTAGGAATGAAGGAACTTAAATTTGGACATTAATAGTGTGTTATTCTGCTATTTCTGATGGTTTTTTTTTTTTTTTTTTGGTCCTAATCCTAGGAACCAACACAAGAGCCTGACATGGCACTTAATGATGGAACAAATGAGGATATTCTGGAGCGATTGGCCCACACAGAGCAACTAGTGGTACAGCTGAAGGATGTCATTCGAGAGAAAGATATTCAGTTACAACAAAAGGAAGTCACTTTAGAGGTACTATTTTTTTCTTTCTTTCAAAAAGAGCAATATGGGAGACAGCGAGGTGACTTGGTGAATAGAGAATCAGTCCTAGAGACAAGAGGTCCTGGGTTCAGACACTTTCTGTTGATCCTGGGCAAATCACTTAATCCCTATTACCTAGGCCCATGGTGGTGAACCTTTGGCATGCTCGCCAGAGGGGGAACTCACAGCCCTTTCTGGGCATGCATGCTGTTGCTCCAGCACAGAGTTCGTCATCTAGAAAGCCAGAGGGAGGTGAGGCTGAGCTGCTCCCCTCACCCTCTCCATGGTTGCCTGAGGACATTTCTCACATTATCCACCCCTTTAAAAGGTTTGCCATCTCTGGCCTAAACCTTCTGACTTTTATTTTGGAAGGTAAGAGTTTGGGGGGAAAAAAAAGAGCTATAATTCATTTTGGCTTTTCTCCATGCTTATTAAAGACAGGGACAGCTAGGTGGCTCATTGACACTTCCTAGTTATGTGAACCCTGGGCAAGTCACTTAACCCAATTGCTTAGCCTTTACCAGTCTTGTGCCTTGGAACCAATACTTAGTATTGATTCTAAGATAGAAGGTAAGGGTTGGAAAAAAAAAGACAATTACTACATTATATTCCTTTGACATATAGGTCATACCTACTAAAATTCACTGTCATTAAGTACAAATTAAGTGATGAGTAAAGAATTGTCTTTTCACTTAGCATCATTGTTCTTTGGCAGGAAGAAAGAAAAGCAGCAGACATGAAAATGACAAAATTGAAGCTTCAAGCCAAGGCCCGATTAGCCTCCTTGAATAAACGTATGGAAGAAATGAAGGCACAAGGAGGGATGGTGTCATCCCAAGAACCTCAGTCAGAGAAACAGCAACTCCCTAGGATGGTATGGATTAATTGAATATAATAAATATTTTCAGTGTGGGCTTCTCTGGTATTAGAATATATATATATATATATATCACCAACTGCAAATGCTATATCAACAGGAAAGGACACTTAAGATTTCAGACAAGACATCAAAACGCAGGAAGAATTCAAATACTGACTAAATCAATCACCAGCTTTAGATGATAGTCAGAAAAGCCTTGCCTAGCACAAGCAAGAGGGAAGAGAATGGATATTGGAGAAAGGAAAAGGACATTGCATTATTGTTGTTGGAAAGAAAAAGCAAGTCTTTGCTATGACCTGGTAATGTTTTAATAGATTTATTCTTTAGACTGAGTCTTTTGTGGCAGATGACATTTTAGCTCTGATCAAATAGCAGAGTTGCTTCAAATAGGAAAATTCTGTTTGCCATTGAACTTTCCCACTGATGCCACCCAGGGTTTAAAGGAAAGACCAGGAGGGAGGGAAGAGTGTGTCACCCTTTAAGACTATTTTTGAAAATCTAGGCCTCTACTCTTCTGTCATAGAGATTCATTCCCAAAGCTAATATAGTCTTGGGCTACATTAAGAGGGCAAAGTTTCCAATACCACAGAAGTAATAATTCCTCTGTACTCTTTCCTCCTCATAGCTCATCTGGAGTATTTTCAGTTCAGGATAAGCTGCCTGGAGAGTATCCAGAGAAGGGCAGTTAGAATGGTGGACCTTTAGTCCATGTCATATAAGGATCATTTGAAGGAAGTGGAGAGGTTTAGCATAACAAAGTGAAGACTTAGTGGATGCATGATATCCAGGTTCAGATACTCTCATTTGGAAGAGAGATTAGGAGTTGAAGTTGCAAAGAAGGAAGGTTTAGGTTTGATGTCAAGAAAAACTTCCTAATGACTTAGTTGGCCAAAATTAGAAGGACTTCCCTCAAGAGATTGCGAGTTACCCTTTTTTTGGTCTTTAAACAGAGTCTGAATTACCTTTTGTTAGATGTGGTGGAATTCTTTTTATATAAGGGTTTCATTCTAGATGGCTGCTAAGGTCTCTTTACACTTTCAATTCAGTAATTTTGGATATCATTAAGAGGTTCATCAGTGTGTCAAGTCTTGGTACAGTCAGCACAATGTTATCTGCAAAAAGGAGTATCTAAAGAACCTCATCATATATAGGGAAATCCCTCTTGCAATGGTTAGAATGGGTTTGACTAAATTATGAGTTAAAAAAATGTTGTAGTTGCCATTTATAGAAATTAACCCTGAAGTCACAAGGCTGTTAATAGCTCTAATAGCTTTATTATAGTAAGATAAAGATAATAAGAGAGGGAAATATAAAAAGGAGGTAAAGAATTAACTAGCCTAACAACCCAGAGTCTGTATCTGAATCTCATCCACAGAAAAAGCCCCCCTGCTTCCTGCTGGGTCTCACCTTATATGTCGTTCCCTTCATCCACTAGCTCATCCGCCAGGAACCAGTCACAGTTCTTTGATTAGCCTGGCACTACCCAGTGGGGTACTTTTGACATATGCTTGGTAATTCTCTTGTTAGAGGAGAGCATTTAAAGTGATGCTTTGTTTTAAAGGGTCAGTTGTATTTTTTTTTTTTTTAGCCAATGAACTATTAACACGGGATTTTTTAAAAAATTCTCTCCATCTCTGTTAGTTGTGTGATAGTAAAGGTATATTTTACTATGGAATGTTTCTTGTGAAAACCTGCCTTTTCCTCTCTAAAACCTTTATATATTGCAGTTCATATACATCAAGTTTTTGTAGAGCTGAGAAAGTAGGTCAGTAATATTGAGATTTTCTTGGTCACTTTTTTAGGGTAATAAAGTCAGAGTTATTTTTTTCATTGCTATTTTCCTCTTCTTCAGATAACCTGAGAATCAGTCCTTTAATACCTTTAAAATTGTGGCCTTTTCTCTATATAACATGCATGGTCCAGTTCAGCTGATTTTCTTATTTTTCATTTCTATTTTTTCAAGAAACTCATCATAGGCTGTGTCCAGATGTGGTGACTTCACTGTCCTTGGTGGTGGAGAAATACACATTTTTTTGATCTTTTTCTTCTTTCGTCTTGTCATTTTTTTCAGTTTCAGCTTTAAATGTCCTGGGGGTGACTTGGTATTTCACCAGATTTTCTTTGAATTTTTTTCTCCACGGTCTTATAAGGCTACTTCTAGCTTTAACGTTCTGTATTTTAGGTTTTTTAAAACATATTTGTCTTTGTCTTATTTCCACTCTCAAACTGAATTTCTTGAGGATAAGAAATGTGTTATAATTATCTTTTTATCACCCCTGCAGGGCCAGCCACAGTGACTGACACGTACTATGCACTTTAATAAAAGATTATAATTGAGTAAATATTCACTATTGAGGATAATAAATTGAGATGGAAATGTCAACACAATCATAATTTGCTAATTTGTTAGACATTCTAAATATATTTAGAATTAAGAAGTTATCAAAATGACTTGGAACCTTTACAGCTATGTTTGGAAAAACTTTATGAAAGTTTTATGAATCTTGAACAGATTTTGAAAGAAGGAGAATCTGGTCATTTTTTGAAAAAAAAAGACACTAATTGTGTATGGTATAAGGAATGGTTGAATTCTAGGTGGGGAGAAGCAGGCAGACTATGTCAGAAAGTCAGTATGTTTACTTGATTAGAAGGTTTAGCAGAAGATAAGAATAGTTAAGAAAGGCTAGTGTAGGAGAGTAGGTCTTTAATTGTTGGAAAAGCCTAACACGTATTATGTTTTGATTTAAGAGACTGTTAGAAGAACTCAAGAAGGGAAGTAACATGATCAAAATGACAGAAAAGGTGATCTTTAATGTTGTATACTAGATAGATTAGAGGAGGCAGAGAACCAGAACCTAGCAAGGGATCTGGGACTTTGTTTCAAACTTGAAATGATTAATTCTGATTAGAAAGAAGGATGGATTCAAAATTTAGAGAGGGAAAAATTAATACATTTTTGAGAAAGCCTAACCATGTTTAGGACATAATAGGTGCTTAATAAATGCTCGTGATTGATTGGTTGGTAGAATAGATTGAAGAGCAAATGGCAAAAAGCTAAAGGAATTGTTTTGTTTAAATCAACTATTTTGTTTTTGGTTTCTTCAGTGTGACCCACCTCCTAAGGAAGATCAAATAGAAGGACTTGAAATGCTGAAACAAAAACTCCAGGAGAAGGAAGAACTAATTAGCAGCTTACAAATCCAACTTAGTCAGGTGCAAGCAGAGCAAGCAGCACAGGTAGGAATTAAAGTTACCTTGTAATCATCAGGTTAAAGGGCCAAAGTTCAATAACATATGTTATGGCAGGCAAATTTGGATAGTAAATTTCTAAAACAACAAGGTATGATATCCTATATGTGCTATATTTATTGAGGTGATCATATCTTAGTTATTTCAATCCATTATTACAATGATTTATTTAACAACTAATATTTGCAACACATTTCACAAAGCATTGTGGGAATGTATAAAGAAGTATTAGATGTTGTTACTGTTGGTCCTTTATTGGGAAGGTAAAACATAGATATGTGAAAAAATAACAGTATAATGTAGTCAATGATTAGTGTTTGATGGTCTGCACCAGAAGTGTCAAACTCACTGTAAGAGGCCAGAAAACTCCCAATACGGCCCTAACTAGGTTAAAATATTATTGGGAAATGTTTAACAAAATAGATAAAAATGGAATACTATATATATATAATGTTCATTTGTATTTTTCTAAGTCGGTATGCTAGCTGCAACATTTGTTAGAGTTTGATACCACTGATCTTAAAAAAGTATTTTTGATGTTCAAAAGAAGAGAGCACTGAGATAAACATAACTGACTTTATGGAGTAGGAAGAGATATTTGCCCTGGGCTTTGAAAGTTGTGTAGAATTTTGAAAAGTGAAAAAGAGAATTATATTTCTATTGAACTGAACTGAATGGCAGATTCCTATATCAGTGGCTAAGGGCAACTGATAAAAATATTGGGACTGCAGAAGTAGAGCACAATTGATAAGCAAATAAAAATCAAAAGGACACAGATAGTAGTTGTATCAAGGTGGCAGATCCAGCATCCATGCACATAATAGCTAGAAGATTTGTAGGAATTGAAGGCTAAACTATAAACAGAAGTTCAATAGATATTGAGAGAGCAGGGGCCAGGAAGATGAGAAAATTACAAAATGTCAAGGAAAGTACCCAGATGAAGAGGCTGGTTGTCCTAACCTCAGGAATCTTTCTCCCTCATGCTTTGGTGAGGGTTTGGACACTTGCAGGTGTGTAACACAGGTCATAATGAAAATAGCTGTTGGTAAATTCAGGAATAGGGAGCAAACTTAGCTCTTTGCATGGAAATTCTCCTGACAACAAAGCTAGAAAAAGAGTCAGAATGTGTATTATCATAAATGTATGTAGTCCCAAGGAGTTAGGATATTATTATGTTGTGGTTTTTGAGTGGGGGAATTATAAAGTGGTTTTGGATTTAACAGATCAGTATATTGATCTTAAAAATTTTACTGTTCTAGACTCTCGAGAATCTTTAAAAAGTATTTTGTGGACTTTTAATGTCTTTATTTAAAATTCATTTTGAGAAGAATCTTTATTCAGACAGATTCGCCTAGTAGAGGACTTTTGTCATATTTGGAGATTATATGCAAACATGCTCGTTTTTGGCATCCCAAATAGCCTGGTTAGAGTAGGAATAATAAAGTAGTAAAACCAAGTAGCTCTTTGTAGTAACTTGATTATTATAATAACTTGCTGCAATTTCTTCTCTTTTTTCTTAGAATCTCTGAGTAGTTTGGGAATTTCATGTTTTTTTTTATGAAAGGTTGGGAATATAACTTGGATAGTTTTTTTTGGTTGTGTCTTAAGTTGAGTTCCATGCAGGAGGTGGTCCGGGAGAAAGATGCACGGTTTGAATCACAAGTTCGTCTTCATGAAGATGAACTTCTTCAGTTAGTGACTCAGAAAGAGGTGGAGACAGAGATGCAACAGGTGTGTAACTAAATATTTTTTGTAAAGGTTTTTTATTTTAGTTATTTAACAAAATATGACTGCTCCCCTCCTTCACTTTTACTGCTCATTAATCTTTATTATTCATATAGACTTAGTGTGCATTTAACTAATATATTCTTGAGTGTGATTTTGTTCTAACTGTTGCTTGGATTATATTTTTCTTTGAATTGTATATTCCCTTGCCCCCTAAACAGGGGGTTGATATTAAGAAGTTGGCTGTACTTTATATTAAGTCCAACATTCAGAAATTATCTCATTGACAAATCAAATTAGCCTGATGGCCAGCTTTCTAACCAGGCAAACTCATTCCTTCTTCCTGTCTTTCTCTTTCTTTCTCCTTCCTTATTGTATAGGTACACTTCTTTCCAAGGCCAATTTCTTGCAAACTTTGTTTGAGACTACTTTTGTCCATACTTGTTTCAGGTGTCAGTTGTATTTTGTTCTACTTCACCACGATCCTCACTGTCTGAAGAAAGGAAAGAAATAAAATGAGATAATTCCCTTTTTCTGAAGGCTAATTGGAGAGAGAACATTTTCTCACTTAATTCCTAATCAGACAACTGCACTCTCAGATTTGGAAAGGACATTAAAGATCATTTATTCTGACCTCCCTCATTTTAGAGATGAAGAAACTAAATGAAGTTCAGAGATGTTAAGTGACTTGCCCAGGGTGATAGTTAGTGACAGCACAAAGATGAGAACCCAGATATTCTGACTTTAATCTAATATACTTTCCCTATATGGCATTACCTCTTTCTTCTTTCCTACTTGTACCAATCTTCCTCACTCCTTCTTACTCTTTATTTAGGAAGAGAGAGAGAAGTTAATTGTCAAAAAGAATTAAGGGGTCTCTGCTTCCTTTTTATTATGTGATGGACTTCTAAGAGCTTGGCAAGGATTTAGCCTTTGGGATGTGATGAATAAATGTCCACCTTACAGATACAGGCTAATGGAAGAACAGAGTACCAATGAAGAAGTGGTAGGATACACACTCAAGCATCAATATTAAGCATTTAACATTTTTTTTCTTATCTTTTCTTTTTACCTTACCTACTTTTAAGATTGAATAAGAAATTTTAATGTTTATTTTATTATTTCTGTTTTAATTTTTAATATTGCAAAAAGTTCTTTTCCCTTCCATTTTTCATTATACTTATACAGATAAACTATAGATTAAATAGGTTCTTGTGGGCTAGTTCAGGAACCTAACTTTTTTTTTATTGTGGCAGTGAAGCTTTTAGAGTACAGTCTACTGACTGCAATATATATATTCACACATATATACACTGACACACATGCGTGTGTGTATATATCTTTTATTGGTTGTAGAATTTTGAAGTAGAATATGATAACAGATCATAAACTTTCTCTTTCTAATCATGCTGGAAAGTCCCCTTGTTCTGAGATCTTGTCTCAGAGTTCACTTGATAAGGCCCATTTCTTCATTAGGAGTTTTGAAGAAATTTATTTCTTTTACTTGATGGAAAGTATGATAATATTAAATACTTATGTAGCATTGTGAAAGGTAAGCAGATAATGATGGGCTTCCTAGGAATTTACAGGCTAATGCATTCTTTTTCTTCTTAGACCCTAAGGACTCTACAAAGGAAGCTAGAGGAACAAGAGGAGGCCTTATTAGGACGTGCTCAGGTGGTAGACTTACTCCAGAAGGAGCTATCTGTTGCAGAGCAGAAAAATCAGGTACTACCTCATAACAATTACTTTATTATACCTAACATAGGACATGTGTTCTTTTTTTTTTTTAATCTAATTTTTAGATAATGAACATAAATAAGTACTTAGGAAGTGGGAAGCTTTATTTTTTTCTTTAATTAGCAGACTTTTTCTTTGGTCATCCTGTGTCTAGAGTTTTAGTGTATACATTATCATTCACCCTGGAGAATTCCTGTTACTTCATTTTATCTCTTCGTCTTAAATAGTTTTCATTCTTTGTTTCCTAACATTTATATAACACCTTTAATATTTTTCGCTATATATTATCTCACTTGAACTTCAGAACAGCCCTGTGAGGTCAGAGCTATAACAATTGTTATCTAGTCTTTACATGGATACTGATGGAAGAGAGAGGTTAAGTAATTTTTCCAGGGTTACATAGTGAGTAGGCTTCCATGGTGGGATTTGAACTCAAATCTCATAGTCTATCCACCATTACCATCTAGCTGTCTAATATTGTACCTTTTGTGCCTTCCCTTTTCCATCAATTTGTGTCAGATGCCTCTGTGTTAGATTAAAGCAATCCCATTATGAAGTATCTTTGCTTATAAATTGGTTTAGTTTTTAAAAAAATACTTTATGCATTTCTTTCTTTTTTTCCTTAGGTTCTCTCTGAACAGTTGCAGCAGTTAGAAGTTGAGCAAAATACATTAAAGACTGTACTAGAAACAGAGAGACAGGAGTCCAGGAATCTGATTGAAAAATTGGAGCTTGAAGTGGCAGAAAAAAAATTCTCATTACACAGCCTAGATGAAGAAACACGTTGTCTTTTGGAGAAATTAGAGCAGGCAGACCAAACCCGGGCTGAATTAGAATCTCAGTGTAGTGCCTTGGAGCACAAGCTTAAAACAGCAAGAGAAGAGAAGGACTTTGAAATTTTGTGTCTTCAAAAGAGTGAAAAAGAACTCCAGTCTGCTTGTGAGACCTTAAAGGTTCAAAATGAAAAGCTTCTTCAAGATATTAATCAGCAGGCATTTCAGTCTGCCCAGACCATTCAACAGCTAGAAGGTCAGCAATAACTTGCTTTTATAAGCTTTTTCTCTGGATGCTTATCCCCTAATTAATTGCTAAAATCCACTGAATTTAGAATTTAGAAAGAAAAACTTTCCTGAACTACAAGAGAAATCCTTAGTTTCACTTTTTTTTGCTTCTATTAGAAATTATGTTTAGAATTTAGTGCTGATTATATTCTTGTCATCATAATAATACCAGGCAATAATGACTTCATCAGTGTGCCAGGAACTCATAGGAGAAGACTGTGTTAAGTATGACTATGGACTAGAGCACCCTCATAAGGTATGGGATAGGATTTCAACAGACTAGGTTCAGGACCTGGAGTGCTGAATTGCATTTTCTCAGTCTTAGAGATAATCTGAGCTATCCTTGGCTGATATAAAGATAATTCAAAACAGTTTCCTTAGAGAAATGAACTTTATGAAGAGGTATATATTTGGAAAAGGGTTAAAAGACTGTTAAACTCCAGCAAAGGAGAAAGCACATCTTTTATAAAGTAATTGAACCTGAGAAGAATATAGGAGTACATTGAGCAGAGGATCACATATTACAAACATATGTGTAGTTTTAATTTAATCATATCTTTAATCAATACTGTTTTATGGAAATGAGATGCTACTTTTTGTGTGAAATTGAGAAAGTAAAGACAATACCATTTTTGAAAGAGGTGGGGAGAAGAGGATCTTTTGATCTTTAAATATGTTTTGCTATACATGATTTTTTCAGAGGTCTTTAAGAACATTTAAAGAGTTAAAATGAAACATTGCTATCATCAAGTTGGAATAAGATAACTTAAGTAGAAACTAGCAAGTCTTTAGAAGTTTTTGGAGATTGTTGCCCCATAAAGTTTCGAATCTTTAACAAATCATTTTGATGTATTCATTTTCTTTAGATGAACTCCAGCAAAAATCCAAAGAAATTAGTCAATCTCTGATTGAACCAGTGTTGCAGAAATCGGAAATGGCCTCTCAGACCTCTGGCTCAGATGAGAATAGCCAGGCCCTCCAGGTAACAAAATGTGAATGTCTTGGTGTTATTGAATCTTTAGTACCTTAGTGGATAGCTGACATTGTTTCATGGAGTACTTGATCATATCGCTTACTAGTTTTAATGACAAGCATAAACAAAAAAATTACCATGGTTATAATTGAATTTTATTTGCCAGTGTTTATTGCAGAATATAAAGAGGTAGATCCACAGTGGCTGGTCTTTGAACTAAGGTGACATGGTTTTGATGCAAAAAAAAAAAAAAAAAGATGATTAGTGGAAGAAGACAAAAAGATACACTGGAAATTATGGTTCGGGATTAAGAAATCTAAAAAGAATATAAATGAGAGGTTCTTGATATTTTTTTGTGCCGTGGACTCCATTAGCAGGCTAGTAAAGCCTATGGACTCCTTAGAATAATATATATTTTAAAGCATAAAATAATATAGATTAGGTTACAAAAGAAGCCAATTATGTTGAAATATAGTTATCCAAATAGTTAAAAAAAAATAAACCCATAGATGCTAATCTAAGATCTCTGTTCTAAATGTTTTTGGCTTAACCAGAAGCTTTATCTATGTCATCAATATTTTTTTTCAAGAAGGGAGTTGGAAGATTGTATGTAGTAAGCACTGAACAACATCACAAAAAATGAAATTTACTATAGTTTATCAGGAAAAAGCTGGTTACCAATGAGAAAATTAGCATATCTAAGAAAAGATCAAAGCCAAAATCAGATTAAAAGAAAGTATAAGATAAAAGAATGTTTGCATTCATAACAGGTCCAACTTGATCTATTCAAGGAAGCTATTAACCTTAAAAAATAGGAATTGAAATAAGCAAAAGAAATTAGTATTTATAAGTATATGGAAGCAAAAACAATGTGAAACAGTTACTATGGTAAGAAAGTTAAAAGAACCCAGAAATTACTCACTCAGCAAGCACTTAATATTCTAGTCAAATGGAGAGACATGGCAGCCAAGGACAACACTGAATAGAAACAAATTTACAAAACTAATAGAGGAAAGTGGTAGAAGATCACAAGCAGAATTAACCTTGTAAAACACCAAAAGTCACTGAAAGAAAAAAATGAGTTTGTAGAAAGTTTGGCATGAGATCCAGTTAAGCCATTTCATTCCAAGAGCATTTTAAAATGAAACTGGAAATGAGACAGCAGACAAATGAAATCTATTAACCCTGTCAGCATTTTGATAAAAAGCTATTTTCTTGATCAGTGACAGAACTTTTACAAGAATTCTTAACATCTTAGCCTCTGATGTATTAAATGAGAGAGGGGTGTCGTTAAAGAGGATACAGCTACAACAGTTAGACCAGACAATGCATAATGAAAATCTTTTTAGTGGCAACACAATTGGGAATTGAGAGATTTTTAAGATGTCTGAAAGAGGGGAGGAAGATACCAGGTAAATGAAACAAATCACAGATCATATAATTGCCAAAAAGGCAACAGAGAAGAATCAAATGCTTTAAAAAATAAGAAGCAACAAACAGTAGGATCTTGCATTACCTAAACTTTTCAGTATGTCATCTTCAAATAAAAGCATTTAGAAGGCCTCAGGCCCTATAAAAAACCCTTCTTCCATTTGGACTCTGTGCTAGACATTTTTCATGACAGTGGCAAGCACCTTTGAGGAACATGTATTTCCTTATTTTATGTTTCCCTTGATTTTAAAGATTGTGCTGATCATACCAAGCCCCCAAATCCTAACATATCTCCTAAATGAGATTCACTACTTAAAAGAATTTGGCCCAACAATCCATATAAGAAAAATTACATGGATGAAGAATTCCTGTTGTCCAATTTGGTATATGCAGGTGGAGGGATATCCCCTTTAGCTGGTCCTTCAGAACACAAGACTTGGATAGGTATTATAGATGGACAGTGACCTGGGACTTAGCCAGTTGAAAGAATGTGGACTAAATGGTTTCTTAAATTTGAACAATGCTTTCAGTATTTCTAAACTCTTCTTTGAAACTAAAATCCATCTTTTTAAAGATTTCTTCCAGGGATACTGTATCATTGCAAGTCATGAAATATAATAATTTCTAAAGAATCAAAATTGCAGTTGGCATAATAAACATAAAGAGATTACATTGTATAATCAACTATGACTTGTTCTCAAGAAATGGCCAAAACAAAAATGACATGCCAAAGATGTATTATTGCATCTTATGGAGGTGGGGCCATTCATGCCATGAGAGCAAGACATAGTTTTTGGAAAACTGGTTTTAAGACCTAGAGAAAGGCCAAACAGTTTAAGTAGATTCTCCATAAAGAATTTATGGGAGAAGAAGGTGGACAATAGTCACGTAAGATAATGTGTGTAGAGGCTGTGATTTGTATTGTTAGAAGGAATATTCACATCAGGGATCTCATGGATCCACTGAAATATATTTGAATCTGTAAACACAAATTTATCCCATGGTATTTAAAGATATGTCCTGGATCAGTGATGGCGAACTTATGGCATGAGAGCTCTCTGTGGGCATGGGGCCACCAGTCCCCCTTAACCCCCCCCCCCCAGGTTAATTTCTAGAAAGGCAGAGGGACTCAGGCAGAGCTACTCCCTTCTCCCTCTTCACCTGATAAATTTTTTCACTTCATCCACCCCTCTGCCCAGCATCCCCATGAGAGCACTTATTGCTACTCTTCCCTCCCCCCCACACCCCTTCCACCTGGGCTGAGGACATTTCTCACATCACCTGCCTCTCTGCCCAGCAGTGCGATGGGAATGCTTTCTCCCTTCCCTGTGTGGGGTAAGGGGAGGCAAGGCCCACCCAGCACTTGGTGGGGGAGGAGGAAGGGGGGGCACAGCATGGGGTCTGGGGAGGAGGTAGGGTGGGAGTGGGACTCCATCTCTAAATTACTGTCCTAGACCATTGCAGAGAGACTATTTATGAGTAACTTATATAGGACAGGTTTGTATGAAAAATTCATGTGAATATCATGTGATAGTTTTGTGTAGACTACATAATATTTTAGTAGGTATGGTAGTTATTTGGTAGAGTATACAGAAGAATTTTACATAAAAGTCTTGCCTGAGTTAAAGGCTATTTAGAATTTTTTATCAAGGTTGTATGTGACAAAGAAGCATGTTTACTGGGTTTCCAGATAATACCAAATTAATGATGGTAGAATAGTATTTTTAATGGGATTAAGATTCATCATTGATACATTAATTCAAAAAGTATTTATCGACTATCGTGTACCTAACATTAAACTAAGAGTTCTAAGAAGTACCAGATAGTATATCCTTAAGTAGCTAACAATTTGTTTTGGGAGATAATGTAGGTGCATTGAAGAGTTTAGTGGGAAAATAAGGTGAGAGCATAATGAATGATATAAACCAGTGGGGTCAAATTCAGATAGAAACAGATCCATGTGGGTTACAAATTAACAGAGAACCAAAAATTAACATTATTTAATTTGTATTTGTATTTTTTTTTAATTTACCACTTACATTTTAATCTGATTTGGCCTGCACATTGGAGCTTTGCTCCAGTTTTAAAAGTTTCAGCACCTCTGAAACAGACATTAATAAATACCAGAAGGGAATACTTGAGGGAGCTAGGCAGTCACTGCTGGATAGACCTTGTTATTTAGAACAATAGCAATAGCAGTATATGTTAAGCTAATTATCTTATTTTGGAAAAATGCTTTAACTTTACTAAGTCATAGTTTTTTATCTGTAGCGTGATGGATTTGGATCAGATCCTTTCCAAATAATGATAAACTGCAGGGACACAAGATGAAGAATAATTAAAATATTTGCATTTTATTAAGAAAACTAAATATTCATGTGCATAAATAGAATCATAAGGTTTAACAGCCCCAGTGTTAGATGGTAAGTGAGATTATAAGCTTAAACTCAAGAATAGCATTATTCCTTCTCTTCGTTAAGGATACATTTTATTTTGCAATCATTCTTCTTTTGGAATTTCTACTTATCCCATGGAGATCCCCTTATTTTGTGAGGGTTGTAAGCAAAACCACTATCACTGATAGCCCTTAGAACAGGCATTGCTGAGTTAGACTCTTTTTCCCCAAACAGATGATTTTGGGTGAGTCTCCATAGTTTAGCCTTGAAACTCTATTTATAGATTTGAAATTCTCAATCTAATAAAATCCTTCAGCTACTACTTCCCCTTAGAGATTAATTATTAGCATTCTCTCTCTGCCTCCAAATGGGAATACCTCTAAGCTAGTCTAAGAACAGAGTTACTTTCTGTTTTTAAAGTTTTTCCAGGGAAAGAGATGCTAAAGAATACTAAAAATAAATGCTGGAAAATATATTGGGCAGTAGCCTGAGAAATTTCCCCGAAGCTTCTTGACAATGTGACACAGAAAATGTCTCATTTGTCCTTTTTCTGCACATCAGGTAGAGTTAGAAGAGAATATTGCCTCTTTGCAGAAGAGAGTAGCAGAATTGGAAGAGGAAAAATGCACCTTGCTTCTCAGTACTGTGGAACTGGAGGAGCTAAAAAGTGAGAATGGTATGTATGATGTTAGTGAATATTAGCCAGAAATCCATTTTCTATGATTTCTTGTCCAGAAGAGTATATGTTGTTTAGAATTATTGCCATTACCCCCTACACTAGCTATTCTCTCTTTCCTAACTTGTTTACTTGGTGAATCATTTAAGTCTATGCTATACTTTATTCTCTGCTCCCTTTCATGCCTTGCAGAACTTTGGGTTACTCCCAGTTTACCATTTTCAGTCCCATTCATGTACTGCTACACAGAACTGAAGAAAATCATGAAACTGCTGACTGGGTCCACTATAAATTTACATTACATGGTCTCAACATGGATGGCCCTCATTATAGCAAGATAATCCTTTTACATTTTCCTAATCTACTTGCCAACCCATTCACCATTGCAGATTTTCCATATCTTTTCATTCCTCCTTAAACTTCATGTTATCCTTAAACACAACATTCCATCTCCTGACTCCTTATCTAGTGTAACTCTTAACTAAAGCTATTAGAATAAAGATCTCTGAACTATTTTTTAAAAGGAAGGGACTTAGGAAGGGGGGAAAGGAGGGACAGCTAGGTAGCACAGTGGATAGAGCACTAGGCCCATAGTCAGTAGATCCTGGGTTCTAGTGTGGTCACATTCACTTTCTAGCTACATGACCCTGGGCAAGTTACCTAATCCCAATTGCCTAGCCTTTAGCCCTCTGTCTGAGATTGTATGACTTAAATTAAAAAACAAACAAAAAAACACCCCTGTGACTTGAATTTTCTTCCTCTTTACCTCTACCTCCTTGCTTTCCTGACTTCCTTCATGACTCAACTCAAATCCCATCTTCTGCAGAAAGTCTTCCCCAGTCTTGCCACTTCTTGTCCCACCATCATTACCTATGATTTATACTGTGTATCTCTTTTTTATACCTAATAATTTGAATGAAATCTATCTACCTCATTAAAACATGGATTCCTTAAGGCAGAGAACATGTTTTGCTTTTCATCATATCCCTATTGCTTAGGATAGTGACTGACACATGATAAGTGCTTTATAAATACTTGTCGATTAACCGATCTATTGAGAAAGTCTTGGGGACATCTAGGTGAATCAGTGGAAAGAGAGCCAGGCTTAGAGATGGGAGGTCCTGTGTTAAATTCTGTCCTCAGAGACTTCCTACCTGTGTGAACCCTGCACAGGTCACTTAACCCCCATTGCCCAGCCCTTACCGTTTTTCTGCCTTGGAACCAATACACAGTATTGATTCTAAGATGGAAGGTAAGGGTTTAGAAAGAAAAAAATGTAGTCTTCCATCTATTTGCCAACTGGCTGAACACACAAGGGGTGGCTGCAGTGGATCAATGGATTGGGAGTGAGCTATGTGACCCTGGCTGAGTCGCTTAACACCCATTGCCTAGCCCTTACTGCTCTTCTGCCTTGAAACTGATACTTATGGTAGTAATTCTAAAACAAAAGGTAAGGGTTTAAAAAAGTACACATACGAGGATTTTTTAAAAAGAGGAATACTCTTTCCCAGAATAATATTTTTAAATGCATAAAATAAAATAGATAGGATTACAAAGAAAACCAGTTGTATTGAAATAACCTTTATCAAAATATTTATGAAACAATGTCATAGACCCCCTTTAAGATTTCCTAATCTAAAGCTGTCCTACCAAATGACAGAATCTGAGCTTCTCAAAGAAACTTTAGAGAATGACAAGATATTGATAACATTTGTAGGTTTGGGAAATATTTTGTTTTTCACAAATGGGGCACTATTGTACTTTTGGGCCTGATCTATTAGCAGTAGTTAGGCTATTTATTTCCTACTTTTGAATTCCTCACCTGTTGCTTTTATATATGCAGACCATATTTTGAAGAAAATTCATTACCCAGATTAACATTTATTGTTTAAAAATTGTCTTTTTAATATTTTCCAAATTATTTGATTCTTCACATTCTAATCTAAGAATTTTGTCTTAGATCTAGCTCAGTTTGTTGAGACTTCATACTCCCTATTTAACATTTTGAAAATTCTTAACTTAATGCCAAATTAAACAAGCATTTCCATTTTCAAAGTAGAATAGAAAAAGGATCATACATGAAAGTGGAAATCTCCTATTATGCAGTGCTTGCTTTTCCTTTTAAATATAATAAATTCACTCTGTAACTTTCAAAGCTGCCCTGTTTCCCTTTGTTTCCTCCTGGCCTTCCTTTTGTTCTCTTATATACAGTTTAGAAAAATGCTTTAATGATTCTTTATTTTTTTCTCAACCCTATTACTAGCCCCTTTCTCCCCCAAAAATAGAAAAACAAAAAGAAAAAAGAAAAAAAACCCATTGAAACAAATGTGCGTAGTTAACCAAATTTCCAAATTGCCTGTGTGATAAAATGTATATCTCATTCTTAATCTTGACTCTCCAACCTGCATCGTTCTTAAAATTTAGTCTCACTTTGGATGAATAAGATGGTTCCATGAAAGTATGGAGATGACTGGAATTTGGTTTTTTCTTTTAAACTGACACTATGTTCTGTACTCATTTCAGAAAGACTACACTCTCAGGTTATTCTTCTAGATGCTCAGCGTGGATTTGAAATGGCTGGTGGAGAAGTAACAGTACAGGTAAATGACAAAACTCTCAAAATTTAAAAAAAAAACAGTAAAGGAAAAGATAATAGATTTACAACTGGAAGAGACCTTAGAGTTCATTTTGGTCCAACTCCTTCATTTTCCAGAGAAGGAAACTGAAGCTCAGGAAGGTTACATGTGACCCAAGGCCACCTGGGTAGGAAGGGTCAGAACTGGGATTTGAGCCCAAGTTCTATGATTCTCAGGGAAGTAGTCTTTATATCATATCATTGCATTTTCTTTCTAAGTTGACTTCAAACTTGAATATTTATTGGCGACAGAGATAGGTGTGTTTTATACTTAATTTACATTTGAACTAGATAGCTAGAATCCTTTATTTCTTCTGAAATAACCGTAGCCCTACATATCTCATTCTGTTATGTTTATTTTACTCTTTGCTGAGTACAGCACTGTATCTCTAGGTTTATTAGAAGGTAAGCTGTATATAATTACATATCATAGCTTTAAATCTGTAAGGGACCTTAAGGTCATCTAACACAACTCTCATGGAGTGGTTAAGAGACTTGCCCAAAAAGTCCATAAGGGGCAAAACTAGGATTTGAATCCAGGGCCTTAAATCTAAATTTATAGTTTTTTCCACTATACCATGTTGCCTTAATCGTTTCACTATATCCCATATAGTTAGTCTTTAGGGTAGGCTCAGACTCTCTGAGGACTGGCTAGGCAGCTTTAGTTATTATAGATGATTTTTTGACATTACAGTTATTTTTCCAGAAAACTCATGTGAGCATAGTGGCTTCATATCTTCTCTGTTCTGGAGAGGGAACTTGGATGTTGATGTTATTTTACCTAAATCTAGGAAGTCAGTTAGATTTAGAATGTCCTATACATTCATAACTCTTTGATTAGTATCTCTGACCTGCCCTTTTCCAGGGTTAATTTTGAAGTGATGATACCTCTAATGTCTTACTTAATGAGGAAACAAACACTTTAGACTCTCTGTTGCCTTTTTTTGTATGGAAGTAGAATTTAGATGGGGTTGTTAACTTATAAGTTGTGGAGGACAGAGTTCCAGGATTTCTTAAATCCTGAAGGTTTTGAGTTAACCTTAGTGGGGAGTTTTGACCAACAGGCTTCAAAAATTCATTCCAGAAATCAAAAATTAGCAGCTAAATTATTTCAGATTCTTTGTAAATATTTCAAATACTGATTTTCAAGAGTGTTATTTCCAGTTACAATGTGACTGACATTTCTTAACATTTTCACTCTTTTTCTTTTTGTTTTTTTTGACTGCAGCAGAGCACCACTGATGAAATCACCAAAAGCTGTACCAACAAATCTACTGAGGAAAGTAGACAAGAAGACAGTTTAGAGATCATTGTTTCACAGAAACATAAGTTGTCAGTTTTATTGTCAGAAATGAAAGAAGCCCAAGAAGAAATTGCATTCCTTAAAGGGCAGCTCCAGATCACAAAGCCCAATACTAACTTGATTTCAGAGGCAGCACAGGAGGAAATCAAGCAAGCAGAAGGTGAAGGAATGATAATGATTCATGAAGGCACAGAAGGCACAGAACAGAGCTTTCCTTCAGTGCAAAGTGAAGCATGCAGCACTGTTGTTATTGATGTGGAAAGGCCAGAAAACTCTTCACTTCAGAATCAGAGCAGTATGCCACCAGAGATACCTGTCGTTCACATTACCCATGTTGGAGTACAAGTGGAATCAGTAGAAGAAACTGGAAAAGATTCCCTTTCTATTGCTCAAGATCTTATTCTCTCTCTTCAAGAAGAATTGAAAAGATCAGAAGGACATATATTGGAACTTGAATCAAGTCTTCAGAAAGCAGAGGAATCCTATGAGAAAAGTTTAGGGGAGAAAGCTGAGGAAATCAGTAAGCTAGTCCAGCTAATAGAGGACTTTAAGAAAAATGAGGAAAAGAATAAGAGTGTACTCAGTGCTCTGTGTGATGAGAGAGATCACCTTTTGGTTCAAGTAAAAGAGCTTTCTATCATTACAGAACTAAAGGCACAAGTAAAGCAACTTGAAGAGAACCTTGTGGAGGCTGAAAAACAAAGAATATCTGATTATGAAAATAAAACCACCCATGAAAGCCTTTTAACTGAACAAATTCAAAGTCTCAGCACAGAATCAAAATCAAAGGATTTGAAAATTGAAACTTTGCAGAAGGAATTAGATGAAGTGCAAAGCCAGCTTTCTGACCAGGGCACTCTAGTCAGAAATTTGAAGAGTGACCTGCAAAAGAAAGAAAGCGAAATGCTTGATTTGGAAGAACGCATAAGGAATTCCTCAAACAAAATGGAAGAGCTTTCCCAGACACTCTCCCAGAAGGAACTCGAGACAGCAAGAATAGATCAACTCTTGTTAGAGAAAACCAGGGTGGTAGAGACCCTTCAACAAGCCATCGAAGAGAAGGATCAACAGGTGACTGAAATCAGTCTACGTATGTCGGAGAAAATGGTCCAACTCAATGAAGAGAAATTTTCTCTTGGGGTTGAAGTCAAAGCACTCAGAGAAAAGCTTAGTTCACTGCCCATTCCTGAAGAAGGCAAGAAGGAGAAGGAAGCAAAAGAGAAAGAGGAAGAATGTTCAATTCTAAAACATGATGAGGATGATAAAGTAGTTTCAGCTCCATTAGTAAAGAATGAAGAACTTCAGAGTGAATTGAATCTTCTGAAGAAAGAAAGTGACCAGATGAAGAGAAAGCTGCAAGCTGCTCTTATTAACCGGAAAGAGTTAATGAAGAAAGTCACTCAGTTAGAGAAAGAATTGGCACAAGTGAAAAACGAGTCGAAGGAAGAGACCTCACTCTGTGAGTTGGGTAGTATGGAAGCAACTCACCAAGGTAAAGATGGGAAAACAAACACAGTAGAACCTGCCACTTCTGAAAGTCAGGAAACTGAAATATCTTTAAATCAAAAGATATCTGAGAAAGAATTAGAACTACAAAATGTAAAGAGAGATTTAGAAGAAAAGGTAGCCGCTGAAGAGCAGCTACAGGCATTGATCAAAGAGATGAAACAGAGCTTGCAAGATAAATTAAGCCTCATAGATTTGCTTAAAGCTGAAATTACTGAAAATCAAATTGTCATCCAAAAACTAACCACTTCTAACAAGGACTCTGGAGATGGAGACTCAGCCACACCCATAAAAGAGACACTAGTGATTAGCACAGCTAGTGCAGAAAGTGGCGAACACTGGAAACTAGAACTAGAAGACAGAATTTTGAACCTTGAACAAGAAAAGGAACAACTCCAAAAGAAATTACAGGAAGTGCTAGCCTCCCGTAAGGTGACTTTAAAAAAAGCACAGGAGAAAGACAGACATCATAGAGAGCAGTTAAAGCAACAGAAAGATGATTATAACCTCTTACAAGAACGATTTGATGAACAGAGCAAAGAGAATGAGAATATACGAGACCAGTTACGAGAACTGGAAACACGAGTAAGAGAGTCTACAAACATTGGCTTAGCTGCAGATGGTAACACCCAGGAATTAGATATACCATCTCAGAATCTGATGGGACCTACATCCAAAGCCAAAGAACAGTGGCCTTCACAAATGTCTTCAGAATCTGGTTGGCACACAGATTGGGTGGAGCATTCAGGAGGCAAAAATGACCTTCTTGAAGAAGACAGTTCAGTAGGCCTGCTTAGGGCTCAGCTCAAAGAACTACAGATCCAGAAAGAAGAACTAGAATTCAAAGTCAGCTCTACCATAAATGATCTTTCTCTAAAATCAGAAGATGTAATTAACTTACAAGAACAGATAACAAAGCTACTTTTAGAGGCTGAAAATCTTAAAGTAGCTGCGCATGAGGCTGAAGCTCAGGCAACCAGGCTGAAACTAGAATTGGAAAGCAGTCAAATAGAAATCAAAAGATTAGAACATTTTAGGGAATTACAACCTGAACTAGATGAACTGAAAAGTCTCATGAACAAAAAGAATGAAGAAATTGATCTCCTTCATGTGCAAGTAACAGAAAAAGATGAAATCCTTGTTAGAGTGCAGACAGAGATTGTGGAACAAGAGGAATTGATTAAGGCCTTGCATGCACAGTTGGAAATGCAAGCCAAAGAACATGAAGAAAAAATAAAACAGTTGCAAGTGGAGCTTTCTGAAATTCAACGGAAACCAGAGGAGGTAGAAGAAGAAGCTAAATCTAAGCAGCAAATTCAGAGGAAACTCCAGGCTGCACTTATCTCTAGAAAAGAGACACTGAAAGAAAGTAAGTGTCTTAAAGAAGAATTGTCCTTGGCCAAAAATAATATTGAGACTCTCACTAAGGCTCTGGCAGATGCAGAGAGTCAAGTTTCTGCTCATGGTAAAGAAAGGGATGTATTATTAGACAGATTGACTGTTCTTCAGGAGGAGAAAGAAAGACTTATTGCAGAAGTAGATAGAACTTTATTGGAAAGCCAAAATCTCAATAGCTCTTGTGAAAGTCTGAAGCTAGCTCTTGAGGGTCTTACTGAAGATAAGGAAAAACTAGTAAAGGAAATTGAATCTTTGAAATGTACCCAGGTTGCTGAGAATACTGAGTGGCAAGAAAAGCACAAGGAACTGCAAAAAGAATATGAAATTCTTCTTCAGTCCTATGAAAATGTCAGTAATGAGGCAGAACGTATTCAACATGTTGTGGAAACTGTGAGACAAGAGAAACAAGAACTGTATGGTAAGTTAAAAAATACAGAAACAAAGAAGAAAGATACAGAAAAGCAGCTTCAGGAGGCAGAGCAGGAAATGGAAGAAATGAAAGAGAAGATGAGGAAATTTGCAAAATCCAAACAGCAGAAAATCCTTGAACTGGAAGAAGAGAATGACCGCCTTCGAGCAGAGGTACATCCAGCAGGTGATGAATCCAAAGAACCTACAGAAATGCTTCATTCCAGCCCCAAATTGGAGGAGGAACTAGAGCAAAGTAAACTTCAGTATGAATCTCTTTCCAAGGAGTTTGAAGCATTAATGACTGAGAAGAAATCTTTAAATGAAGAGATCCAGAATTTAAAGCAGCAATTGGAAGAAACAGAATCCAAACTGAGAGAGAGTGTAGAAATCTCTGATAAGTGCAAGTTCCAAATGGATAGTGTAAAAGTGGCACAGCAAGCTGTGTCTGTAGCTGTACCAGATGAGGCTGAAGAGCAAGTCTCTTTGAAGACAAGTCCTAGTTCAGAATATTCAGTACCCATCCCTTTGGAGAACAGTGTCATGGCAGATGTCAGTGCAAATGAGGGTATGAGTTCACATGATGAAATTAATACCTACATACAGCAAATTGATCAGCTTACAGAAAGAATTAAAGAACTAGAAGAAGAAAAGAAGATAAGAGAAGCAATAGGCCATTCTTTTGAAGATAAGAAAGATGCCATACTGAACCAACTAGAAGCAAAAGATATTGAGCTGAAAACTCTCCGTGAAGAAGTTACCCAGATAAACCTGTTAAATGAGAAAATCCAAGAGGAACTTGTCAAAGTCACCAAATTGAAGGAAACAGTAGAGTTAGAGAAGGATGATCTAGAAGAAAGACTTATGAATCAATTAGCTGAACTTAATGGAAGCATTGGAAATTATCAACAAGATGTCACAGATGCCCAAATGAAAAATGAGTTACTGGAATCTGAAATTCAGAACCTTCAAAAATGTATGTGTGAACTGGAAGAAGAAAAGCGGCAAGCAGTTAATGAAAAAAACAGAATTGAGTCAGAAATCCGGAAGGAATACTTAGAGAAGCTACAAAGTGCTCAGAAAGGAGGACATGGCAGTAAAACTCATACAAAAGAACTTCAGGAGTTGTTGAAAGAGAAGCAACAAGAGGTAAAGCAGTTGCAGAAGGACTGTATCAGGTATCAAGAGAAGATAAGTGGTCTAGAGAGGACTATAAAGGCTCTGGAATTTGTACAAAATGAATCACAGAAGGAACTGGAGATGGTCAAAGAAAACCTAGCTCAAGTAGATGAAGATCGTAAGAAAGTCCAAGCAGAACTGGACTACTGCAAAGTGTTGCTGGATGACACTCAGAGTGAAGCAGCAAGGGTTCTAGCAGACAGTCTCAAAGTGAAAAAGGAACTTCAGTCAAATAAAGAGCTTGTTAAAAGCCAAATGAAGCAAAAGGATGAAGATCTTGAAAGAAAACTGGAACAAGTCGAAGATAAGCACATGAAAGAGGTCAAGAACATGCAAGAGAAGTTGGATGCTTTGCAAAGAGAAAAGGTCCATTTGGAAGAGACTTTTGGAGAAGTTCAGGTTACCTTAAACAAAAAAGATCAAGAAGTCAGGCAGCTTCAGGAAAACCTAAACAGCACTTTAGCCCAGCTTGCAGCCTTCACCAAAAGCATGTCTTCTCTACAGGATGATCGGGATCGAGTGATAGATGAGGCTAAAAAATGGGAAAGAAAATTCAGTGATGCTATTCAAACAAAAGAAGAAGAAATCCGGGCTAAAGAAGAGAATTGTAGTGTTTTAAAAGACCATCTAAGGCAGATGTCCATCCACATGGAGGAGCTACAGATTAATATATCTAGGTAAGTTAGTTATCCATCCTGTAATCTTTATTTCCATATGGCTATAGGCAAAGAACTTTCTTCTTATTTATGTAATTTTTATTTCCTCTCCATGGCATTTTGTATTCTTGTACTGCCTTCCTTTTGAAATTTTGAACAGATCTACATATTTTCAACGCTTGCTATGTGGTCAGTTCTGCACTAAGCACTATGGAAACAGAGAGCAATACAAGATGCATTTTTTGCCTTCAAGCAGCTTACACTTTAAGGCTTGGGAGAATAAAATCAAGAGGCAAGCAAATGCTAAATTTGGCTAGAATCAATTGATAAGGATGATAATGAAGTTAGGATGATAATGAAACATGTTTGGAAAAGGTTGCCAGAACCAGTAATTATTCCTTGTACCTATAAGATAAATGTACTGACATTTTAGGTGTGCTACATTTTATGTGGAACATTCAGAAGAAAAATCTGATATCACTTTATAGATGAACATATCAAAGATAAATATTAAATAAGTAACAAACACATAGATAGGAACATAAATTTGGTCAGAGAGAATTTTTAAGTGAAACAGCTGTTTTGTCGTTGGAAAAAAGTACCCCATCTTTTGTTTTCCACTTTCCATTAACTAAATAGACAGAAAAAACATAGTATTAAACCAACTCCAGAGGAAGATGTTGCCCTAAAAGCTGACACTTAGCTAGTTAACTAAAATAAACAGGTTCTGAATTGTAAAATTACCACAGTAGGTACATTTTGTCATCTTCCTTCTGGCCATATATTTTTGGATAGAGAAGAATATATGAGCAGCAAAGGAATGGATCCTCTTTGCATAAATTTAGTCCTCTGGAGGACATTCAAGAGGATAATCCCTTGAGTTTTTCCTTCCAGTCTTCTATAGGGTCTCCTTCCTTCCCTGTCTTATCTGTGAACTTGGAATAATGGTACTCACCTACTCTAATTGAGGGGATCACAAGCCTTTACAGAACAGCTTCTTCCAAGCCTTCACTTGTTGTCATAGCATTCTGACAGAACAACAAAAATAGCAACAGTACAGATATGGCATTTGGGCAAGTCTTGCTTTGGATTAGAAGGATCTCTCCCATTAATAGCTTTATTTTGTTTATTTTCAGAAAGTTTTGTCCTCTCAGGCCTTGGCCCATTTTTTTCCCAGTATTGTACTAACTTTCCTTTATTATTTCTTAGAGGTTATTGTTTATCTTAAGGACAGTTAGTTAGCTTAGGTTTGAGGGCCAGGCCTAGAGACAGGAGTTCCTAAGTTCATATCTGGCCTCAGACACTTCCTAGCTGTGTGTGACCCTGGGCAAGTCACTTAACCCCCATTGTCTAGCCCTTACCACTCTTCTGCCTTGGAACCAATGCACAATATTGATTTTAAGGTGGAAGGAAAGAGTTTTTTTTTTTTTTAAATTGATGGGACAGAAGTAAGGATTTAAAAAAAGAAGAAAACCCCAATACTTCCTGCTTCCCCTCCCATCCCTGTAAAAAAGTCAACAGCAAATACTGATTGTAGGTTTAATTGGCACCTTTCATGTCATGTTATTGGAGCCTGTAATAGCCTTTATTGTTTTCTGGAAGCAATAGGTTTGGGATAAAGAGTTTAGTGCATACACCAAAGAATGATATTCATAGGGGGCAGCTGGGTAGCTCAGTGGATTGAGAGTCAGGCCTAGAGACGGGAGATCCTAGATTCAAATCTGGCCTCAGGCACTTCCCAGCTGTGTGACCCTGGGCAAGTCTCTTGACCCCCATTGCCTAGCCCTTACCACTCTTCTGCCTTGAAGCCAATACACAGTATTGACTCCAAGATGGAAAGTAAGGGTTTATTAAAAAAAAAATGATATTCATGGAATATTTCCATATTGTATCCCTTCCTTGCTATGTATTTATTTGGTTGATTTTGGCCACAGGTTGCTTAGTTGAAAAATAAAATCTCACATTTATTAGATGGTAGGTAGCAGAAATAGTCACCTCTATATAATGTCTTCATTCAGTATTAAGCATTTTTCCCTTTAGGGTCCTTGTCAGTAACAAACATCATTAGCTGTTGGGTGCCAGGGACTATGCTAAGTGCTAGAGTTAGGCAAAAGGTAAGGCAAAAACGCAGTCCCTGCCCTCAGGGAGCCCCCTAACAATTGAAGACAATATGCAGAGAACTATGTGCATAAAATATCTATATAGTGTAAATAGAAGGTAATCTCAGAGTGAAGAACTAGTAGAGATGGAGGGGACTGGGAAAGGCTGGTGGAAGGTGAGATTTCAGCTATTTTGAAGCAAGCCAGGAGGTAGAGGTGAGGGGAGAGAGAGGGAAAGACAGAGAGAGTGAGTGAGCAAATTCCAGGCAAGGAGAACAGCACAGTTTAAAAGTAAGGAATGGGGAATGGAGTGTTTGTATGAGGAACAGAAGACCAGTGTAGCTGCATTTGAGAATATGTAGAAAGAAGAGTAAAGTACAAAAAGACTGGTGAGATAGGAAATTGTCAAGTCATGAAGGAATCATTGGATCTTTAAATTATGATGCTTTGTTATTAGTAATTTTCTTTCTCTTTTCAGACTTGAGCATGACAAACAGACCTGGGAATCAAAAGCCCAAACAGAGGTCCAGTTTCAACAGAAAGTCTCTGAAAACCTACAGGGAGTAAATAAAGGACTCATGTCTCAGCTAGAAGAATCTAAACAAATGTACTCTAATTCTCAGAATGAGTTAGCTAAATTGGATGCAGAAGTTAAGTCTTTGAGAGACTTATTAACTGAAACAAATAATTCTTTTGCAAAATGTAAGGAAGCCAAGGAAAAATTTGAGGGAATCATAAAGCAACAAGAGACTGATATCCAGAATTCCAAGTTCAACTGTGAGCAGTTAGAGACTGATCTGCAAGCCTCTAGAGACCTGACTTCTAAACTGCATGAAGAAATTAGTACTAAAGATCAAAAGATTATCACACTCCTTTCTACTAAAGAGGAGGCAGTCTTGTTAGCTATCTCTGAATTACAACAACAACATGGCAAAGAAGTTAAAGAGTTGGAAAACCAACTGACCCAGAAAGAAGAGGAGAAAGCTGCCTTAGAAGATGAGAAAAAGAAGGCTGTAGACAAAACTAGTCAGCTCCTAGAAGCAATGAGAACTCTCAAAAAAGACAGCAAACAACAGAAGGCCCAGTTAGATTCCTTTACTAAATCCATGTCTTCTCTCCAAGATGACCGAGATCGAATTCTAGGCGACTACAGACAGCTAGAGGAGCGGCATCTCTCTGTGATTTTGGAGAAAGACCAGCTTATCCAAGAGGCTGCTGCTGAGAACAATAAGCTAAAGGAAGAAATCCGATGCTTTCGGAGCCAGATGGATGATATCAATTCTGAAAATGCCAAGTTTAGTGCAGAATTGTACCAGAGGATATCAATGAAGGATTATCAGCAAAAGAAGCTCCTTGATGCTCGACTTCAGCAGAATCAAGAGCTAGAATATGAAAAGTCCAAGTTAGAAGGAAAGCTAAAAGAGTCAGAAGCAGCAAGGGAAGATCTAAAAAGGTCTTGTGATGCCCTACAGGAGGAGAAGCAAACCTTGACTAAGGAAATTGAGAACTTGAAAATGTCTGTTTCACAACTAAAATGCCAGGTGACAACTTTGCAACAAGGGAGTTCTTTAGGAGAGTTTCAGGCACAATTAAAAGGTGGGGAAGAAGAGGTTCAGAGATTGGGCATCACCCTCTCCCTCTCTCAGAAGAAAGTCACAGAACTAGAAGAAGAATTAGTACATGTACAGAAAGAGGCTGCTAAGAAAGTAGGAGAAATTGAAGAAAAGCTAAAGAAAGAATTGAAGCATCTCCATCATGATGCGGGGATAATGCGCAATGAAACTGAAACAGCAGAAGAAAGGGTAGCTGAGCTGGCAAGTGATTTGGTAGAGATGGAACAAAGACTACTCAAGGTTACCGAAGAAAATAAAGACCTTAAAGCTCAGATTCAGGCTTTTGGGAAATCTATGAGTTCCTTGCAAGACAGTCGAGACCATGCTAATGAAGCGTTACAGGACCTAAAAAAGAAACACAGTGCCAACCTTGAGGAACAGCAGTATCTTATAGGTGCTTTGAAGAAAGAGGTGGCTCAACTGAGAGAGGAGCAGATGCTGTTGAGTAGAGAGAGAGATGATCTTGTTTCTAAAGTTGCTTCTCTGGAGAGCCACACTGAAGATGATAGCTCACTATCTCACCTTGAGAAGCTTAACCAACAGCTCAAATCTAAAGATGAGGAATTATTTCACTTGTCCTCACAGTTGGAGGGTTCCTCCAACCAAATACAGTCCTTTTCTAAGGCCATGGCCAGTTTACAGGTTGAAAGAGATCATCTCTTGAGTGAACTGGACAAATTCCGAAAGTCAGAAGAAGGAAAACAGTGGTCATCATCCCAACACTTTACCAGCCCTTCTGAAGTACAGAGCTTAAAGAAAGCAATGTCTTCACTACAAAATGACAGAGATAGACTGGTGAGTCCATGCTTCTCTCCCCTTTTCAGGGTTACTAGGATTTGTTGAAACATTCATAATAGTATTAATCTTTCTGGAACTTGGGTAAAGTAGGGCTCTCATTTAAAAAGTATTCATAAAAGGGCTCACCCCAGCAATATCAATAATAGTTTTCTGAAACCTTAAAATTAATACAGTCTTCAAAGTCCTTTTTGCTAGACCAAATCACCACTTTGATACTGATATGATGAGATAAAACTACTCCATTTGGGGGGGGGTGCTCCATAATTTTTTCCTAATAAGTATTCATTTATTTTTCTTTTATATTTTTTCAATTACATAAAGAAACAACTTTTTAATATTATTTTTCTAACATTCTGTGATTCAGATCATCTCTTCCCTGAAGCAATAAATGGTGTTATAAGTTATATCAGTGCTTTTATGAAATACATATTTGCATATTCCCTATGCTGTGACAGATGACACATATCACACATAAAAAAACTCAGGAAGGAAATAAAATATGAAAGAGAGCATGCTTTGATCTGTAATCAGATTTCAACAGTTATGTCTTTGACTTTGGATAGCATTTTTTATCATGAATCCCTTGGGGTTACCTTGAGACTTAGTTTGGCTTGTAATAGTTTAGTCCTTCCCTGGTTCTACTCACTTTACTTTTCATAAGTTCATATAAGCCTTTCTAGGTTTTTCTGAATTCATCCTGTTTGTCATTTCTTATGGCACAATTGTATTCTATTACAACCATATGTACTACAATTTGTTCAGCCATTCCCCAATTGGTGGACATCCCCTCAGTTTCCAGTTTTTTGCCAGTAGAAAGAGAGCTGCTAAAAATATTTTTGTTCAAGTAAGTTCTTTTTCTACATCTCTGATCTCTTTGGGATACAAACCCAGTAGTGGTATTGTTGGGTCAAAGAGTATATATAGATCTATTGCCCTTTGGGCATGGTTCCGGATTACTCTACAAAATGGTTCTATCAGTTCACAGTTCCAACAGTATATTAGTATCCTAGTTTTCCCACATCCCTTCCAACAATTATCATTTTCATTGATAGGTGTGAGGTGGTATCTCAGAGTTGTTTTAATTTGCATCTTTAATCAATAGTAATTTTGAGATGCTCCATAATTTTTTTAAAAGTTGTCTAAAATAGGGTGTTGGGGATGAGTGGGTAGATCAATTAGGCATTCTTTCTGGCAGTCTAAATGATAGGTGACAAAAGCTTGATGTAGAGGTTGGTATAAGTTGAAAAGACGGTAAAAGATGAGAAGGATCAGTTAGGGAGGTCAGATTAAAAAGGAATTAGTCGTTGATAAGGCTTTCTTATCTGATATTTCTTTCTGACATTGAACCATTTTAGAGTAAGGACTCTAGTCACAAGAAGTTTAACCCAAATGTAAGAATGTACATTTTTCTTTATTAAATTTCATCTTGTTAGACTTTGCCCAATGAAATGTACTCTTTTGAGGTCATTTTGAATCCTTACTCTGCTATCTAAAGTTTTGGCAATTCTTACCAGATTAATGTGATCTCTGCATTTGAAAAATTGTCATAAAAGGCTTTTGAAGAGGGGCAAGGGGCAGCACAGGTATTGGGAGAGAAAGAGAGAAGGAATAGTGACACCAAAAGAAAGAAGGAATGACAAGAACATCAAAAGAAGTATTTTTAAATCCACAAAGGAGATTGCAGAATGAGGTTCAGAGGGAAGTAGAGACAAGTAGGACAGCTTTGGAATTAATATCTTGAATCTGTTAGTTTAAAAAAAAATAAATTGTACATAATAGAGGATTCATAGTCTCATGTTCAATCCTTTTTTTCAGTTCTTTATGTTCACATGTGTTAGTGTTTGTAAGGAACAGTATAATGATAATAATAAACCATTTAGTTAAAAATATCAGTAAACTGGATAGGCTAGAACTGCAGAGGAATTTTATACAGCCATGTGCCTTAGAGAGATTTAAATTCTGTTGTATCATCAAGCATTCTTCGTTCCACTGGGAGTAAAGTATCAATTTAATACCTTTGTTGCTATGGAATTTTGACTTAGTCTTGGAAAACTCTTAATAAAGCAGCAAGTAAAGGAAATAGGACCTAAGAAAGAAGTTGGCACATTTGATGTTACAGATATTTCTTGGCATATCTGTTGCCTGCATATATCTTAAAGATGTCAAGAAATTCTTCACAGCCTCTGGACTTGGCAGTCCAGGGATTTGAATGGCTGTTCAAGTAAAATTGTTGTCAGAATTATAAGTAACTTGTGGAATTGCAAGATTTAACATACTGGAGAGAGAGTACAAAACTCAGAACACTTTTTTTTTTCTTTCAGTAACTTTTTTCATTTGGTTAGCTTTAAGTTAGAGTTGTGTTATTAATAACTATGAGCTTTTGGTGGATAGGGATTATATCTTATTCTTATATTCTCCTCAATATTTGGTGTGGTGCTTCAATAAATGTTGATTTAAAAAAAAACAACCAAGAAAACCCAAACCTCTCTAAGTAAAACTCTTAAGTAATTTTAAAAAATAATTGAACAGCTCAGGGACCAAGGATAGATGCCTAGGTAGAGTCCCTACTAGAGACCTTCTAAGTTGATATTGACCCATCAATAAGTAATTTTGGGGTGTAACTATTCATTTAGCATTTTTTTCTTTAAACCTCTAACTTCTGCCTTAGAGTCAATACTAAGTATTGGTTCCTAGGCAGAAGAGTAGTCAGGATTAGGCAGTTAGGGTCAAGTGACTTACCCAGGGTCATACAGCTAGGAAGTGTCTGAGTTCAGATTTGAACCCAAGACCTCCCATCACCAGGCCTGGCTCTCTTTCCTACTCAGCTACCTACAGCTTGCACATTTCTCTATCTTTTTCATAAGAATAGAATGAGAGACTTCATGAAATTCTTATTTTCTCCGGACTCTTTCTATAAGGTAAATAGCTCTCCGTTGCTTCTTTATGCCCTTTTCCTTTTCTCCTTGAAGCATCTTTTTCTTTTTCAAAGAATACTTTATTTTCCTTTGTATCCTACAGAGTAAACACGTTTGTTCAGCTTTTTTCATTTTCTCTCCTAGCATAGAGATTGACTTATATTTGATACCAATATAGATGTCCTTTGGTATTGGCAAGAGTATCATTATCTTTAGCATACTTTCTGTAAGTCACTCAAAATTCTTCTTGCCCTCTATATTGCTTGAAGAAAGATGCATCTTCCTTTTTGCTAAGTCTCTTAACTAACTCCTGTGGCTAACAGCTGCAGCAAATCCTTGGTTGCTTACTTCTCAGTTGCTAGGAGAACCCCTGAGCAATGCATAATTAATTTAGGGATGTTTGTTGCCATTTCTGAAGATGGGACGCAAACTCTGCTTAAATACAGATATCTTTAGTTGTCAGCATATTCCTACCATTCAGAAATGCAGACAAAAGCAAACAAAAACCAATTTATAATGAGAAATCCAATTATATATTTAGATTGGACTTCTGCCTTTTCATTTTTCTTTTTGCCTTTGACCTCCAGCTACCTTCTTGTGCTTCCCTAGGTTCTAAGTTTGGTCCCCATTTGGAAGAAAAGACTAATCGTATTTATTAGAGAGCAAATACAAGATAGAAACTATATTTCCCTGTCTGCTAAACTAGATAATTCAGTTTTAACAAATCATATCTATCGTTGGCAGAGATTTTCTCTTTGCTGATGCTGCACAAAAGAAAATAGTATTATTTATAAAAGAGCTGTGACACAGAGTGCTAATTTTTTTCCCCTACAAGTGGTCGAATTTAGTCAGAATTCATTTTAGGATAAATAAAACTAAAAGAGTAGGAATAACTTCATGTCTGCTTCAGTTACTATTAATGCTGAATAGTAGGTCAATTCAAAGGGATGGCTCTGTTTCTAAATGTGTCAACCCCAATTTGGTGTGGGGATGAGTTTTTAAACTTTAAAAAGGTTAACTTAAATGCCTTCATATAATCTATAGGAAATGCTTTCTGGGCATGTCACTCAGCCATATTTTTTAGTGTTTCTGTCTCTGTTCTTTTTAACTTCTTAAGAAGAAGAGAGTGAAAAGGCTTTTTTTCTGAAATTAAGCTACTTTCAAGTGAGAGCCAAGATCCCAAACCAAAGAGTTTTAAAAGCCCTTCTAGGTCATCGTGACACAAAGATGAAAGACATGATTAAACTGGCATAATAGGTCCATATCTGTGATTGGATAACCTTACCTATGATGGTATTTTCTTTAATCTCATGACACTACTTATTGTAGATGTATCTATGCTCAATAACTTTGTAAGTCTAGACCAAGTCCAAATTGAGTTTGGTTTTAGAAATTTTGAATCTGAATTAAAATGCAACACATGCCCAAAGCTTGAAAGTTCTACTTGCCAGATTAATCCTGGCAAAAAAGAGTATTTCCCTGTTTTGTATTTTCTTTTTCATCAGCAGCATCTCTTATATACTTTAACATCTACTCTATAACCACAATTTATTTCAGCCCAAGTCTCACCTTTGTGTGTATATGTAGAATTTTGGGAAATGTTTTAGGATATCTATATATCATTTTCCTCTAAATAGGTTTCAGCCCATTTTTGTCTTGTACCAGTTTTTAGCCAAAATTTTAATATATAAGGCTTCTTCAGTAATAAGGCCATAGTGATTTCCTTTTCTAATGACCTAGTCCCTATTTTCCACTTATATTGTTCCACTTTTATATGTGTGTAGCATGCCTTCTTAGTCTGAAGTTTCTTGAGAATAAGAACCTTTTCTTATACTTTTTTTACTCCCACCAAGTTCCTAAGACTATTCTACAAATACCAGATGCTTCACCTTTGTTTACTCCACAAAAGTCCTTCATTTCTTCATGGTGGTGTGTAGATTTTGGTTCTCAATGACAATATCAGTGGAGCCAAGTTCAAGCCATTCTACCAAGTTGTAAAAGCTTCAGATATAATACCTGCAATACCCTGTGTATACCACTCGATGAACAGCCTAATAACTAAGAGTGGAGAAGCTGTGGGTTGACCACAACATGATGAATTCTTTGACCCTGGTGATCCCTAAAAAGTGTATCTCTGAGCTTCTTCAGTGACAGTGACATCAAAAAGAATGCTAAGAATCATATGATGATTAAACCATCCATAAACCATAGCATAACTCTTGGTATTCTAAACTTAAGATCCTTATCCAACCACTAAAAAGTTGCCATGCTACTGGAATAGCTACACAGTATGAATACCAACATTCTAACAAGATGAAACCAAAGAGCATAAATAAATTTAAACAAAATCAGAGGATGACTTAGAGGTTTGTTTGGAGAAGCAAATAAAGTTGATTGAGTTAGTTTCATCATTCACACTAAGATAAATAGAAACAACATTTCATGGGGCACTTTGTCATCTTTTCTTAAAGTACTTATGATGAACATGGGCAAAAAGACCACCATTAAAAATAATTATAGTTAGGTTTAAGAGCCATTGTAAAGAATAAAGAATAGAAAAATCCTTTAAGGACAAAATTCTCCAAACCAAATCAACTTATACCTTACTATTTAGTGACTTTGATTTGAAGGTGAGAGAATGATTAAAAACATTTTGGAAAATGTGATTTAGAATTGAGAAATTAAAATAACCAAAGTTACTTAGACTAATATATATATATACATATACATACATGTATATGTGTGTACATATATATACATATATTACATATAGGCATTTTATGCATGTATATCAGAAATACTATTTTAAAAGAGGGAATTGGAAGGCATTGGTCATGAAAAATGAAACTGCTTAAATCTTATCAAGAAATGATCAGTTACTAATAATGTAGGAGTCATTTCAGAATCATGTCTATGAGCAGTCAGACCACCTGGTTGCTAGAGCTAAGATAAAAATCAACACTAAAGTGGAGGAGAGGATAAAGATAAGGAAAAATTGTGTTCAGTTGCCTAAGCTCCAGCCTCTTCCATTTAGATTAGCTGTTGATGCCACAAAATGGGAAAATGATTAAAGAAATAATAATTTAAGCTTATATTGATGTAGTGTGCTATAAAGTAATAAAGGCATTTTTTTTAAACCCTTACCTTCCGTCTTGGAGTCAATACTGTGTATTGGCTCCAAGGCAGAAGAGTGGTAAGGGCTAGGCAATGGGGGTCAAGAGACTTGCCCAGGGTCACACAGCTAGGAAGTGTCTGAGGCCAGATTTGAACCTAGGACCTCCCGTCTCTAGGCCTGGCTCTCAATCCACTGAGCTACCCAGCTGCCCCCAAAGGCATTATTTCCTTTGATACAAATAACAACCAAGAAGTGCCCATATAAGTTCCATTTTACAGCTGAAAAAATTGAGGCTCATGAAAGTTGTTTGTATGTGGTCACATAGGTTCCAAGGCCAGCCTATCTTTTATGCCATACTGTCTCTCTAAGGCAAGGGAAATATTAGAACACACATACTCATGAAAAGACAGTGATTGTCATTATTCCTATAAACAAATAGCACTTAATTAATAAAAAGGATTGTCCACAATGAGTTGGCCAAGAAGGCCCAGCAGTTATCCTAACTAACAAGAATACACCTGCTTGCTAAGCAGATAGGCATGGAAGCTAAGGCCTATATTTATCTTTACTCTGGGTTTTTTTCCCCCTTAGGATCAGAGAATCATTGGAATGGGAACAGCTATGGCAAAATCTTTGTTTAATCCTGGGTACTTTATATGCCTCCAAGTCATTTGCAATGCTTTGCTGAGGCTCTTAGAGTCAATTCGCCACTTTGGTGACTGGATTTTCTTGAAATATTTTTTCTTGAGTAGTCTAGGTGGGAAAGTAACAAAAGGACCTTGCTATTTCTTTCAATCCCACAATAAGCCCCCTTTATGGTTCCTAAAACTAAGTCAAAACTATAGCTCTAGGGCCCTTTCAAAATTTGGGGACAGGATTATTTGTAAGGAGCAGTTCCAGACAGAGATAGATGATGAAGGATGAGATGTAATACATGGGAAACTGGCTCACGCGATTCATCAGTTGTGACCTCAAACTACATGTGATACCTAATAGCCCGACTTTCTTTATTTCATTGTGGCTTATGAAATAATGAAATTTGTTAGATGACCTCCTTTTGATTACCCTTTTTTAACTTACCTAGAAGCATAAGCTTGGGCTATTAATTGTTACTGGTTTGCATTAAGAATGGTAGATCATTGCTTTATTACATTTCCTTTGATTAAAGCTGAAGGAGTTAAAGAATCTACAACAGCAATACCTCCAGGTCAATCAGGAGATCTCTGAGCTACGTCCACTGAAGACTCAGCTTCAGGAGTATCAGGAACAGACAAATAATTATCAGTCTCTCCAGGAACAACTCAAGCAGGAAAATCTCGCTTGTCAACAGGAGCTACAACACCTCAAGTAAGAGAACTCTTTAGAAAAAGAGTTATTTTTTTATGCTCCTCCACATACATTGCAAATCTTTCTTTGTAATAAATCCATTAGTAATTGTTTAGTATTGTGTGGATGGCAGAAAAAAGGGGTGTGTCCTTACTAGTCTCTTGTGGTTTCTAAATTTCATTTCTAACAAAGGCTATCAGAGCAAAAAGAAATCCAGAAACAAAATAATCCCATCTTCTTTTGAGAATTGTTTGTTCTTGTTGGCACACTTTTTTTTGTTAAGTACTCATACATTTAGCTTGAAATGATGAATGTGTCATTGAAATGATGTTTTTTGGTAGATATTGGGCAAACTTTATAAGGTGAAGGTTTTTTGATGTGAATTTTTACCAAGAGATATTTTATTACAGAAATGTGCCTATTTGTACAAAAAATAATGTACTAACATCTTGAATTTCCTTAGATAATGGAAAACACATCTTTGGCTGAAAAATGATTAAAGCTAAAATTCAGATCACTGTAAAGAATCGCACCTAAAATGGCAGTGGGAATTCCCATCCACCTGGCCTGTTATTTCAGGGGCTGAACTTTAGTGACTCCAAGATGGCAGCTAGTGTTCATTTTCTCCCCTTCTCTTCCTCTCTGAGTGATTACATACACTCCTGAACTTGCTACATTTCCATTTGCCCAATGGATATCTCTGTCTGGATATTGCACCAAACTCGGCTTGTCCAAACCGAGCTTATCCTCTTCTTTAAATCTTCTCCATCATCTTTTCTTTTATTGATGACACTATTACTGCCCTGCTACTCATGTGGGCTGTGGAGTTTGTTTTATTCTCTTTGAGGCTTCTCTGTCCCTCACCTCTCCACTTACAGTGTTACCAATTTAGCCTCCACACCATCTCTCACATCCATCCCCTTCTCTTCACTGACATAGCCACCACCTTAACTCAAGTTCACTTCTTTTTTTGTATGATTGTAATAACTTTCTAACTAATCCCCTTACTTCCAGTCTATATTTTCCAGTTCCTCTTTGCCTCATCTGCCAAAATAATCTTCCTACAGCACAGGTCTAACCATGTCACACCCCACTGAAAAACTCTGTGTCTACCAAAATCTATAAAGGTAGCTC
Organism: Gracilinanus agilis; assembly: GCF_016433145.1. Taxonomy (NCBI): domain Eukaryota; kingdom Metazoa; phylum Chordata; class Mammalia; order Didelphimorphia; family Didelphidae; genus Gracilinanus; species Gracilinanus agilis. The sequence continues at coordinate 343,152,249 of NC_058132.1, read as the reverse complement.
CTCAATCTTTTTAAAAAAAAAAAAATAATAAAGGCCACTTTTTAACACTATTAAAAAATGTTCCAGACTTTTCATATAATAGGAATTGTATATATTGATTAAGAATCTAATAACAAAAAGATATGCCTTATTCCGATGACTGGGAACTTCTAGCCTATTGGGTGGAATATAAACTTAGTCTGGCAGTTGAATTCATCTACAACCTTTCTCTAACCTGTCTGTCTAGCCTTATTTCTTATTTTCTCCCTTAACACATAGTCTTGCAATACTGGACAACTAGTTGTTTTCCACACTCAAGATTCGATTTCTTGTCTCCCTATGAATTCATATAGCCCTTCCTATGTTCTTGGAATGTATTCTTTTGATATTTTTTTCCTTCAAGGTCTAATCAGGTGTTGCCATCTTTTTTTTTAATTAAATAAAGTCTTCCTTTATCCCTACCTCTGCCTGCCAATAGAAATGCAGAACTAGAGTTCAGAAGATAGTTTGGAACTATCCATAGGTTTGAGAATTATCTAAATAGATGTGGTAATTGAACCTGTAGGAAAAGATGAGGTCACCAAGAGAGCATAGAGGGAAAACAAGGCCAAGGGTGCAACCTTATCAAGTTTACCTTAAAAATATTGGTTCTCTCCTTCTCCCCTGTAAACACCCTTCCTTATATTAGACTTATTTGTGTACATATCATATCCCATATAGTACTTGAGATTCCTTAAAGACAGGGACTGTGACATTTTTCATCATTCTATCCCTGGTGCCTTGAGTGCAGAGGGTTCTTAACTTGTTATTTGTTTACTTAAATCGAATAGTAAGAGGTCCTAATGCCCATTAAGGGCAAATCCTGAAATCAAGTACAAGCAGCTGGCAAAAGATTGATGGTTAAAAGGCAGTTAAAAACTAATAACTTTATTTTTCTTAGTGTTTCCATTTGATTTTAATAAGTTGCTTCCAAAAAGCATTGCATTTGGTTTGTATTTTAAAGTTACTCTACTTAATTTTTTTCAAAGAGGAATATGTTTATTTTAAAGTCACACAAAAACAAATAGAATTAGTATCAAAGCTCATGAAAAATATTGACACACGCATCAGCAACATTTTCCTCATAGATCTTTCTAGCCTCAGACACTTTTATTACACCTCCACTAAGTAGCACTTTCAGAAGGCTTATGGTAAGCTTCTGTAAATCTCTTCATTTCCCAACAGGTGGCACCAGTTATCAGTCCTCTAAGGTTCTGTCCTTTTCCTAAGTGCTGTCACATGCCTCTAAACTCATCTTTTTAGAATTCTTTAGTTTTCTTAAAATTTCAGGTTAAGCATCACTTTTTTATCTCACATTCTATTTTATTTATTTATTTATTTTTAATTAAGCATAGCTCTACTTGATTCATTGACAAAAATGTTCAAAAGCAAAGGATCAGGGGCAGCTAGGTATCTCAGTAGATTGAGAGCCAGACCTGGAGACAAGAGATCCTTGGGTTCAAATCTGGCCTATAGATTGCACTGAAAGAAAAGGAAAGGGAGAGATAGAACAGGATAAATCATCTCACTTAAAGAGGTGTGAAAAACCATTACAGTGGAGAAGAGGATGAGGGTGGTGATGGGCAATGCTTAAACTTTACCCTCATCATAACTGGGTCAGAGCAGGAATAACAACCATACTCATTGGGAAATAGAATCTTATCAAGGGGAATAAGACAAGGGAAGGGGGTGCTGGCAATAGAATGGAGGGGAAAGTGAGGAGAGTGATCAAAAGCAAAACACTGCTGAGGAGGGACAGAATGAAAGGGGGAAAAAAAGCAGGATCAAAAGAGAAAAATAAGATAGAAGGGAATACACATTTGGTAATCATGACTGTGAATGGGATGAACTCACTCATAAAACATAAGTGGAATGCAGAGTGGATTAAAAACCAGAATCCTGCAATGTGTTCTTTACAAGAAACACATTTGAGGCAGGGTGACACACATAGAATAAAGGTACAAGACTGAAGTAGAATTTATTGTGCATCATCTAAAGTAAAAAAAGCAGGAGTAGCAATCATGATCTCAGATAAAGCTAAAGCAAAAATAGATCTGATTAAAAGAGATAAGGGAGGAAATTATATCTTGCTAAAAGGTACTATAAGCAGTGAAGTAATATCAACGCTAAACTTATATGCACCAAATAGTATAGCCTCTAAATTTTTAAAGGAGTAATTAAATGAACTTCAAGAGGAAATAGACAGTAAAACCATACACACGTTAATTCTCCCCATTCAGATCTATTTATTATTATTATTTTCATTTTTTTTTAATTTTTATTTTGAATATTTTCCCATAGTTACATGATTCATGTTCTTTCCCCTCTCCCCACACTCCCCCATAGCTTATGCACAATTCCACTGGGTTTTACATGTATCATTGATTCCATATTATTGATAGTTGGACTAGAGTTATCGTTTAGTGTCTACATCCCCAATAATATCCCCATCAGCCCACGTGTTCAAGCAGTTGTTTTTCTTCTCTGTTTCTCCTCCCACAGTTCTTCCTCTGAATGTGGCTAGTTTTCTTTCTCATAAGTCCCTCAGCCTTGCTCTGGATTCTTGCATTTTGCTGCTAGTAGAGAAGTCCATTACATTCAGTTTTACCACAGTGTATCTGTCTCTGTGTACAATGTTTTCCTGGTTCTGCTCCTGTCACTGCATCAATTCCTGGAGGTCATTCCAGTTCACATGGAATTCCTCCAGTTCTTTACTCCTTTGAGCACAATAGTATTTCATCACCAGCAGATACCACAATTTGTTCAGCCATTCCACAATCAAAGGACATTCTCTCATTTTCCAATTTTTTGCCACCACAAAGAGTGTGGCTATAAATATTTTTGTACGAGTCTTTTCCCTTATTATCTCTTTGGGGTATAAACCAAGCAGTGCTATGGCTGGATTAAAAGGCAGATAGTCTTTTAAAGCCCTTTGAGCATAGTTCCAAATTGCCATCCAGAATGGTTGGATCAGTTCACAACTCCACCAGCAATGCCCCCCATTCAGATCTAGATAAAACAAAACAAAACAAAACCAAATCTGCCCTACACTTCCCATAGGTTATGTATCCCTGGGCAAGTTACTTGCTTAGCTCTTCTGCCTTGGAACCAATACACCATATTGTTTCTAGGAAAGAAGGTAAGAGTTTTTTTAAAAAGTGCAGGATCAAGCACAGAACTTGGAGTACCCAACTAAAGACATCTGTGATTAGGGAATTGCTTAAGGCAGTAATGGGCAAACTAAGGCCTGGATCTGGCCAGCGGGGAATAGTTTGACCATAATTGATCTAGACCATGAAAGTTACTATATTTTAGTAAAGTATTTAGTGATAATATAACACGGATCATTTTTGTATGAAAAACTTGAAAATCCTTCCTAATAGCTTATCTCTGTCAAACATAGGCATTATAGCTAAAGACCTTCCAGCTGACAGGATGGAGTGGCTAAGATGGGGCTGAAGAACTAGAAACAGAAACAGGATTTAAGATTTCATTTATTATTTCTGCTTTCCTACATTTGTTTGCAATGTTTTTATATCCCAGTACATGGCTAATCTTTGTATATTTGCCATGTGCTGCTGAAAAGAAGGTATATTCCTTTTTATCCCTATTCATTTTTCTCCTGATATCTGTTAGCTCTAATTTTTCTAACATTTCATTCACTTCTCTCACTTCTCTTATTTATTGGCTCAGTGTATCTAGTTCTGATAGGGGAAGGTTGAAGTCCCCCACTGGTATAGTTTTACTATCTATTTCCTCCTTAAACTCCTTTAGTTTCTCCTTTGGAAATCTTAATGCTGTACCATTTGGTGCATATATGTTGAGTACTGATATTTCCTCATTATTTATACTGTCTTTCATCAAGATATAATTACCTTCCTTATCTCTTTTTATCAAATGTATTTTTGCTTTAGCTTTGTCTGAGATCATAATTGCTACTCTTGCCTTCTTTGTCTCAGTTGCAGCCCAGTAAATTCTGCTCTACTTTCTTACCTTGTATAAGTCTACCTGCCTCTAATGTATTTCTTGTAAACAACATATGGTAGGATTAAGGTTTTTAATCCATTCTGCTATCAGCTTCCTTTTTATTGGTGAGTTCATCCCATTCACATTCACAGTTAATGATTACTGTCTATGTATTCCCCTCCATTTTGTCTTCCTCCTTTAATTCTACCTTTTCTCTTATCCCTCTTACCCCCCTCCCCTCCAACTTTTTGCTTTTAGTCTGTCCTCCCCCCTTTTCCCTCTCTGTTACTCCCCTTCCTACCCCCTCCC
>NC_058132.1:343118387-343147625 GCF_016433145.1 Gracilinanus agilis | reverse complement strand
CCCCTCTTATTATAATGCCTTTTGAATGACCCCCCCCCAACCTCTCCCTCCCTTATATTGCTCCCCTCCCCACCAGCCCATTTATTACCCTTCTACTTTGCTGTAAGCCATGATACAATTCCCTGTTCCAATGGATCTGATTGTTCTTCCCTCTCTGAGTCAATTCCAATGAGCATAAGATTTAAGTATTACCTGTTGCTAACTTCTTCCACCCTTCCATTGTATTGGTCTTCTCCTCACTCCCCGTGCACTTCTTTTTGAAATATATATTTACCCCATTTTTTCTCTTCTCCCATTTCTCTTAGTATTATCCTCTTTTTTACTCCAGTTTTATATATATATATATATATATATTTTTAAACCCTTGTACTTTCAGTGTATTGTCTCATAGGTGGAAGAGTGGTAAGGGTGGGCAGTGGGGGTCAAGTGACCTGCCCAGGGTCACACAGCTGGGAAGTGGCTGAGGCCGGGTTTGAACCTAGGACCTCCTGACTCTCACTCCACTGAGCTACCCAGCTGCCCCTTTTATATATATATTTGACATATCCTATATAGATTGTCACTGTACCCTCTTATATTTCTTCTAGCTACCCTGATAATAATAATTTTTAAGAGTTACAAATATCATCTTTTCTTTTTTTAATTTTATTTAATTGATTAATTAAGAAAATTTTTCCATGGTTACATGATTCATATTCTTTCCTCCCCTTCTCCCACTCCCCTCCTGTAGCCAATGCACAATTCCAATAGGTTTTACATGTATCATTTATCAAGACCTATTTCCATATTATTGATATTTTCACTGGGATGATCGTTTAATCACCTTTTCTCATAAGAATACAAATCCTTTGAAGTTATTGGGTCCCTTAAAAAATGTTTTTCCCTTAATTACCAGTTAGTGATTCTCTTGAGTTCTGTATTTGGGCATCATATTTTATATTTAAGTTTGATCTTTTCTTCAGGAATGCTTGGAAATCCTCCATTTTATTAAATGGCCATGCTTTCCCCTGAAAGAATATAATCAATTTGCCGAATAGTTGATTCTTGGTTGTAGACCCAGTTCCCTTGCTTTCTAGAGTATCAGTATGGATGCAGCCAGGCCCTGTGTAATCCTGACAGTGGCTCCCTGATATTTGAATTGTTTCTTTTTGGCAGCTTATAGTATACTTTCCTTGGTCTGGAAGTTCTTGAACTTGGCTATAACATTCCTGGATGTTGTTAATTGAGGATTTAATGCATAAGGTGATCTGTGGATTCTTTCAATCTCTACATTACCCTCTTGTTCAAGAATATCAGGGCAGTTTTCTTGGATAATTTCCTGTAGAATGATGTCCAGAGCAGGTTGATTATTCAGATGGAATTGTAGGGCTTCTTGGTCTTACTGCCTAAAGGAGATAACTGCTTCTCATCTATTTTTTGGAAAGAAGAAAGGAGGCAGGACCAGCTTTGGGCAAAATTAGAGGGAGGAGAAATTTTGTCTGGTGCTTTCCTGCTGGAATTTTTCTCCTTTCAGCCACTTTCTGACACTTTTCCCTCTGATAATTTCCTGTACCTTCTAGAGGGGAGAAGAATACTTGGGAAGTCCAGGAGAAGCGGGTTAGAGAGCAGTACCTGATGGCCCTCTCTGACAAGGAGCAGCAGCTGAGCCACCTTCAGAATCTGGTGCAGGAGATGAGGTCTGCACCCTCTCAGCAGCCTTCTGCCCTCTCAGAGCAATACCAAAGACAGGTGAGCTAGGCCCTAACTGATCCAAATGGGTGGCTGAAGCTTGTGCCTCCAAAGGGAACTGACCTCAGGACAGGTGCAATGATCACTCCCTAGAATGGGCAGAGTTTGTCCTCAGCAATTGGAATGAGGAGTAGATTCTGTAAGTGCTTCTCTCCCAGCAGGCATCCCCACAAACAACAACTTCCCCAGAGTCATTGAGAGCCCTGGATTCTGAGGTTGGGCTCCTCAAGGCCCAGCTTAATGACAGCTTGAAAGAAGTTCACCAGAAAGAGTTGAGAATCCAACAGCTGAACAGCAAGGTGAGTTTCTTTCTCATCAGCCCTATGAGTAAGCTGAAAGGAGAGTGGGCAGCATATTGGGTTAAGATTCTAGTTTTTAAGTATCTCTGCAGGTGCAGGCAGGCAGAGTATCTTCTCAGAGCCTAAGGTTGCATAATTACAGAACTGGAAATGGAGTTCTTCTTTCTTCTACTTTTTCCACTAGAGACCTCATTGGAAGGATAGGGCAGGAGTTGCATGAGGAGAGATTCCCTAATAGTTTTGTATAGATGGTTCCACCAAAGCTTCATAATCATTCCCAGTCAGTTGCACATATGCAACTTACTTTTCCCTCAGACCTTTCTTTAATCCAGGCCCATTCCTTCAGATTCCTCCTACTTCTAGCAGGAGAATAACCTAGAATTGGGAAAGGGTAACATGTCAAGGAAAATCAGAAAAGTGGAAAGTGGAAAAGATCTGTTGTTTCTCCCCTGCCAACTGATCTATCCCACAGAAAGCTGATGCTTGAGAACTAGAGAGTTTTTCTTTTAGATGTATTTTTGGACCTGGGACCATTTTGCCAAAGACTATGCTGAATGTAGCAGATCCCCTGGTTAAACCCAGCTTTTCTTTTCTGGGACATTAGCCCCTCTTCTTCCCTTTCCTATCTACCCTGCTACTGCCAGGCTTTCCAGGGCAGGTTGAATTATTCAGCTGGGGTCATAGGGTTTCTTCAACCTTATTGCCTAAAGAGATAACTGCTTCTCTTCTGTTGTCTAGAAGGAAGGGAGGAGACAGGGCCAACCCTCAGCAAAATTAGAGGAAAGAGAAGTTTTGTTTTTGGTGCTTTCCTACTGATTTTTCTTTTACCACTTTCTGGACTTATCTATGGGTACTACATCTTCAGCCTTGTTCCAGAGGATTTTTCTTCTTAGGTGATAAGACAGGGTCAAAGAAGCTGAGATGTTAACTTGGGATAGACTTAATTGATTTGGTTCTAGGGAATAGAACTAATGGGTAGAAGTTATTTCCTGGATTTCAGCTCAGTAGAAGAGAGAATTTTCTAAAGATAAGAGCTGTCTGAAAATGGAAGGGACTGTCTTTGTTGTGGGAAAACACACCAGTTTGTAGCAGGATCTTGCCCAGAGAATTAGAGGCTAAAAATATTGAAGGTATTGAAAGAAGAAGAGGTTTAATAAGGTGGTGAAATGGCCTAGGGACTGATGGAGTATCCTAAGGGGTGGATCAAGGTTTGCACATTTATTGAGAGTCTGGGGGCTTGTCACCTCCCATTATAGGGAAATCTCCACCTTTCCTTAGAATAGCCCATGTGTGGGCATTCTGAGGCATTCCAGGCAGAGAACCCTGGAAAATGGGCATAGGAGGAGGGTACATATGCAGGTAGAGGTATGTTTTTGGGTCTAACATGTCATAGGTGAATTTAAGGACACCAAAAAGGGAATGAGGGGTAGGCTTAGGTTTGGGGGATTCCCCTGGATTGCCAGAGCCCTCAGTGTATATGTCTTATGTTTCTTTCATTGTCCCACCTACCATCATTTGTCAGCATAGGAGAGGTCTCTATATCCTCCTGGAATGCCCTTATCTAGATAAGGAACATAGGGAGGGTACAGAACAGAACAAGATCACTGTAGGTGATTAGTGATACATAACAGTACAGAACTTCATGTAACTACAGAATAATACAAGACCAGTGTAGGTAATTAATAATACACAGCAGTACAATACTAAGGTAAATACAGAACAGTACAAGACCTGTATAAGTGATTAATAATGATACAGATTTTGCTATTTCTGCTTAACTAATGCTAACGGGTGAAAAAACACAAGACTAGAACATGAGGGTCCTGCTTCTATCACTGCCTACCTCCATTACCTTGGTATGTATTAAATGTAAATGTAGTAAAGAGCCTTCAAGGTTCTTTCTAATTCTCCAATTCAGTGTTCCTTGTATTTATGCAATAAATATGTTAGTGTTTGTTTTCTCTTACCTATTAGATTGTGTTTCCAATATATTCTATTTCCTTTGCATGATTATATAGTACAGGGTCTTGTGCAAAAATTATCATTGTGCAAAAAATATATAACACCTCATCCAACTATATGGAGCTAAGAGATAAAAGAATGTAGTGATTTCTTAAACTTGGACCCAGGCTAATGTACTGTTCAATTTGGACACCCGTAGCAATGTCTTTTTTTTTCCTGACCTTCATTCAGGGCATAATATCAGATGATCTTTTAGAAATAAAAGATTTTCCATCCAAAGTGTTGGATACTCACAATCTCATCATCAAGAAGAGACAATCCAGTATCTCTGTGCTGGGAGAATCCTCTATGGGCTGGTGTTAACCTGATTTTCTTTGTTTCAGCTCTCTCAGATCTTTGAAGAGAAAAGTTCCCTTTCCATTCAGCTTCGTGGTAGCAGTCAGAGTCTCCGTGAAAGCCATCAGCGCTATAATGACCTTTTGAATCATTGTACAGGCCTAGAGAGACAGATTCAGGAGCTGCAGCCACCAAGCAAGGAAATGGTGAGAGACAGAGGAATAAATAAGGATAATAAAGCTTAGCTCTCTTTTGGTGTAAAGTTAAGGATTCAAGACATGTTCCATGTCCATATACATCAAGGACAGATAGAGACAAATTTAAGAGACTAGGAAGAAAATATATTTGAGAGGTAGGCAATATATCTAAACCATTACAGAGGGAAAGGGAAAAGATGGGATATCTGAAATGATGGAAGTTGCTATAAAAAAAGCATGTAAAACAATAAGAATGAGCTGAGGCAACAGGATACCTGCCCAAGCCACAAGAAAACACCTAGAAATCAAGGGGCTTCAGGGAGGTACCAGAGGCCCTGTCTCCCAAGAAAAGCTGTGGACCACCACTTGAGGGAAAAGAACTTAGCAGGAAAGTGAAGAGAGATGAGAAAGTAGGCTCCTGGAGATGACCAAATCAGGGTGAGAGTGTTAGTCACATCTGTGAACAAGCTGACTGTACTGGGTAAATGGAATCTCTGCTTTGTTTTTGGAGAGAACTATGAAAAGAAGGTATCCTCTTCAACTTCCAAAAGACAAATAAATGCCTCATTCCCTCTGAAGTGAGTTTTCTACTAACTCTCCTCCTTCTTCCCAGTGTGTGGCTCTTTATAGGCTCTGTTCTTACCAGTCTTGTTCTTCTAGGGAACACTCACAACAGATGCTGCCCCTGGAGCTCCTCAGGAAAAGAACGAACCCCACAGAGAGGGTGACCCTATGGAGCTAAGAGAGCTGCAACTTAGGTAAGTAAGGCTTCTCAGCCAGGCTTCAAAACCCTCAGCTCTCTAGACCTAGCCTGCAGCCAGGAAAGTTTGGATCAGTTTCTTGGCCCACTTTTACAGAGGGACATAATTGGCCTCCTAACAGAGTACTAGAAAGGGAACTGGAAGTGAGAGAGGAGCTACTTAATGCAGGAGGACAGAAGTAGGATACACAGTCATTTCAGCAGTTAATATGAGGACATTTATTTAATTATTTTTAAGCCTTTATATCTTCTGTCTTAGAGTTGATACTAAATATTGGTTCCAAGGCAAAAGAGCAGTAAAGGCTAGACAGTTAGGATTAAGTGACTTGTCTAGGGTCACACAGCTAGAAAGTGCCAGAGGCAAGACTTGAACCTAGAATTTCCTGTCTCCTGGCCTGGCACTCTTATCCATTGTGCTACCTAATTGCTCCATGATGATTTTTAATAGGGATAAATAGAATGTCCTGCTTTCCAGTAGAGTTCAGAAAGCTAATTGTACATATACAGTATAGAGTGGGAGAAAGGCTAGAAAGTCATTTGTACAAAACGAGCTCAGACTTTAATAGATTACAAGCTTAATATGAGGCAGCAATGTAATGTGACAACCTCAAAGTTAATACAGTGTCAGGCTTCATTAATAGAAGAAAAGGGTCCATATTGATGTTGCTGATATTTTGTATTTTGCCCTGTCACACCTGGTGTCTATTTCTGGGCCCAGATTCTAGGAGGTATGTTAATAAGCTCAAGCTCATCCAGAAGAACATTACTGGGATAGCATAGCAAGGAGTTGTAAACTACTGTAATTCAAAAATTGTTTGAAGGATCTAAGGATGTTTACTTTGAAGGCTTAAGAAGGCCTTCTTGAGTGTATGCAGCTATCTTTCTCCCTCTACCTTTCCTCCACTCCCTGCCCTCAGTAGCTGTCTTCAGATATTTCAAGGTCTTTCTTGTTCAAGAAGCATTGAATTCGTTGTCCTCAGCCTCAAGATAAAATTAGGGCCAGTAGGCAGAAATGATAGGAAATGTGATTTTGCATTCAACATAAGGGAAAATCTGCTTATGCCTGTAAAAGTATTTTGAGAGCATTATATATATGCAAGGTATTCAGTTGTCCCCTAACACATGCTTCCTCTTTCTATAGCCAGCATCATATAGTATACTTGGGGTTTGTATTTTTTTCTGTCTAAAATGAGATAGGCTGCCTCAGAAGGTAGTGGATTTCCTATCATTAGAGGTCTTGTGCCTCAGATAAAGGTTGGACTAAAATGACCCTCTGATGCTGGACCAGAGTATAGAAAAAGTGTGTAACCTAATTCAGAAACCAAGACTTTTTCAGGGACTGTCCTGACAGACTGGGAGGAAGAGGATTCAGCAGAGAGAAGGTCTTCTGCCTTGATTGCTTTATTCTCTCTTCATGTAGCAAAGGAACAAAGGATAGAAAGGGGCCAGCTTAATATTTTAAAATTTGGAATAACAGTTTTGGAAATGGCTACCCAAATCTACCCTTCTTGACACAACATTGACTGAGGCCTAAGAAAATTTGATAGTTTGATGGGACTTTGGTGGTTTCCCTATGTCTAGAACACCCTTCCTTTTATTTTCTTAGAATCCTGGCTTCCTTCAAGACTCATCTTAGGTGTCATCCCTGCCAAGGCAATTCAGATAGCACTTATTAAGCACCTGCTGTGTACCAGGCTTTTTGCTAGGGACACAAAGACCAAAAAAAAAAAAATCACTGTTCTCAGGGAACTTTCTAGAAGGGGAAAAATACATATGCAGAAAAGCAAATTTTAAAATATATGAAGTAATTTCAGGAGTAGGAGATTGCCAACACATTATGGGGGGGGAGGGGGAGATCAGGAAGGCCCTCATGGAGGAGAGGACCCCAAAGCTAACTTTCATCACTTGCTGCTTATAGGTAATTCCATCCTAACCCCACACGTCCTGATATTCTTGATATACTACATAAGAGGAAAAACATTTCTTCATTTCCCTTCTATTTGCTATGTAAGGCTAACCTAGTGCCCATTCCTTCAGGTTCCTCTCAGTTCTGGCCAGCTCATCAGTTGAATAGCCCAGAACTGCAAAGAAGAGTCAGAAAGCTAGAAAGAGGAAAATGTCTATTCATTCCCACCTGCTGGACTTGTGCAGAACATACTGACGTCCCAGAACTAGAGAAGCTCTCTTTCTTCCCCTCTTTGGCCTGATGAGGCCAGGCCTTCCAGGGCATGTTGATTAGGGGAAAAAAGGCAGAAGGGTCACAGAGCTTCTTGGAACTTTGGATTCATCACTCTCTGATTCTGACAGATTCTGATTCTATCATGCTCTCCTTCCTCAAATTGTTTATATGCACATTGTATCTCACAAGCTGAATGTAAATTTCCCTAAGGCAAGGGACTATTCTATTTTGTCTTTGTGTCCCCACATATGTAGAAGTGTATATTATCACAGTCCTTTGCATATATGGTAGATGTTTAGTTAAATGTTTGATGAATTTAATTTTGATTGTGGAGCATTCTCAATTTGCTAGACTGAATAGCTTTCCTGTAGCATGTTGTTAAAATGTAGGAATCACATAATGATTTTCTAGATTCTCAAAATACTTTAATAATGGGGCAGCTAGGCAGCACAGGATAGAAAGCTGTAGACCTGAGTTCAAATTTGACTTCAGACATTTAACTAGCTCTTTGACCCTGGGCAAGTCACTTAATTTCTGTTTGCTTTAATCCCCTGGGGGAAAAAATGGTAAACCACTCCAGTATCTTTGCCAAAAAAGCCCCATGGACAGTATGATTCATGGGGTCACAAAGAATTGGACATGACTGAGCACCAACAACAGTGAATAAACATCATATGTGAAAGTGCTTCAAGAGCATTATATAAATGAAAGGTATCCAAAAATCCCTTAACACACTTTATATAGTTATTATCACATAGTCTGTCTAGTATTATTTTTCTTTCTATATATGTTTGTTCTATCTCCTCTGTAATAACATGTTGCAGGGCCTGCATCTACTTATATATCCTTTTTATCTCCCATAGCACATAGTGCAGAGCTCTGTGCATAATGGCCATTAACTGTTAATGACTCCATTTCCCCTTATGTTACAGATTTTCTGAGGCCCAGCAAGAGCAATGTAACACTAGACAAGAGGTGAGCCACTTAAAGAATTTGTTAGAAGAGGAACGGGACCACCGGCTAGCTGCTGAAGAAGCCCTCTCTGAGGCTCAGGAGGAGATTAGGAGGTAAATATTGACAAGAGAGTTCCTTTCCAGAAGCCAGGAAAAATATGTGCCTAGTATTTCCTTTCTCCCTCCCTCCCTCTCTCCCTTTATCCCTTCCTCTTCCCTCCCTCCCTCCCTCCTTCCTTATTCCCTCTTTCCTTCCTCTCTCCTTCCTTTCCTCCTTCCTTCTTTCCTCATTCCCTCCCTTCTTTTCCTCCATCCCTTTCTCCTTCCTTCTTTCCTCTTCCCCTCTCTCCCTCCTTCCCTCCCTCTTTCCTTCTTCCCTCCCTTTCTTCTCCCCTTCCTCCCTTCCTCTTTCTTTCTCCCTCCTTCCCTCCTTTCCGTTCTTCCTCCTTCCTTCCCTCCCTTTCTCCCGCTGTCCCTCCTTTTTCTACATCTTTGGCAGCAGCTTTAGAAGTCATACAAAATGACGCAAAAATGTCTTACTTGCTTTACTTGTTTAGCCTCACTTGTTTGGTCTTCTAAACAAATGTCAAGCACCTCTGTGTGTGTTTTATTTTGTTTTGTTTTGGTTTTTTTCTGTAACCCAGGCTGGAATCAAATGAGTGGCCCCTTGCTCAGAATTCCAGTATCAGTGACTGCAACTCACATGAGCAGATGGTATTAATAGAGCCTGTGAACAGTTCCTTCCGAAAGGTAAGGTGGATAGGAGGGAAAGTTTGGGAAAAGAGTTGAATGAGAGGAGAGGAGAAAATTTTAAAAAGAGCAGTGTTAGGAAAATGAGGTATGAGAAGTATCCTTTTTCTGGGAGGGAGAGCTTTGTAATTTCTGGGCAATGGGAATATTGGAGAGGCATTGATGAGCTGGTGGGGAGAGACACTTCTGTAATCTGCAGGCTAGGACTGTCTCTGACCTTCCCATCTTTCTTCTTCCAGACCAGGAGCAATGTTGGATGGAGGCGAATCCTGCGTTCACTCTGCTATTCCCGGACCCGGGTACCCTTGCTGGCTGCTGTTTATATTTTCATGCTCCATGTCCTGGTTCTTCTCTGTTTTACTGGTCACCTATGAGCTTAGCTTCCACCTGTCAGGTTTCTCTTCTTAGAGCCACAGTCTTGAATTCTCCTGTCCCTAGTCCCAGGACCAAATGCCTCCATGGACAGCCTTACTTATCTAGGCTCATCCCTTAATGTCTTCCTGAGGGGATAATATCTGCAAAATTCAGAAGCACATCTGGGCTCTTTGTCATAAAAAGAAGGAGCTGAGATACTAGAAAGTCTGCTTTCTTCCACTGCCCTCTGCCTCATGTTTAGGCACAAGTATCATCATGTGTAAACACAAATATTTTGTAAATATAGTGCCTATTCCTACCCCTACAGAGTAGAGTCTGGGGAAGTGTCCATCTTCCATTACCAATTCTAATAAGCTCAAGGAGCTGAGGTTGTTCCTAGGACCACAGTTATTTGGAATCATCATCTTGGTAGGCACTGCCCTAAAGTGCATAGCCTCATGAAGCACGTGATAGGATCCATTCTGGAGACTGAGAACTGAGGAGCACCTTCCTTGTTGCTAGGCTTCTGGTCACTAAGGACATCCTAGGGGAGGAAGATGTCTCACTTCCAGTCACCCTTCCCTGATCTTGAGATAGGGTGAGAATGTGTACCAGTGGGCTATGAGGCTGAGGTCTGTGATCCCTGTTCCCCTGCATAAGTACAGTCTGTGAGAATCCTTTAGCATGGATATTTAAATTAAATGATCAACACTTGCCTTTTTCCCCAGACTCTGAAGAAAGAGTCTGTGGTTGAGGTAGCTGTTTCCTGGCACACTCATGTTATTTGTCCATCCTGGGACTTGGAGACAGTGAGCCAGTATTAAGTGAATTTAAGTTTCTTGAAGCAGAGAAGAGTAGAGTTACACTCTAGCCCTCTATTAGTGTCCATATTCATTCCCTTTTCCTCCCCTTTATCTCTAATAAATAACCAAAAATTTAAAAAATCAAACTCAGCTGTTGATCTCAGGGATGCCAGTTTCTCAGTCTCCTAGTCAACTGCTTGCTTATAATTAATTACCAGGGACTGGTACAAGTAGAGAAAGCTGTAGAGAAGAGATGATGAAATCCAACCTTGAGTACTACTGCCTAAACTGAAATCTGTTTGCCACCTCACCCCTCTGCCAAACTGAGATGGTCCTGGCCATTTCCTCCTTCCTTACCACCAGCCACCCTTTCTGTCCCCTACTCATTTTCACTGTTCTAGAGAAATGATGGGAGGATCATCCAACTGCTGTGTTCTGAATCTTTTTCCCTATGTTGACCAAATTCTTAGTCACAGCTCCCCATGAAACTTCCCTAACACTTGTAAAAAACAAAATAAAATTATTTTCAGATTTGAAGAAGTGTGGGGTCTTACTGGGAGAGGGAAAGTGAGGATGCAAATGCCAAGGCAGAGAATAGAGACATCTCAAATGTGCTTGTTAGGGACAAGCATAAACTTCTTAATTTCTGGATGACATCAATGATCAGTTTAGGATATGCTGTGAATCTCCATAACATGAGTCTGGGTTTGGGAAGTGAGAAACAACTTTTTAACATACTTTATTGCCTAACAACAAAACAAACACAGTCATGAAATAGAACCCAGTGCCCCAGAGCTATGGAGTTTAGGGTCCCACTAAGAAAAGAAACAGGCAACGCGAGATGGAAGGTTCATATATATGTGCAGGCAAATTATGCCCTGAAAGATGAGATGATCTTGAAAGAGACTCAGTGTCTGCTATAAACCTGAAAGACTGGAACGGGACCACTGAGTCCCCAGAGGAATTAACCAAAGCTATTTGGGAGGGACAAATGCCATTACATGAGCCTGATCAAGGGATTCTGCTGAGATGGATGGATCTGTGGAGGCATACCATGTAATCTCAGTGAATAGCCTTGTTCTAGATGCAAAGAAAAGCATCTAGATGGGATTGGGGACTTGTGGAACATGAATGTAACAGTGTTTCTACACCATAAGAAATGCTGACTGTGAAGAATAAAGAGATTAGAAGACATGAACATGGGAAGTAAAATGAAGTAAACAGAATCAAGAAAACTACACAATGACTACAGTAATGTAAATGGGAAGAACCACCCATGAAACCTCCCCAACTGATCACTAATTATAATGGTCAAGTTTAGCCCCCTAAAAGAGAAAGTGCATTTCTATATCTTCTTTGCCAGAGGTAAGAGGACTAAGGTGTGGAACATTGCCTAAAAAAGGTAGACTTGATGTGTTGATTGGTTTTGATGAACTGCTGCCTCTTTCCCCTCTCCTTTTATTTGAGGTGCTTCTCTGGGGAAGGAAGAAGAAAGTAATAGATTTGTAAATGAAGGTGATATAAAAGCAAATGATAGCTATTTTAAAGTCACTGCTCCTAAAAGTGATTGACACAAATATGGAATCAGGGTTGGAAGGAACCTTAAAAGTCATCTAATCCAAATCCCTTCACATTGGTGTTTCTTTGGGTCACCTTTGGGTGTAAGATGAAATTAACCTGTGAGCTGTCCTTCCATTTACCTAGAGCTCCTTTAATCTCTGACAAGAATGTCAATAGAGATGTAGTTCAGACCCTCTAGTAAGTGTATTAACCTCTTGGTCATTGGGCAGAGATCACACATATAAAGAACCAATAGTTAATGTCTATAAATGGAAGATACTTTCAATCCTCCGACCCTTTCCTCTAATTGATGAGTTCCTCCTGAAACTTCCATTTTAGAGAAATGTCCAGGTCAGCAGTGCTCATTCCATTCTCTGTGCTCTGCTCCTGACTCTTTAAGTAAATTTTCTCTCCCTCATCCCTAGTGTTTCAGCTTCCTTTTTAATATATTGTCTTCCTCCATTAGAATGTAAGCTCCATGAGGACAGGGACTATCTCTTTGCTTACCTTTGTATTCCCAGAGTGCCTGGCACATAAGAAGCACATAAATGCTTGATTGCTGATCAAATGGGTAGACTAAAAACAGATTGGGGTGGAAGTGGGGGCTATACAAAACAGGGAGACTTTGGATCTTTCTTTGCTTCATGGTGTCACCCAGGCCAAAGATTTAATCATTTAGTCGCCTATTTATTAGTATGAATCTCTCTGAAATTAGCAAGGGAATTTAGAATTTGGATGATGAAATGAAATTGAAATGAAAATGAAAATTGGAAAGGTTGTCTATTTTGCTTTATCTTGGGAGATGGATGAAAGCAGGAATCAGCTTTGTATTGTATTCCTTCAAAGCCCTTGACACTTAGAAGAGTTCTGATCTGGGAACTGTACTCTTGAAGAGCAAGGGAATTGGGAGTGGTACTGGTATTGCAAGTGCAATGTCGTGATGTTTGCTGAACTGAATTTCTATTCACAAAAATTGTCTGAGCTAGTGGGAAAGAGCTTTAGCCTTGTAATCAGGAAAGATCTGGGCTCAAACTTTGCAATGACATTTACTAATTATCACCTAGTCCAAATCCTGATGACTTACCTAACTGACATCCAGGACATTCTCCCTCTTTTTTCAATGAGTTCAGTGCCCAATTCACAGTTCTTTCACTCAAACTCCTGCCCTTATACTAGGAGGCCTCAATGTACCTGTTAATGTTCCCTCAATACCTAAAATCCCAATTAATCCTCTCAGCTCTCATTACTTAGTCCTTTCCTTCACTTCAGCTATATATGGGGATCTTGCTATTGCATACATCTTCCACTTCCATTTTCAAGAACTCCTAAATTCTTCTATGTAATCATAATTTTCAATTTTTTTGCACCTTACTACTTCTATTTGTCATCCTTACCATAACATCCAAACCCTTTAACCTTGGTATCACTACACGCCTTCCTTTCCAATCGACTCCTTAGTGAACCACTTCAACTCTACCCTATCTATTCTCCATTCATCCCTAGTCTTATGGCCCTTATACTTTGCCAGACCTCAATCCTGGATTATTCCCACCAACTGGTTCCTTCCCTCCTGCAACTATGCTGATTTTGAGTCCACTACAAATTTGTTATCTAATCCCAACTGCATTTTTGCTTCATCAAGGCAACCCTTCTACTCCCTGATACTCTATCCCACTCATTGCAGTGGCTATTCCAAACCTTTTCTTCTCCTCATCCCTCCCATCCCACCATCTTCCTTGACTTTCAGTTGAGTTGCCAGTTCCTTCTGTAGCAATGACTTTTGCATTATAAGTCCCTTGGAGTTGACCTCTAACTTTGCTTTGCTGATAATAGTTAATCACAGGAGATCATTGTACATTATTGTTTGTGCAACCATTCTCCTGGTTCTGCTCTCTTCACTTTGCATATATAAGTCTAAGTTTCTTGTTCTTTTTTTTTTTTTTTTTGGACATCCTTTCAGTTTCCCGTTCTTTGCTACCACAAAAAGAGCTGCTTTAAATATTTTTGTACAAATAGATGCTTTTTCCCTCTCTCTGATCTCTAAGATACAGACTTAGTAGTGGTATTGCTGAATCAAAAGGTATGCACAGTTTCATGACCCTTTGGGTATGATTCCAAATTGCTCTCCAAAATAGTTGTATCAGTTCGTAGCTTCACCAACAAGGTATTGGTGTCCCAGTTTTTCCACATTCCCTCCAAAATTTATCGTTTTCCTTATTTTTTGGGGGTCATATTAGCCAGTGTTAGGATAATTTCTGGAACTGTTAATGATGATTACTGGAGGTTTATCCTAATGGGTCACAAATGTAAATAATGATTCCAAAAGGTCAACCTCCAGCTCAGTTGGGCTCAGTAAGAAATGTGTTGAATCTTCTTATTCCAATAATTAGGTAACTTCCTAACAGTTGTTTGGTTTTACAGCTAGATCTGAAGAATCAGCTGAGTAACTGATGAAGATGAATGTAATTCTCTTTAATCCTAAACCAGTGATGGGCAAACTTTTTAAAGAGGGGACCAAAGAAAGGAAATGCTCATCTGTCAGTCTGTTTCTAAGGCAACTCTTTCGAAGTTTCATTGTATTGTATCCTACCCATTGTATTTGTCAGATTAGGAATAATGTCGCCTGGCAGGATAGAACATTTCAGGGGGCCACATCTGGCCTGCGGGCTGTAGTTTGCCCATCACTGCTAAACTAGTAACTTGTGTGTTAGATTTAATCAAGGTTAATTAGTTTAGGTAACTTGTTCTGACTGCGGATTACTTGAGACTGGTTTGAGGATTAACAACATTGAAGGAGTGAATGGCATTATAAGAGAGGAAACTGAGGAAGCAAGAGGGTCTTTTGAGGGGGCTTTTTGGCTCTTGCCATTTGGCTGGATATTCTTCCTTACGTGGTGATTTGGGCTGTCAAACAAGACAAGCTAGGCAAATTCAGATTAGAGTTAGGTTCTCTCTTCCTCAAACTTTTACTAACAAATAATTATAAATTAATATACAATCTTCAAAGAATTTTAATAACAGATCTCTATATATCTGAAAAATGAAGCCTTTGTCAGAGACACTTGCTATAAAAATTTTTTCTCCTAGTTGATTGTTTCCCTTCTAATTTTGGTTGCATTGTGCAGAAAGTGTAACACCTTTTTAATGTAATTGAAGTCGTCTATTTTACATCTCCTAATGTTCTCTATGTCTTGCTTGGATGTAACTTCTCTATCCATAGATTTGACAGGTAACTGTTCTATGCTTCTCTAATTTGTTTCTGGTTCTGTTCGTATTCTTAGACCATTTATCATTTGGGTAATGACTTGTATTCTTATACATCTGTCTCGTTTCTTTACATATTTGAGAAATAAGGCCTTTGTTAGAGAAATTTGTACATTTTTTCACCATTAAGATTGCTGTGAATTACCCACCATCCTGTTTTCCCCCATTTTTCTTATTCTCTCACCCTATCCCTTCTCAAATGTTTTTCTTCTGACCTTTCCCCCAATTTGCCTTTCCTTCTATCTCTTATCCCCTTCCCCTCCTACTTTCTTGTAGGGTGTTTTCTTTCTATACCCAACTGAGTGTGTATGTTCTTCCTTTTTTGAGCCAATTTCAACGAGAGTGAGATTTTAACACTTCCCTCCCCACTTTCCCCATCTGCCTCTCCTGCTATAAAAGCTGTTTCTAATCTCTTTTATGTGAGATAATTTATCCAATTCTACCTCTCTCATAATCCTTATCTCAGTGCATTCCTCTTTTCTCATCCCTTAATTTTTTATATCATCCTATCATACTCTATTTTTTAGTTAATTTCTTCAGTATTTGTTTGTGCCTCCTTTACCAAAAAATATAGATATAAAATTTTAAAAATAGATTAATTTTTAAATTATTTTCTTGTATCATTTTCATTTCTTTTCTCAATTTTTCTTCTTTTATTTGATTTTTGGAATTCTTTTTTGATTTTGAAACCAATTTGCATTTTTTTTTTGAGACTTGGGATGCAGTAGTATTGACTTTTTTGTTGTCTTCTTCTAAGTTTGTGTTTTGGTCTTCCATGTCACAGCAAAATAACTTTCTAAGTTAAGTTTCTTTCTTTTTTTTTTTTTTTTTTTTTTTTTTTGTATTTTGCTCATTTTCCCAGCCTTCTTGACTTTTAACTTCAAAAAATAAAAATTTTTAAGTTGGGCTCTTTTTCTATGGTGAAGAGGTCACTGTCCTAAGTTTCATATTCTTAGTGCAACTGCTTTCAGTACTAGCTCTGGGTATCTAGAAGTTTTCAGTTATGGTGTGGCATGATCTAAGGAGAGGCGTGATAAATATTCTCCCAGCCTACACTCTGGTCTGTGAGTGACCACAAGCACTCTTCCTGGAACTGTGGCCAAGGCTGCCTGCTCCCCTGCAGCAGTTAAGTGCTGGTATGTAGATGTTCTTCCTCATTCTGGGACTGAGATCCTGAACTTCGACCCACAACTGCCACCTAAATCTGCATATGTAACAGAGTCCTGCATCCAGAGACAGCAAAGGGAACCCTATAATCTCCTAACCAGTTATCTGACCCTCTTACAACATGGGCTAAGAGCTCCAGAAGCTGTTGTGGCTGATTCAGCTACCCCCAAGGCCTGCTCCTGCCTTGCTTCACTGGTCTGGGCTTCACTCCCAACCCAGGGTGATAAACCTTTTGTGCTAAGCTTCTAAGTTGTTTTAGGCTGAATAATAATTTCACTCTGTTCTTTTTTGGATTCTGCTTCTCCAGAATTCATTTTGAGGCATTAAATCAAAGTTGTTTGGAGGATAATTTGGTAGAGATCAGAACAGTCCTTCCTTCTCTACCATCTTGATTCTGCCCCACAACTGATTATACTCTTCATTACACTTCCTCCTGCAGATTTTCTCCACTATCATCCCTATTCTTTCTAGTATTCAATAACTTGCTATCTATTGGTGCCTTCCTGTTATGTAAAAATATTTCCAATCTCCTCCATTAATTAAAAACCTCACTAGATCCTACCAGTCTTGATAACTATTTATCTTCTATCTCTGCTGCTTTTCTGCTAAACTTGAAAAAGTTATCTACACTCAGTGCCTCCATTTCCTTTCCCCTCATTCATTCTTATTCTCTCTGAAATCTGGATTCAGATTTTATCACTTAGCTAAAATTACTCTCTCCATTAACAGTGATTTCTTAATTACTTTATAATTAACAATGATCTCTTAATAGACAAATCTAATAAGATCACCAGAATCTTTATCTGTTTTGACCTCTATAATATTTGACACTTGTCGTCACTCTTTTGTTGCATCTTCATAGCATGTCCACTGTGTCTTCCTAAGGCTCTATCCTTAAACTCTATCCTTAAACCTTCCTCTCCTATATGCTTTCAGTTGGTGATCTCCTGCCCTCCCACCAATACAATTCTCATCTCTATGCCAATGACTAGGCAATGATCTATATACATATCTAGCCCTAGTCTCCCTTCTGAGCTCCAGTCCCACCTTACCTATTGAACTTCAAACCAAACTTTTCGTAACCATCACAAACTTAACACATACAAAAGAGAACTTCTCTTTTCTGTCCTTGTGCAAAATACTTCCACACCTACTATTTCATTTAATTTTCACAAACTCTTGAGGTAGCTAAGTCAGGTACTATTCTTTCACTGATGAAGAAACTGGAGCAAATTATGTCTGGTTCTGTCACACAATAACTTCTAAATGGCAAAGCTGGAGTTAGAAACCTAACTTATTCTTCTGATTCCCAGTCTCAAAATGTTTGTTTCTGTGATTCCAGCATTTACCACAATTTTTTGCACATAAGAACCATCTGGTCCATCTGTCTCTCTAGTAGCTGAACCCTGTTTTATGTGTTGTTTCCCACAATTAGAATGTGAAGTCCTTGATGTTAGGGGCTATTTTGTTTCTGCATGTGTAGTTCTTAGCATAATGTTTGGCATCCTCACCCCCAACCCCAGCTACACTGAAAAAGGAGTAGATGAGAGTGACTAAGGCCATATATCTTTGGTCTTTGCCCAACAACAACCCCTCTTACAGATTATGAGCTTCATTATTCATTTATCTGCTGCTCTCTATTATTTCTGACTAACAATTTCCCACTCCTCTCTCTTTCCATATCCATATGTTGATGCCACCAGACACATAAAAGCAAACTATCCCCAATTCCCATCTCCCATTTTCTCATCCCAATCTGCCTCAACCCTCACCCAGAAATGTCTTTCTCCATTCTTCCACACCCCAACAAAACACTGCTATTGGAGGTAGAAAGTAAATATTTCATTTTCCCCATTCCCATTTCCAGACTCCTTCTTTGCTCCCATCCCTCACAGCCTCTTCTTTTTCTATGTACATTTAATTAAAACTTTCTACCAAACCAGATCACTTCTAAATTCACTATCACTCTGCTAAATCAAGCCTTGATTAACATCACCTCTTTCAACCTTCTCTCCCTTCTGACTAGAGGACTAGAGCACCAAATTACTTCCAGTGTGTTCCTTTAGAGAAGGCAGAAACTATATTCAACTCATTCACTTTGTATGTCTGGTTTCAGCTCCACAGAACAATACACCCTGGTGTCCCATCCTCTTCCAACACCTGATTTCCTATCTCCTTTTGTATTGTTTCCCCTTTTTGCATTGTGAGCTCCTCAAGAGTAGGACTGTCTGCTTTAAGTTCCTTATTAGTTTTATCTTATTAGTTTACTATGGTATAGTGCCTGGCACATTATAGATGCTTAATAAATGTTGATTGTATTGGATTATGGTGACTAATAGTTATAGCCCCCAGGTCATTTGGATAAAACCCTGGGCTTGGAGTCAGGAAGACTTTAGTTTGAATCTTGTTTCAGAAACTAATTATATGATCCTTGACATAATCTTTCTTGGCCTGTCATTCCTTATCTATAAAACTGGAATTATAGGATCATAGATGTAGACCTGGAAAGGATATTAGAGGCACTTTCTCCAATTGCAGAGAAGGAAACTGAGGTTCAGAGAAGTCAAGGAAGGTGCTTAGGGTTATACAACTAGGAAATGTATGATGAAGGATTTTGAAGTCTAGGTTTTTTTTTTTTTCTTTTGTCATGACTTTCAGGGTGTCCGATAATTCTTAAATTGTCTCTTCTGGATCTATTTTCCAGGTCAGCTATTTTTTTCATTGAGATATTTGATATTTTCTTCTATTTTTCATTCTTTTAATTTTGTTGTATTGTTTCTTAATCTCATGAAGTCATTAGCTTCTATTTGCCCAATTTTAATTTTTGAAGACTGAATTTCTTCTATGACCTCATTTTCCATTTGGTCCATTCTACTTTTCAAAATACTCTTTTCTTCATTGAATTTTTTTTTGCCTCTTTCCAGTAGGTCAATTCTGTTTTTTTAAAACACTTTTTCCTTTATTGAATTTTTGTGCCTCTTTTCCCAATTGACCAATTTTGCTTTTTAAGATGTTATTTTCTTTTTACCATTTTTCTTCAATCTGTCTTATTTGATTTTTGAATACCTTTTTAAGTTCTTCCAGAGCATGAGACCAATTTCTGCTTTTTTTGTGTTTTGCTTGTTGTTGTTTGGATCTCCTCATCCTCTATTGGTTTTGCTCTTTGCTCTTTTTCCTCATAGATGTTTTCGAGAGTTATGTGTTTTTTCTGTTGTTTACTCATCTTCCCAGACCTTTTGGAGTTTTTTACCTGTGGACTGGGAATTATGCAAGCTACTTGCCAATTCTTTCTCCTCTGCTGGTCTGCAGAATTAGTCAGGGTAAACTAATTTATTCTGGGGCTAAGTCTTCCATGCAGCCAGCCACTGAGGCTTGAATGTGCCCAGCCAGATGGACTTCTAGTCCTTCCTTTGGGCTTGTGTCAGGGTCTGGGACTTCAAGGGGTTGGTTTGAGTTGCTCTTTTGCTGGTGTAGCATCCCTTCTGGGATCCCGAAGTTAGCCTATGCCCAATCACAAACCTAGAGCAGTAGGTGGGGAAGATGGTCAGCCAGCACTCCTCTGTGTGCAATTTTACTTCCAGTTCTCCCTTAACCCATGAAAATTGATTCTCTCTGCCTACCTTTCATGTTGTTTTCAGCGGGAGATTCCTGTGACTCCTTTTTGCTGTTTGGTTTGGATTACTGTCTTTTTGAAGCACATTTTAAAGATTCATATGGAAGGATAGTCAAAGTAGTTTCAACTTTTCTGCTACTAAACTGCCATCTTGACTCTGCCCCCTATGATGAAGGATTTTAATGAAGGTCTTTCTAAATCCAGTTTCCTATCCATTATGCCATGCTGCTTCTTGATAATAATAGCATCTATATTATAGGGTTGTTGTGAGAATAAAATGAAATATTTTATGTAAATCACTTTGCAAAACTTAAAGTGCTATATAAAAGTCAGCTACTATTGCTACTAATATAACTACTACTACCACCATCATCACCTCTACTACTACTACTATTACTACAACTTCTACTACTATTATTACTTCTACTACTACTACCATTTCTCTATTACCACTACTACTACTACTATTACTATTACTACTGAGAAAATTGAGGTCATTCAATGAGAGCTCCCTCCTCTCCTTTCCCCTTAATGTGCTACCTCTATTACTACCACCACAATTACTATTAATATTACCACCACTACTACTATTGCTATTACTACTACCACCACTACTACTATTACTACCATTATTGTTACTACCATTACTACTACTACACTGCCACTACTACTACTATTACTACTACTACCCCTATAACTATTACTATCACTACAATTACTATTACTACTACTACTACTACTACAACTACGGGACTTTAACATCCTTGTTGATGTCCCCTCAATTTTCCCAACCTATCACTTTCTTTCTTTTTCCCTTTTCTTTTCTTTTTCATTTTTTTAACCCTAACCTTCTGTCTTAGAATCAATACTGTGTATTAGTTCCAAGGAAGAAGAGCAGTAAGGGCTGGGTAATGGGGGTTAAGTGACTTACCCAGGGTCACACAGCTGGGAGATGTCTGAGGTCAGATTTGAATTCAGAACTTCTCGTCTCTAGGCCTGACTCTCAATCCACTGAGCCACCCAGCTGCTTCCCCCTCAATTTCTTTAAATCACAGATTCTATTCCTTCATTCTGCCTTTTGAGGATCATTAAACCCCAGGCAATCTCACCATTACCTACCATTTTTCCATTTCCTTAACCAAAGACTCTGACATTCCTTTCTAACCACAACCTCCTATCAGTCTGTTTCTCCTCATGCCTCATCCCTCCTAAATTTACCCTCACTGTGACCTCCACTGTCCATTCTTTAAGATTTTCTCATTACTCCCACTCTCACTTCCCTTTCCCTTTCTAGTTTTTACTAAAGCTAGTAAATCCAACTCTCTGTACTCACTGTCTTCAACTATGGAATCTCCCCTCACCCCCATCCCAGGTCTCTCATTCTATTGCTGCTGCTACCACCTTCCCTGGCTGCTTCTCACATGCCAAGAGGAAGTTCCACAACCACAATGACTAGACACACTATAAATTCATGTCGTCCTACTTTAATTGGCTGCAACAAGAAAGTTCTTCTATTCCTTCCAAACTATTATTTCCTGTCTCATTCACCAGAAAAGCTATTCCCAACCTTTTTTTTTTTAATACCTCAAAGCCTTTCACATCCCTTCCTCCCCACCCCTGCCCCCCACAGCTGATGACTTTATTTTTTACCGAGAAAATTGAGGTCATTCAATGAGAGTCCCTTCCTATCCTTTCCCCTTTATCACAAAACCCCTTTACCTCCTGCCTCACTGTCTCTTCCTTTCCCTCAGCCTCCAACAAAGAGCTGGCCCTTCACATTGCCAAGATTAATCCATCTAGGTCAGATGCTTTGTTATCATTTCCTTCTGTCTTCTACAATCATCTCTCAATTTCTCTCATCTTCAGTCTGTCATATGTCAGCTTTATGTCATTTGCAAGTTTGATTAGCATGCCGACTACATCTTCATCAAAGTAATTGGCAAAAAAATGTTGAATACCGCAAAGATGGTTATAATTTCATGACACTCCATTAGAGAGTTCCTTCCAAGTTTACTTTAATCTGTCCCCTTTTTCCCTTACCACAAATACTATCATAATTCAGAAGTTTTAGCCTTTCTATTTCATTTCTTGGAATAGTTTTCTAATTGATCTTCTGTAAGTCCCAGCTGTCCTCCCTCTAATTCATATTATATACACAAAGCCAAATTCTTAATATTTCAAATTTTTGCTTTTATAATATCATATCACCGTCCTACTCAGGAACCTAAAATAACTTCTTATTACCTATTACATTGATTCTAAGCTCCTCAAACTCCATTACTTCATTTGTTCTAGATGCTACTCTGTTTTCATTTCAGTATAAGATCATTTTACCTTCTTGGGCAGCCATGCCTACACATGGGGAAGTCATAGTGCCTTCAGGCCCCCAGATCTTTTTTCACATGAATTGTTGTCTAACCTAATTATTATCTACTTGTCTTGTACACATACACTTATTTTTTTGAACCCAAGTGTAGGACTTTATTATGATCTCTATTGAATTTCATCTTATTATATTCAACTTAGTTGTATAACCCAAGAACACTTAACCTTTTTTTAATTTTTTGCATCAAGGAACCTTTTAGCAGCCTAATGAAGCCTATGGACCCCTTCCCAGAAGAATATTGTTTAATGCATATAATAAAACATGTAGAATTTCAAGGAAACCAATTATATTATAATACAGTGATCAAAATTTTTTTTTTAAATTATAGACCCCAAGTTTAGAATCCTTGGACTAAGCTGTTGAAATCTTTTTATCACCCAAATGTCAAATATTTTAACTACCTTTCCAGCCTCTTGTTCAACATTTTACTATCCCTTCCAGCTTGCAATCATCTACAAATCTGATCAACAGGCCATCCATGCCATTATCTGAGTAAATGCTAAAATATAATATAGAATATAGGGTCCACAACAGATTCTTGGGTTCACTTTACTGTAAATATCATTTTCCATGAATCACTAGTCTTCAGATCCAGCCAGTTAACCAGTTGCTATTTTTTTGTGAGCTACTCTTTCCAAAAAATCATTACCTACTGAACAACCTCTGTTGACTGCACACTCTGGGTTTTCCTGTTTCTAGGTTGATGCTTTGACAAGCAGCTGGCCCATGTGTTAAACCTGTCCAATTTATCAGGACTTTCCAGAGTTTGTATTCTAATGGTTTGCTTTATTGTCTCCAAAAATCTTCCTGATTTGTGGGTAGCTATGTTAGGTTAAGAGCCAAATCTAGAGACAGGAGATCATGGGTCCAAACCTGACCTCAGACATTTCCTAGCTGTGAGACCCTGGGCAAATCACTTAACCCAAACTGCCTAGCCCTTACCACTCTTCTGCCCTGGAAACAATACTTAGTATTGATTCTAAGACAGAAGGTAAGAGTTTTAAACAAAAAAAGAATCTCCTTGCTGGGAGCAGGTCTATGAGTAAGAATTAAGCATGATTCCAGTAGAATGTATAGTTGCCCTCTCAATTTGTCATTTTTAGTTCCCTGTTTTAGGTTGACATCATCTAGTTGTGTCTGCAAGGCTAGAGGTACAAATGTTGTACTTTTGAGTCCCCAAAATAATTAAAGGGCATGGCAAAATCAGTGCCTAGTTGAGCTGCTCATAAAATAATATGATATCATAAAAATAATATTTTTAAGCTTAATGTACTTATATAATTGATTAACAGCTCAAATAGCCACAGACGGGAAAAGCAACAACACTATGGCTACATCCTCTACTGGTATGGTAAAGACCCACTCCACACTAGAAGGAGTACAAGACAGGAATATGAAGGTACAAGGCACCAGCTGCCATTGCAGAAATGCTGGACAGACACTTCTGAATCTTCGGACTACTGCTTAATTCAAACTTTCCACCCTG
The DNA here is from genome assembly GCF_016433145.1 of Gracilinanus agilis. NCBI lineage: Eukaryota > Metazoa > Chordata > Mammalia > Didelphimorphia > Didelphidae > Gracilinanus > Gracilinanus agilis. The sequence continues at coordinate 343,123,828 of NC_058132.1, read as the reverse complement.
TCAGCTCTCTTTAGGGCAGAGGGAACACTTTCCAGCCCTTCTCCAGGCATCTCCAGATGTTCCACTTGGTTACAGCCTTTTATCCCTCTAATAAGATGGTCAGTTATTTGCTAACTAGGACCTCGTTTCTGTCTCTAGTACATTAATGATGGACACGCCGAAGAAGCTCAAGAAATTGTTTTTGATTTAACTGAACTGGAATCCCCTAGGCTGACTCAGACTTCAGGAAGTTACCCTGAGTATAGGGCAGCAGGAAATGAAAACAAGTTTGAAACAGGAACTTAAGTAGTAAGCTCTTTCTTACTCTAGATCAGCAGCAGCAGCAGCAGCAGCTAGAGAACCAGCCCAAGCTCCAGGAAGAATCAAACGGTGATCCCAGAGGAGAGAAACTTCTTATTGGAGGTAGGAGACCTGAGACACAGTGGGGGTTGGCAAACAGAGCGATGAGGATAAAAGGAGAGGAACCCTCATAGGTCCTGTCTGTGTCCAGAACCCCTGATCTAGGAGGTCCTGAATGAAAGACTTGGGCTTTGATGGAGAGAGTCTGAGATAAAAGAGACCTGAGGCTGGGAACAAAACTGGAAGGGAAAGAGCTCACAAGAAGTTGATTCAGGATTGCTTTGGGCCAAAAGTGAATCAGAGAAGGTGCTCTCTCTGTCTCCCTCTCTCATTTAAAGGAGGGGGAAAGCAATTATTGGATGTCTGATGAAATCTGTGCACTGTGCTAAGAAGAAGAATAGAAATCAGAAAGCCTCTGCCTTGGAAAGCTTATGGTCAAGTAGGAGAGACAGAACACACACATTGCAACATACCAGGAAGTACAAATAGATGTAGAAAGAGGACAGTGACAAATGTTGAGAAGCTGAGTAAACAACAAGCCAGAGTAAATTGGTTTTCAGGACCCTATGAATTTGGTTGAGAAATGGACCCTAGGCCTTAGAATCCCCCTGCTAGCTCTGAATCTCAGGATGTTAGCTTTTGCTTCACTTACTCCAAGGCACCACATCAGGGCTTCTTCCCTTGCTCATCTTCCTTCAAAGAGCTACAGTAAACAGGTTATGAAAGAGGATGGTTGGAAGAACATGGAAGAAGAGTGAGCATCAGGGTGAGAACACAGGAGAGATCCCTCCTAGACCACTTTTAACAGACCCTAAAATCACAGGACTTTCCCCATTCCAGGTTCCTGTTCTGAGTTTCCCATATTAGGTAGGAGTCCTAGAAGCTTCAGCATGATGAGATATCTAAGGGTAGAAACAAAGGTCTTATACTGACAACTGAAACCTCTAGGAGGGAGCAATGGGAATCAAGGGAGTATTTGGAAGGTGGTTTTGGTGACTTAAATTGTTCCAGTAACTGTTCAAGCATCAGCCTCCCAACGTTTCTTTTTTTAGTGACTCTTGAGGAGATCTGGGGAAGTTTTAGTGTTATCTCTACTCTAAAACATTATGCAGGGTGGTCTCTTAAGGGACAGTGTAGAGAAGATGGAGAAGGGCAGAGGGTGGCTTCTCAAAAAGAAGTGTATGTGAAAATATGTAGACTATTTTATTGATATCTTTTGTTTTCACATCAACTTCATTTACATTTACAGCCCTCTTTTCAGCCCTATACAATGTACTATCCTTTGTTAAAAATATTTTTTTAGCAAGAGGAAATATATTTGCATGATAATACATATATAGCCTAGAATAGATCAAATTGCCTACTATCTCAGAGAACAGGGACAGAAGGGAGGGAGTGGGGCAATTGGGATCTTATCAGAAAAAGTGTGTTGAAAATTGTTATCACATGTAATTGGGAAAATAAAATAACTTTGAATAAAAAAAAGAGGAAATGTAACAACCATGTCTGCTAGTGTATGTAATATTACATATCTTTGCAAAGAAAGGAAGTGAGAGGAAATACATTATTTCAACTCCTATCCCAAACCAATCTTGGTAATCGTAATTGTACAAAATTTAATTCTGGTTTTATTTGTTTATTGTGGGACATAGAAAGCATTATCAAAAGTTATATGAGGTGCAAGGGCCCAAGGGCCTGTGTGAGATCCTAGGAATGATCATAGGGATACTCTATAAGTTCCCACGGGGCATGCCAGGGGAAATATCTTTAAAATTTTCTTTTAAGATCTTTCTGAGTTGCTGTTGGTTAGTAGAAAGGGTAGACAGTTTGTTTATGTGTTAGTGGCTATAACTTTCGTACAAGGCATAAGAGGCTACAAGTGTGCATGATTTCCAGTGGGGCATGTGGAGAAAGTTTTAACCAAGGATCTATGAGGGGGTTAAGCCTAGAAGGGCTTAGCATATAGTAAATGTTTAATAAATATTTTTTGATGACTTGAGTTAGAGGATAATGGTCAGAAGAAAATTGGGGGTGGTGGAACAGTTCCCATGTATTGCTGGTATCAGATTCATAGGGTGTCTGTAGCCACAAGAACTGATGAGCGTTCTGTCTGTGTCATCCCCAGATGTGGAAGTCAGTGGTGGGGCATGATGTGTCTGTTTCTGTGGAGACACAAGGTGACGACTGGGACACAGATCCTGATTTTGTAGTGAGTGTGGAAGTATTATGGGCCCAAATAGGTAGTGGCGGTTCTCTGGGCTCAGGACAAGGCAACTGGGAGGCCTAAAGAATCTCTCATGGTGGGGCTGACTGTAAGATAGTCAACTGTCATGGGTGGGCATGAAGACTCTTTGCCAGGCATTGAGGGCAGAAAGGGGCAGGGGCGCTGAGGAGTACTTGAATGTCTTGAGAAAAGCAGGAAGTGATCAGATCCCCTGAGATCTAAGGATAGGATGGGGTTGGAGGAGAGAGAAGGAAATGGTAGAAGGAAAGGAGCCATAAAGTTGACTTCATCGTCTCTTGGTCTCAGTTTCTTCATCTATAAAATGAAGGAGTTAGATTTTATATGGCCTTTAAGGTTCCTTTTGGATTAGTATCTATGGTCCTATCAATGTAGGAGATCAAAGTTTCCTTCTATCAAAAGCCATTAATTAGACTTCCAACTGGAGATAGATGGGATCAGAGCAGGTGGGAGGTCCCTAAAGTCTCCCCATAAGGGAAAGTATATATATATACCCCAAAGGGAAATTCCTGAGGTCCTGGTGGTCCCTTCTTCCTTTTGAACTCTTATTGCCAGAGGCTATCTTTTACAGAATGACATCTCTGAAAAGGAGCAGCGATGGGGAGCCAAGACCATCGAGGGCAGTGGAAGAAAAGAACACATCGAGTAAGTGTGGAAAGGGCAGAGGATGAATGGGGAGCACCTGGGCAGCTTTGGGTCTCATGAGAAAGAAAAAGATGCCTTTGTGTCTTTTGTCTTTCTAGTCATGTCCTAGTGGATATTGTGAGCTATCCCAAAAGTTTTATTGCAGTTATAAGCTTTACTAACTTGTATTATAGATAGGTAATATAGATAACAGTAGATATTATATTTCTATTATGTTACGTTACGTTATGTTATGTTATATGTCCCTATTAGGGATGCTGTGGGCTTAGGAAATGACAACCAGGATCCCCAGCAGTTTCCCAAGGTGGGACTGATGGGCAAGATATTTGGCTGTCATTTAATTGCTTAAAATTCAATTTAAACTTTTGGTACACCTTGTAAATAAGTTTTTTGGCTGACATTGTTATTTCATTGATAGTCTGGGCATCTGTCTCCCCTATATAATCTGTCTTTAATTTCCAGTGGTCCCATAAAAAGACTTGTGCATGACAAAAATTCTACCTCTTTCTACTTTGATGTGTTTGGGAGTCTTAAAGAGGAAATGACTCCCTATAAGGGTTAGGGCAGATGTGTGTCAATGAAAATATGGTGTTTTGGGAGTAAGTTGCAACTTTGTCATGTTATCTTATCTCTGAATTCTCAGTATGTTGCAAAATGATATGCTATTATTAACAAGTCCTTAATAAATATTTGTTGGAAGACTGTATGGCTAAATGGGACAGGATAATATTAGAATATCTAAGTGAAGTGAATGAAGACATATATCTATTTTCATCTCTATCATCTATTCCCATATCCATATAATCTCTAGTTCTATATTCTCCATTTCTACACCCTGTTCGTTCATCTACATCTATATCTAATGTGTATGTATGCAGATAAAAATAATTTTTCATCAAATCTAAGCTGTTCGGTATTCAAAGCCCTTTATAACCTAGTCCTCCCTTTTCCAGTCTTCTTAACCTTACTCCCTAACACATAACCCTTCCATCCAGTACCAGGGACTCCTTTCTGTCTTTCAGCTCTAGGCTATTTCTTCTGTCTGTCCCACAGAAGAGGAATGCTCTTCCTCCTCCACTACAACCACTGACTCCCTTGGCTTCCTTTGAGTTCAAAATAAAAACCTGACTCCTACAGAAAGCCTTCCCCAATCCTCCTTAGTTCCAGTAGTTATTTCCTATTTATCCTGTATGTAGCTTATTTGTATATATGTGTTTGCACTTTATCTCCTTCCTCCCTCCCCCCAATTAGATTATAAGCTCCTTGAGAGCAGGGTCTATTGCTTGCCTCTTATTATATCTCTAGTACCTAGAACAGTGCCTGACACATAGTAGGTATTTAATAAATCTATTGAATTGAATTGAAGGAGTTCCCAAGTGATAAAACTATAACATTAGTCAATTAGTCAATAATCAATCAAAATTAGTTAATAAAATCAAAATTAATAAAAAAAATTAAAAAATATTCTTGCCTAGCATATTGAAAGGTTAAGTGATTTGTCTATAGTCATACAGAGGAATGACTTCAACCCAAGTCTTCCTGACTTTGAGGCTGTTCTCTATCTACTATAGCATGCTCCCTTCAGAGAATTTTAAACAAATAATGCTGGGTCCTTTGATATGCAAGAGATTTTGATGATACAAGGGTACAAAATTTCAGGGAAATTTTAGACTTTTAGAAAAGCTGTGGGGTGAGAACACCACAGAAGTCAGAGTCATTTAGTTGATTTAGAGAACATCCATTCTGATTCTCCTCCCACTCTTTTAAAAATTAAGAAAACAAGCCAGAGAAAGTCACTGATTTACCTAAGTTCACACTAGAGCTCCTTGCTACTCCATTGTATCATTCCAGAAGCAGCTGATGAAAATGCATCTTTGAGATCAGGGGAAATTCATACAATGAATGAAAGTTAAGAGCAAATTTAGGATTAGAATTAGAGGTGAGGTTAGTGCAAGGGATTTTTAGGGGGAAGAGTTCAAGGTGTTCTGTAAAGACAGAAGTTTCAACTTGAAACTGAGAGGTAGGGAGAACTAGGTGGCTCAGTGGATAAAGTGCCAGCCCTGAAGTTGGGAGGACCCGGGTTCAAATCTAGCTTCAGAAACTCCTAGCTGTGTGACCCTGAGCAGGTCACCTAATCTCACTTGCCAAGCCCTTAACTACTCCTCTTCCTTGGAACTGATACTTAGTATTGGTTCTAAGGCAGAAAGTCAGAAAG
>NC_058132.1:342956192-343118340 GCF_016433145.1 Gracilinanus agilis | reverse complement strand
AAAGAAAGAAAGAAAGAAAGAAAGAAAGAAAGAAAGAAAGAAAGAAAGAAAGAAAGAAAGGAAGGAAGAAAGAAAGGAAGAAAGAAAGGAAGGAAGAAAGGAAGAAAACAAACAGGGAAGAAACTGGGGGCAGAACTTTGCAGGGACAAAGAAAGCAGAGTGAGAGATAGCTCTGGTACCAGGACTGAATGGAAGGTAGAGGTAGAATTAACAAGGAATGACAAAATGGTCTCAAAGGATGCAACCAGAGAAGGAGCCAAAGAACTTGGAGGGTATTTATGACCTTTGCCATCACTTTAAAATTTGGATTTCTGAATCCAGTCCTTTAGAGGCTTGTCAGTTGCTCCTGGGCACTATGCCTTCAATCTAGGCAGTTGTCCCACTAAATGCTGGTGTCCAGAGTTTTGTGAAACAAGCCACAACTCCTTATTAAAATATGTAGTCTACATTTCTATCTCTAATTGCTGTGCATTGTATATGCCATCCATGAACCTTAGAAGAAGAATTAAAAGGATTGCAATGTAAGGAGATTTGTAGTCTCAATGGCCAGAAGTTCATAAGAAACAAAATCCAAGAAAGAAGTCAGTAGTAACACCCTTGCCCTCAGATGGTCTATAGTAACTCACAAAATATAAAAAATATAACAAACAAGATGCACCAAAGTTCCTAATACAAATTGTAAAAGTTGCCTTTGTAAGGATAAGTGAGATTGATGAGAGAGTGACTAGCACATGGCTCTGGAACCATATAGTTTATGGTTTATTTTTAAGGAATTTCAGGAGCCAGAAAGTAGATTGGGAAAGGATAATGTATTTTGATGATTTTTATAATATATTTTAGTGAAGATCAACAAAAGAAATGTTATTGTTGTGAGAATGTGCTATTTACTAAAGCCACTCGATATAGAAAGAAGAATACTTGAAGAAATGGAGAAGTGTGTCACTAGCTTCACATAGAGAGAGGATAGATATCTTAGTATTGGGAAGCTAATTAAGTGGATGTTCGCATAGATACTCACTTTTCCTGAAGCAGAGCAGCCAATAATTTCTTGACTCAGTTTAATAATAACTTGGCATTTCAAAAAATGGAGGAACCAATGAGGAGAACCTCTGTTCTAGGATGAAAATCATAGGAAGCTAAAGGGAGAAGTGATCACATCAATTTAGGATTTGTGGTAGAAGAGAGGAAAGTTGAGCAGAAATAGATGAATGTTCTAAGTTTGTGGAAGGCAGGTTTCAAAGGCTTTAGAACTTTCTTTTGAATAATGGACTCCTTTGGCCCTCTGGCAGAGCTTATGGATGACTCCTTTCTCAGAATAATGTATTTACATTCACAAAATAATGCATATAGGATTTACAAAAGAAACCAATTATAAATATATTGAAACACAGTTGTAAAAATATTTTTTGAAAAATAATTCTACAAACTAAGCACCTCTGATTTATAGAAAGACTAACTGGTAAATTCTCAAAAATGAAATTCTGAAGAGAAGCAATTTTCATGAGAAGGAAACGGGGGAATTGTTTAAAGAGACAGACGTACACATAATTAACTCATTGAACCAATTGTATTTTAAAATGATATGAGCAGAAGATGGAAGCAAAGGAGGATGAACACAAAATTAAAGCATTGTCTTTTAAATTTTTAATTAATTAATTAGTGATGTTATCAATTGCATGCAATAACAAATTTCTAAATTAGTTTTCTGAAGTTGTATGATCCAAATTGTCTCCCTTCCTCCCTTCCCTTCCTCCAGGAGCTCGCAAGCAATTAGATTGAATTATATGTGTATTATCATAAAGCATGGTCTTTAAAGAATACTGCTAAGGTTGTAAAAGAACAAAAACTAAAAAAAAAAAAAGCTAATTTTAAAAAAGGATTATTTTTTATCTTAATTGAGGAAAAGAGGAGGCTCAAAGGAAAGATAGAATTACTGATGAAATAGATAGAATTATGATGAATGAACAAAAGGTATCAGAGCGACTCAACTCCTCAGTTTAGTCCTATTTCCCTTCCAAGGAGAATGATTTGTAGACTGGAAATGAATCTGGGAAAATTGCCAAGGAGCAACTGAAACCCCAAATAAATAGATAAGTACAGAAGCACGTAGCTGCTCCTGATTAGTTTAAGTCAAAAGGCTCAGATCCTCAGGAACTTTCTGCTGAGATACCATCAGTAATTTTTTTAAGTATATAAAAAACTATAGGGCAACTAGGTGATCCAATGGGTATACAGAACTGGGCTTGGAATCAAGAAAACTCATTTTCCTGGTTCAAATCTGGCCTCAGACATGAACTGTGTGACCCTGGGCAAATCACTTCCTCCTGTTTGCTTCCATTTCTTCATCTGTAAAATGAGCTGGAGGAGGAAATGACAAATCACTCTAGAGCCTGCTAAGAAAACTCCAAACATAGCCACAGAATTGACATGACTGAAAAATGATTGAACAGTGATGACAATAAATGTAAAGAACAGGTGGGTCAATGGATAGGAAGCCAGGCTAAGATGAGAGAGGTCTTGGGTTCAAATCTGGTCTCAGATACTCCCAAGCAGTGTGACCTTGGGCAAGGCACCCACTCTCCTGCTTTGGAACTGATACTTAGTATTGATTCTAAGAAGGGCAAGGTTGAAAAGAAATGTGTGTGTGTATATATATATATATATGACAGAATAGTGTAGTGAGAAGAGACCCCTGCCTTTGATGTATACTGACTGCATAACCCTGGGCAAGTCACAACCTCCCGATGCTAGGCAACTCTCAAAAGAGATAAGAGAAGGTGCCCAGAGAATTGACTGATGGAGCTTCATCACCAAGGGGTTCTCTATGGCAAGGAAATCACAGGTCCAATCCCCTAAAAATAACAGAAAAGGTGGTGCATGGCATGGGAAGAGAGAGAGAGATAGAAACAGAGACAGAGAAACAGATGGAGAGATAGAGAGACTGCATGATCAGATTTTGTATACTACATGCTTGTAGTTTTGACTTTTATTACTCAAAAAATTCTAGAATATATTGTTAAATGAATAGTCAGTAAACATCTAGAAAATAAAGCAATGATTATAAAATCCATATTCCTTCATCAAAAACAGATCATACGGGGCAGCTGGGTAGCTCAGTGGATTTATTGAGAGCCAGGCCTAGAGACGGGAGGTCCTAGGTTCAAATCCGACCTCAGACACTGCCCAGCTGTGTGACCCTGGGCAAGTCACTTGACCCCCATTGCCTACCCTTACCACTCTTCCACCTATAAGTCAATACACAGAAGTTAAGAGTTTAAAAATAAAAAAAAACAGATCATACCAAATTGACCTCATTTCCTCTCTATCAGGACTTCTATGCCAATAAACCAGAAGAATTCTGCACCTTAAATTTTTGCAAAGTATTTGACAAAGTTTTCTCAAGTTATTCTTGTGGACAAGATGAAACAGATCCTGTCCTTGAGGTACTTCCCTGATCCTAAGGAGAATCAAAATGCACATGGATAAGCCAATAAAAATAAATATATAAGGGCTTCCAGGAGGTTCAATGCATAGAGAGCCATGCCTAGAGAAGAGAGATCTTGGGTTCAAATATAGCCTCAGACACTTCCTCGCTGTGTGACCCTGGGCAAGTCACTTAACCCCCATTGCCTAGCCCTTACCGCTTTTCTGCCTTGGAGCCAATGCACAGTATTGATCTAAGATGGAAGGTAAGAGTTTAAAATAATGTAATTTCTTTTTCTGTGGAGGTGATAGTGGTGGTTTGGGAAGCATGCAACTTGGGGAAGCAGAAAAGGTCTCTTGTAGGAGACAGTGTTGGAACTGAAGGGACATGGGAGATTGCAAAGGCCAATGGAAGAAGATAGAATATGGGGGAGAGGCTGTGCAGAGGCAGGAGAGGAGAGTGTAATCTCCAGGGAAGAGCAAGGTGGCCAGTCTAGCTGCAATGTAGAGCTTGTGAGAGATAATAATATGAGATGGATCTAGAGAGGCGAATTGGCTAGGAAGGACTTCCAATATAGAATGTAATGAGGAACTGACAGGTGTGCAGAGCACCTCATGCTTTCCCCCACAGTGGAAGTGGCTGGGGAGCATGATTCCAGACTAGTGAATATGCCATGGGAGTTCTCTGATGGATGCTTGTGCCAGTCCCCTGATACAAAAGCAGAGGAGTTTGCATTTAGGGAGCCTCTGACTCCTCCTGAGCAGGAGAATTACATGATTGGACCTAGGCTTTTGGAATATTAGTTTGGTAGTTGGGGCAGCTGGGTGGTGCAGTGGATAGAGTTCAAATCCAGCCTCAAACACATAGTAGCTGGTGACCCTGGAAAACTTACTTAATTCATTTGCTTCAGTTTCCTCATTTGTAAAATGAGTTGGAGAAGGAAATGGTGAACCACTCCAGTATCTCTGCTGAGAATGGGGTCAAGAAGAGTCAGACAAAACCCGGTGAAATTGTGCATCAGCTAAAGGGGGTTAGGGAGGATTAGGGGAGAGGGAAAGAACTTGAAATATGTAACTAGGAGAAAATTTTCAAAAAAAAGGGTCAGACAACAACTGAAAAATGACTGAACAACAGTTGTGTGGAACAGAAGTGTCAAATACACATCCTGAAAGCAGCATTACAGTAGGCAACACTTGAATGAAGCCAGAACCAGCCCCACTTTAGATGCTGAAGGAAGAATAAATCTTTAGGAAGAAGCCAACATAAGAGGAGCTGGCATTCTCCATCACGTTCTCTTGGGTGAAATCTCTCTCTCTCTCTCTCTCTCTCTCTCTCTCTCTCTCTCTCTCTCTCTCTCTCTCTCTCTCTCTCTCTCTCTCTTTCTCTCTGTTGAATTGGATTAGCTTTCTCAAAAAGGAGGGCTCTTTTACTCTGTATTATCTGATATATATTCTCCTCTGCATACTTTCTCTTATTTCTGTTTGACTGCTGAATTGGATAAAAGGATTTATTTGCTTTAAAAAAAATAATTGGTAAATATTTAACAAAATAAATAAAAATTCCATAAAACATAGATAATGTTAACATGAGGTTTTCTAAGACAAGGACCCTTATGTATGGTTTAGTGGTCTCTGTTTCTATAAGTTTAACACCACTGGTTTGGAGGATATGTTGGAGAAAGGAAATACTGGAGTCAAGAAGTTATGAAGTAGTTCAAGGGAGAGGAGATGGATCTAAACCAGGATGGTGACTAAAAAGAAGGAGAGGAATAGGAAAGATGCTCAGGAGGTAGAACAAAAAAATATGTGGTAGCTGATTCGTTAGAGGGAGTGAGGGTTTTCCGTATGTAAAGTGACGGTATAGAGTAGATGTCTTTAAGCTCCTTTCTTTCCCTAAAATTTTATGATATTTTTTCACCCAATTAGGTTCCTCTGAATGGGAAATAAACACTTTCTCTAGACATCTCTTTAGCCTTTATTTTACTCTTCTTTGCATCATATTTATGTATGTTCTTGTCCTTTTCTCCATTAGATTATAAGGTCCTTGAAAGCAAGATTCATATCATATCTACTTTTATAGTCCAGTGTGGGGCATATAATATTTTGTACATGATAGACAACATAAATTTATTGGAATAAATGGAATTGAGTAGCAAAGAAACCAATACCAGAATAGCTTGAAGTTAAAAACAATCTATTTACATATCAATAGAAAAAATACCAGGTAATATGATTAAGAGTCCATTACTTGGGGGCAGCTGGGTAGCTCAGTGGATTGAGAGTCGGGCCTAGAGACGGGAGGTCCTAGGTTCAAACCCGGCCTCAGCCACTTCCCAGCTGTGTGACCCTGGGCAAGTCACTTGACCCCCATTGCCTACCCTTACCACTCTTCCACCAAGGAGCCAATACACAGAAGTTAAGGGTTTAAAAAAAAAAAAGAATCCATTACTTAATATTTCTAAGATACTAGAATTTGGAGTGCCCTCACACTAACAACTTTCCTCCGCCATGACACTTATTTTTACTCATCTATAATTTCTCTTTGGTCTGATTTCTCTCCCTTAGGATGGGCTACCTTTTCCTCTAATGCTCCCACAAATAATTATGAAGACACATAATCTTGATAAGTGTGCCTAGAAATTCATTCATTTATTCATTCATCCATTCGCTTATCTATCACATCTTGGGATCTTTCTGATAGATTCCTATTTGGAAGTGGTAGGATAATGAGGGACAGGATGAGGATGAGAGATTAGTTTGAACTAAGAAAAAGGGACAAGAAAGGATAATGAAACCAGGAATGGGGGTATAGGAGAGAGAGAGAGAGAGAGAGAGAGAGAGAGAGAGAGAGAGAGAGAGAGAGAGAGAGAGAGAGAGAGAGAGAACCCAAAGGTATGTATTTAGAGAAATCAAAAATAGATGAGGCTTTGTTGGTTGGGAAAGATTAGAAAAGAAGTTAGGTCTTTTTGCCTTCTAGAGTTTCTCCAGTAACTCCAGACTTCCCATTTCTCACCCTATGGCACAGCTGTGCATTTGAGTCTGGGAATAACTGGAGCTCCAATGTTTAGTGGTTGCCATCTTAAGTACTACACAATGAGTGTTTGATGGGAGTGTGGATGGGGAGCAGTAACTTGCAATGCCCTAATGACTCAGAGCAGGAAAAGGAAGTGGTAGTCTTTTCTTCTAACCCTCCCCCAACCTAAGACTTGCTGTCTTTTTTACTAAATTTAGACATCATGTAATGAGTTGTGGTTAGAGACCAACAGTGAGTAACTCATCCCTCTGTCAGTCTGTCTACCCATTGAATGTTTTTGGGTGAATATATTGAAGAGGGTAGGTTTGTTGTAATTGGCCCAGATAATCTGGCTTTTGCAGGGAGACCATAGAATTATAGATTTAGAAGTGGGAAAGCCATCTAATCTAACTCCTTCATTTCTTTGACTTTTGTTTCCCTGCCATTGATCAGTTAGACTTCAATAGACTGATCTAGGAATCTCATCAATTATTTTTAAGATGAGCCCACACTGGAGTGTGATATAGGAAACCTGAATAAGCTGGCCTCTCCTACTTTGCAATGACTGTTGCATCTTATCATAAATACATAGAAAGTTAGTGAGTACACTAGTTCTTTAGCCACTTTCTTATGTTCAAGATGACTTAGGATCAAGTCCCACCTCTACATATCTTCTGTATGACCATGGACCAATCTGTTAACTTCTCAGTGCCTAGGTAGCAAATTTCCAGACTTCAAATTGTAGAATAGTTGCTAATCTATATTGGTAGAAGAAGTCTCCTTATCAGGGAACCCCCCAAATCAATGAAACCACAGAACTAGATCATTATTAGAAAGGCAGTTATGTGATATAGAAGCTAGAGTTGGACCTGGAGTCAAGAAGACAAGTTCAAACCCATCCTCAGACATTAATTCAACATATGACCCTGGTCAAAACACTTAACTTCTGTCTGCTTCAGTACCTTCGTTTGTAAAATAGAGAAAATAATAGCATCTACCTCCCAGGGTTGTTGTAAGGATAAAATAAGATATTTAGTAAGGCACTTTGCAAATTTTAAATTACCATATATATGTTGGCTGTTATTATTATGTAGCAAAAGGAAGTCTGGATTGGAAGTTAGTAAAATTAGATTCTGGTCCTCATTTCACCACTGACTTGTTATTTGATCCTTGGGCAAGACTTCATTTCCCAACTCTGAAATGAAGATGTTAATACTTATCCTATCTGGCTTACTGGGTGTTGTGAGGATCAAAATCTAATCTATTAATTAATTATCATGTGATGAATTAATCATTTTGTGACACTTCAAATTCCAGATTTAACTTTAGATCTAAAACCTAATTTCCTGGACAAAGTGATCAGCTCAGTATTTAGAACAGAAACAAACAGTTCAGGGACCTTAAAGACTGTCTAATCCAACCCATACTCAGGGGAATTCTGGTAAATATTTAACAGTCAATTATTGGTTTTAAAAGAAGCAGAGGACACTTACGTATGCTTTGCATTAATAATATTTTCTCCATCACTTTTTAAAGTCTAGAGCAGTGATGGGCAAACGTTTTAAAGAGGGGGCCAAAGGAAAGGAAATGCTCATGTGTCAGTCTGTTTCTAAGTCAACTCTTTCGAAGTTTCATTGTAGTGTATCCTACTCATTGTATTTGTCAGATTAAGAATAATGTGAGGGGGCTAGATAGAACATTTCAGGGGGCCGCATCTGGCCTGAGGGCCTTAGTTTGCCCATGACTGTTCTAGACAATCAACAATACAGTGAATTAAGCCTTGCTCTCACTGAAAATTTAACAATCTGCTATTTTTAACTGATTCCTGCATACCTCTGCCCATATCAGATTTTCATATGCCCAATAAATAACCATTCAGTACCTAGACTCTGCCTAATTGATAGAGAATCTATTGACTCCAGAGGCAAATCATTCCATCCTTGGAGAGCTTTCATTCTTAGATTGTTTTTTCTTTATATTAAGCTCAATTATGCCTCTCTCTCTCCTACTTCCATCCCTTATACCTAGTTATGCCCTTTGCAGCCATATCACAATCCATCAGATCCTTGGAGACAGCCATCATTTTTTTTTTTTATTATTTTAAACCCTTAACTTCTGTGTATTGACTTATAGGTGGAAGAGTGGTAAGGGTAGGCAATGGGGGTCAAGTGACTTGCCCAGGGTCACACAGCTGGGAAGTGTCTGAGGCCGGATTTGAACCTAGGACCTCCCGTCTCTAGACCTGGCTCTCAATCCACTGAGCTACCCAGCTGCCCCCAGCCATCATTTTTATACTGTCTTCTCCTATTCCTTCATTAGGTCCACATATGACTAAATCTTTAACCCCTTTACAATCCTGGTTGCTTTCTCCTGGGTACTCTTCAGATTATGAATGAACTTCCAAAACTGTGCTATACAGGGCAGCAAGACTATTACCTCCTTAGTCTTGCATCCCATTCATCTTTTGTTAAAGCTTTAATTATTGTTAACTTTTGGGACTTGTCTGCTTCCTTTTGAATGGAAGTTGAATTCCCTGATAGACTGATAATGCTAAGCTATGGTCATTTACCCTGGAGCCATTATGTTTTCTCTGACGTCTTTCCTAATAAATCAGGTATAATAAATAGGGTTCATGAACAGATATTTTAAAGTGTTAAAGATACTTCCTGGAGTATGCTTCAATAAACATTTGGTACATTCTGGAAAAGTTGGTAAAAACTATCACTCTCTGGGAGCAGCGTTGTATGTTTTGACTTCAAGGCTAAAACCAAATGGGAATTGAGAATAGCAAAAGGAAGATGGATTAAAGAAGGAGAAAGACTGGAAACAGAAAGACCAATTTAAAAAGTTTTCATCTACCACTAATGGGGATATATCCCAAAAAGATCATCAAAAAGGGGGAAGGACATGTACAAAAATATTCATAGCTACTCTCTTTGTGGTGGCAAAGAATTGGAAATTGAGAGGATACCCATCAATTGGAGAATGGCTGAACAAGTTGTGGTATATGATGGTGACAGAATGCTATTGTGCTGTCAGAAATGGTAAACAGGATGATTTCAGAAAAAGCTGGAAAGTCCTACATGAACTGATGCAGAGGGAAATAAGCAGAACCAGGAGAACACTGTGCATAGTAACAGCAATATTTTACAATGATCAACTGTGAGAGACTTAACAGCAGTACAATGATTCAGTACAATTCTGAAGGACTTATGATAAAGAATCTATTTTCCTCCAGAGAAAGAACCATTGGATCAGATGCAGATCAAAGCATATTATATTTCACATTCTTTTTTTTATGGTTTTATCTTGGGGTTTTGGTTTTATATAAGTATTCTTTTATAACAATGACCAATATGGAAGTATGCTTTGCATGATAATACACATAAAACACAGATCAAATTGCCTATCATTGCCAAGAGGGGAAAAGGAAAAGGAGAGAGGAGGGAGACAATTTGGATCTAATAATTTTGGAAGATGCATGTTGAAAATTGCTATTACATATAATTGGGAAAATAAAGTATCTTTGAATGAATACGTTATTATAATAGCAGGTTAGAGGTGGTGAAGGCTCATAACCTAAGTTGCAAGCCATGAAAAATAATGATTTGAATATTAGAAATGTTAGAAGACTTAGGATAAGAGATTTTGGAAGACAGAGAAGTCACAAGAAT
The DNA here is from genome assembly GCF_016433145.1 of Gracilinanus agilis. Lineage (NCBI taxonomy): Eukaryota > Metazoa > Chordata > Mammalia > Didelphimorphia > Didelphidae > Gracilinanus > Gracilinanus agilis. The sequence goes on along the minus strand of NC_058132.1, from coordinate 343,108,230 downwards.
TGGTAACATTGAATTAGGGAGTAAAGTTCAAATAATGATTTGAATATTAGAAATGTTAGAAGACTTAGGATAAGAGATTTTGGAAGACAGAGAAGCCACAAGAATTGGTAACTGATTGAATTAGGGAGTAAAGTTTAGGGAAGAACCAAGAAAGCCCTTGGGGACATGAACTTGGATGATTGGGAAGATGGAGATCCTCTTGAAATAAATAGGGAAGTTTAGAGTAGGGGTGCATTTAGGAGCAAAGCAGTTCATTCCATGCCTTATCTATAGCACTCTTCCCCCTTCTGAGATCATTGGAAGTAACTAGGTATAGCTAGCCAAGAGAAGTTTTATGGGGAGACAAGGAGAAATAAGGGTGGTGCCATGATATTGACTATTAAAAATTTTGAAAGGTTCTAATATGGAAGCAGTATTAGACTTGTTCTCATCAATCCTCAGAAAGAAGAAATAGGATGAGAGAGGTAGAAATTATGAGAAGGGGGATTTCAGTTAGTAGAAGGAAAAAGCTTTCTAACAATCAGAGTTGCCCAGAAATGAGATAGACAGCTTTGGGAGCTACTAAGTGCCCTATTGTTGGAGGCTTTTAAGCATATTCTAGATGTCCCCATTGTCAAAGATGCTACAGAAGAGATTTATGCTTCAGGTCAGAAGGACCCAATTAGATTACATCTGATGCCATTCTTTGATGTAAACTTTACATTTGAAGTTCAGTTTCACTTTTTATCTAGTGCTGGATCATTAAGAGCAGTAAAATAATACCTTTTTTGTCCTCTTTCATCTTTTTTAAAAGAAATTATTTTTAAAATAAATAATTTCTCATTTTAAAAAATTCCAGTCATCAGATTACCAACAGATTGTTAGGAAAAAAGTATGTATATCTTTGTTAATATGCCTGAAATTCTCACAATCTATTTCTGAATTTGGTTTTGCATTTAGATTTTTGGGTAGGTTTTAAAAATAATAATAATGCAGTGCTCATAAACCATTTGAGAGCAAGAGACCGTCTAAATCCATTTCTAAATCAGATGGATGCTACAGCAGTGCCCTAAGCAAGCAGGGCCAGAGTTGCACCTGCTACTTCTCCTTTTTGATATGTCAGCGTGACCTTTATAAATTACTCACCTTTACCTTCTCAGACTTCAGTCTGTCCTATTTCTTACTCAAATCTCATCTCATCTTTGAAATCCTGAAATTTCCCCTTTGCTTTTGCAAGTTTCTTTTACCAGAACTTTTAAAGCTCTCTCAGACTAAGTTTGAGACTAAAGTTCTTCAAACTTAAGTAGGCTCAAGCCTTGCTAATACTCTTTGCTAAACTGTAAAATGCCATTGTATGGATCTATGTGGATCTCAATATTTTCACTCAATTTTTATCTTGTATTGCAACAAAATCTTGACTTTCTCCTCCCTAGGTGACATACGGCATCTTTGAGTCATTTTCTTTGTACTAGAATCAGGATCACAGGATAGGATCATAGAAAGCATTTAGCCTGCCCATTCCTCTTTATAGATGAAGAACTCCAAATCAAAAGTTTCCATGATTTGCTCAAAGTTACACAAATATTTAATTCCAAAGCTGGGCTGGAGTTCAAGGTCTCTGACGCCTAAAGCAGTGCTCTTTCCATGGCTCTGGTTTTGGGCTGTGCTGGAATTGGGTATCATGAGACAAAAACAATATTATAGAGCAGAGGTTCTTAATTTGGGGTATATGAATTTTTTAAAAGAATATTATAGAGGGCAGCAGAGTGGCTTAGTGGTCAGAGAGCCAGGTTCAGAGACAGGAGATCCTGGGTTCAAATCTGTCCTTAGACACTTCCTAGCTATGTGATCCTGAGCGAATCACTTAACCCCCATTTCCTAGCCCTTACCATTTTTCTGCCTTGGAACCAATAAACAGTATTGACTCAAGATGAAAGGTAAGGGTTTTAAAAAAAGATATATTGCATATTGTGTGATAACTGTATTTTAGTATAATTGTATAATGTAAATAATATATAAATAATATAATTGGTTCCCTTTGTAATCCTATTTTATGCATTTAGAAACTTTTCTAAATGGGATTCATAAGCTTCTCTAGACTAACAAGGGAGGACACATGCAAAATAGCTAAGAAGGTTTTGAACAATGACACAGTAGAATTGCTTGTCAGTTCCAGGATGGGAGAGGAAATAAGGGAGGGAGAGAACATGAATCTTGTAACCAGAGAAAAATATTCTACATAAATAAATAAATGCCAAAAAGGCTAAGAAACTGTGTCCTAGAAAACTGAGAGTGGCTTGTCATTGTCATACCATTAATGTATGTGTTTCATTATAAACTATATCTAAGCAGATAATCTCCAGGAGAAGTGCAAGGATTTATATATTCATCCCTCTCAAGTGGCTTCCTCATGGATTCAATCCATTGTTCCACTCTGTCAAGATCTTTTTGTTATATGAATGGAAAACTGAACTCGAATACAGGTCTTCCCGACTTGGAACTCAGTTCTTGAGCTAAACTGCCAGGCTAGATTACCGTACAAATTTCAGTTTTGTTGTTCGTTGTTCACTTGTATCTTACTCTGTGACCCCATTTGGGGTTTTATTGGCAAAGATACTGGAGTGCTTGGCCATTTCTTTCTCCAACAAAACTAAACCAAATGCCTAAGTGAGTTGTCCAGGGTCACACAGCTAGTAAATGTTTGGGGTCAAATTTGAACTCAGAACTGATGAGTCTTCCTGACTCCAGTCTCTGCCCTATATCTGCTCTATCCCCTAGCTGCCCCAAATTTCAAGTTTTAGTTTCTTGAAATTCAAAGGTCATTAGTAGTAATATATAAGATAACCACAAGGTGGTGGTGTTGCTCCATGAACTGGACCCTTCTGTAATTCCTGCCCCTAAAGAAAGTGCTAACACTACTATTGCCTTCATCATACTGACCATGGAGGAGATGCTAGCAGGAGAATACAGTTATTCATACACTTGAAGGGGGAATACAGATTCCTTCTGCTAGGGAAATACTAGGTTTTTCTCTCCCACCAAGCTTGGAAGAGCAGAAAGTGAACTGAACACTTTGTAGTTTCATTTTCCTTCTCTAAAATGTGGACATTGATTCTTAAAATCCTTCTTTCTCCTGCTTTCTATGGGACCATGAAAGAAACAAAACAAAATTCCCCTAGAATATTAAGCTGGAAAAGCAAAGAGGGCATCGTATAAATGGAAGATAAACAGAGATGAGAAGAAAACAGAGGCCACGCAAAGTGTGAAATAACAGTTTGAAGAATATCTTCTAAGGTACTGTAAAAAGAGTGATGAAGTCTACAGATGAAACCAAGTAGAGAAGATCACCTGATAGGAGGCAGAATGGTGGCATGATATAATAATGTTGGAGATGTAGAAGATCTTAATGTGAAACCCGGTTTTGCCTCTTATTAGTTTATAAGCTATATGAACTTGGACAAATCACTTAAGCTCTAAGAGATGGTCTCTTCATAAATGAGAGAGTTTGACAAGATGACTAATGAGATCAAGCCCATCCCAGCTTCATCTATGATCTACAGGATTCCCTTAGGAATGAACTAGAGATAGCACAGGGAGGTGGATTAGATGTGTATATATGTCAAGTACTTTCAAGTTCAGTGTGTTGGCTCACAATGTTCCTTACATGTAGAATATCTCTCGTGTCTTCATCTTCTTGGTCCTGTTTCCCATTTGCAAACCTATTCTCTTTCCAGAGCAAGCTCAAATGAAATCATGACTGATCCTCCTAGATGGAAATTATTCTTCCTTCCTCCAATATGACCTTTTTAAAAAAAAGTATATTTATTATATAATATTGGGCAGGGTTGGAATTATATGAGAAAGTGAGGAAGGAAGAAAGGGTAAAGATGAATTCTTCTTCAGCAGAGGCCTGATAGACATGCTCATGTGAGGATCAGTTTCTTTCTTCCCCTTTTCTTTTCCTCTGTTGATGCTTCTTCCCATTTCTTCCTCCAGTATGAAAAGAAAATGCCTTTATTAAGCACTTACTATGTGCCAGGTCTGCAGTAATTACTAGGGAGAAAAAAAAAACAAATACAGTCCCCTCTCAAGGAATTTACAAAGATAGCATGTATAAGGGAGTAGGGGCCAGGGATACTGTGGGGAGGCGGGGGTATCTTGGGAAATTAATATAGTGATGCCATAGGGGAAGAGATTGATATACCTTATCCAGGAGTAATTGTAGTATTGATTTCATTGTAATTCTTTATGGTTCCTGAACTAGAAACAAGGGAGGGTAAAGAATTGGAGATTCTAGTATGGGGGTGGGGAGTGGGGGAGGTAACCAGTGAGAAGATAACTGGGGATTAGAGAATCATCAATCAGACTAGAGAATGTGTGCCAGAGATAAAAGAATTAAGTCCTTGGGGCATGGTTTCTAATCCCCACCATCAAGAAGATGATTCTTTTCTTTGGAAGTCTTTTACTCTTTTAACTAGTCATAATATTAAACTGCATATTCTGTCATTTTCATGTTCATTTAATAAAATTTTGTGCTTTTTAGTCTTAATTTTTTAAAAATCCTTACCTTCTCTCTTAGAATCAATACTATATAGGTGAAAGAGCAGTAAGGGTTAGGCAATTGGGTTTAAATGACTTGCCCAGCATCACACAACTAGGAAGTGTCTGAGGTTGGATTTGAACCTAGGACCTCCTGTCCTTAGGCCTGGCACTATCTAATGAGCCACCCAGGCTGCCCCATCTTAATTTTTAAACGAAATGATTTGAACTCTTCTTATTTCTCTTTTACAAACTACCAGTTGCCCATATCTTTAAAGTGATGCAATTACTTTTTATTCACATGTGGCCTCCAGCTAATGTTCTTGTAAGGACAATGTTTAGGACAAATAGAAAACATCTCTTATCCCAAACCCAAGAACTTTTTTTTTTTTTTATAAGAATTACATTTCTATAGGACATTAAGGTTTACAGCTACAATGAAATATTCAAGACAGTTTTTCAATACCAGAAACACTACTTTACTCCAGGGCACCAGGGCATTGTGAGGTATATGTCACATGTGGTGAACCCATTTCATAACAGGAAATGTAGCTTAGGAAATCTAGGGTCTAATTAGCTTTGACCAATCAAATCAGGTTCTTTCCTGTTTAATATCCTTCCTAAGTAGTGTGTATCATTACTAGTTCTGTTTTCCTTTGACTCTTAGACCAAGCTGAACTTTCTTTTCTCTGGGTTACCAAGAAGTATGTCTGATTTTTGTTCCTAAACTCCTTCCAAACTTTTCTCTTTCTTTACCTATGTTCTGCTCTCCTCCCTGGGTTCTATTTTGAACTTTCACCTTCCTTCCTTCCTTCCTTCCTTCCTTCCTTCCTTCCTTCCTTCCTTCCTTCCTTCCTTCCTTCTTCCCTTCCTTCTTCCCCCCCTACCCTCCACCTCCTCTCATCAGGGGCAGAGAAGAGTCTCTTGCTTACAAATAAAAAAAAACAACTTACCTACACATAAGATATATATATATATATATATATATATATATATATGCACATTTAAATAAAAGATATCCCATCTAATGGGCACATAAGATAAGAGAAAGGAGGACAGAATGATTCACAACTCTGAGATCTTTAATTGTTTCTGAAACATTTTATTGGACCTTGGATAGCTACAGCACTTTTCCTATAGCCTGGAATGCTAGATGGAGTAGAACCTAAAGGGATAGAATCTCCTTAGAACCCCTTGTTCACCTAAGCCAGAGCCCTTCTCTCTAGGGAACATCCTTTCCATACTCTCTATTGTCTATTTAGGAAATGCTCAGGCTCTTTCTTTTGCATCATACCCTATCCTTGCCAACCATCTGTCTCCTAGATCAAACCTAGTCAAATTTCTACCACAGTAAGTCTTTCCATACTTTCTTTCTTCTGGTTCCCTGGGATTATAGATTTATGGTTGTAAGAGACCTTAAAGGCCTTCTAATCTAACCCCTCATCTTATAGATGAGGAAATTTAGACCAAGAGAAAATAAATGAAGTTTATATTTTATTTCTAGTTTCAGTCTCTTTCTACTCAAAGTTCTCATTTTACAGATAAGGAAACCAAGGCACAGAGAGGGTCTTCTATCTAGTTTGAATCTCCCTCTTCTTCTGGTCCATGTCTAGCTCTTCTTTCCTGACAACTAGAGATATTTGTTTACCTCTCTGCTTTTCCTTGATTTCTTCCTTCCCACATTCCCCCCTAACCTGACTCTCACGTTTTAAAAGTACTGCTCCTTTTCCCCTGTCCTAATAGGGGATACTATCTATAGACATCATTACTTTGGGCTAACCTGACTCTACCTAAACCACTTAATCCAAGGAGAAGTTTAGACATTGTGGAGATGACAATGACAATGGTTTCCGAACCATTATAATTTCATCCACTTGGCCTCAAAAGCCAGGGCCCCTTTGATCCTGTCATCTCTGCTTCCTGTTGTAAGGAGGAAACAGAGATAGCCTTCCTTCTATCGTGGTCTTCTGTTAATGTTTCCTGATCCCCTTTCCAAATGCCAGAACTGCTGTTCTGGTCTCTGGAGTGATATTAGCAGTTCTGAATCTAATGAAATCCCTGCTCCCTGACAAACCACCTGCTGCTCTTTGCTTTGAGGATTAAGGAAAACTTGAACAATTTAGAGATTTCTGTCATGATCTGGCACAAGTTCCTAGGGAGGGACTAGCTTAGACATTTTGTCATTGAACTTGTGACAGAGCCATTATCATTAGCCCTTCAGTATTTGGGAGACCTACGATCTTGGGCAGTTCCTAGCATAGCCTGGCACACAAGACTTTTCTCAGGACACGGATTACCCAAGGAAACCCAGATACTCAGCTTAAGCAACATTCTTCTACCTTTCCAACCTTGATCTTTCACCTCAAATAGATCTCAACTGGTATCACGATCCCACCTTCTAGAGTTCCAGGAAAATTTGCTTTGGATTGGGTGAGCCTTACAAAAATTGGTTCAGAAGTTTTGTTTCTCCTAGTTTTTATTTCCTGCTGGTAGACATCCCCAGAGTAAGAGCAGCACTGGTGTATTTATCTCAGGGTTATTGCCAGTGGCTGCTTCTTTGACACCCTCTATATTAAAGCTGCTCAGGTTTCTTTAGGTAGCAGCATGGGGCTCTTGACTCCCAGGCCAATGTTCCTCCATCTTTGTCACCCTGCCTTCCTAGAACACTCCCTGAATCTGTGTGATCTGCTCACTTTTAGTATCCACCAACTGCGGAACAAAGTGTCAGAAGAACACGATGTCCTCAAGAAAAAAGAGATGGAAGCAGGGCCCAAAGCATCCCATGGGTACGGAGGCAGGTTTGGGGTGGAAAGAGACAGGATGGACAAGGTGAGTTGAAAAAAGAGCGGGATAGAGAGGTTAATTAAGAACTGATAATTGGAGTGTTAGCAATGTCAGCCACACTACAAGACACAACCAATAAGAGGTGTGACACACTCAAGGCACCATTTTATTCTCATGCTACTTTAGGTGGAGCCATAGCACACAGAGCACTGGGCCTGGAGTCCAGTAGACCTGATTTCTAATTCGACCTCAGACATTTACTTGCTGTGTGATTGTGGGAAAGTTCTTTAACCTCTGTCTGCCTCAGTTTCTTCATCTGTAAAATGGGAATAATAACAGTACCTATTTCCCAGGGTTTTTATGAAGACTAAACGAGATAATATTTATAAAACACTTCGCAAACCTTAAGGCACTAAACTAAAATGTTGCTCGGTTGTTTCTGACTTTTTGTGACCCAATCTTGGACTAGACTGGTTTGCCATTTCCTTCTCTAGCACATTTACAGATTTTTTTTTTACATTTTACATTTACATTTACAGGGAATTGAGGGAAACATGGTTAAGTGACTTGCTAGCTATTATTATGCCAGGCTAACATTTGTTTACTATTCTATAGACTCTTGGAACATGTCATCTCTATAAGAGATCTTATTCTGACTATCTACTCTAACTCCTAAAGACAGAGAGGGAAAGTAGTACTTGGGGACCAAAATTTTAGGAATGTTAGCTTGTTAATCTAGCCAATATGACTTTGGGATTTGATTTGTGAAAGAAATCATTTTCCTGTTTATTATTTTCAAAATTTTCAGTGTCTTGTGTCTGCTTTGCTTCTTATGCTTCCTGAGACTGTTTTTAATGCTCTTATTTGGATATTATATTATATATTATAAAAATATAACCACAAACATATTTTAGCAACTGAAGTTTATCATGAAAAACCTAGGCTTTATGATTACATGGTTCAGAAATATTTCATGTAAAAAAAAGTTGCATATTAAATCAAACTGAACTTTTGATTCCCATTGTAACTTTGGAGATAGCTTTGTTCATTCACTTGTAGAATCATGGGATTTGGAGCCAGAAGAGATGTTGAGACCATCTAGTCCCATTTCAAGGTCCCCTTTGACAGAGGAAGCAGCCTCTGCATCACTTCTTGGAATTGTTCTAAAGGCATAAAATAAAATGCACAGGATTACAAAAGAAAACAATTACATGAAACACATTAATCAAAAAAATTTTTAAGCAAGTTTGCAAACTCTAGATTAAGAATTTTGATGGGACTGGCACTGAAGTGAAAATAGACAGTGAGGTTCTCATATTTAGTGAGCAATCACAAACAATGTGATCTATTGTTTGACAGAGATGTAAGGTTCAGAGGTATAGGAGGAGGCCACAAGAGTATCAGGGCTAGAAAAAACACATTTTTCTATTTATGGCTGTGACTCATCCCCTATTTCTGCCTCTCTCCCTCATTCATGTATCATTTCTATGAGGGATGCTGAAGTTCCTCCTTGATACAGGACTAGGTGAAAAGAATATAGCCTATCTTGGCTTGTTGCAATTCCTCTGTTCATCATCTCTCTGTTTTTCTGATGCTGCTTAGTAAGGTGATCCAATTTCCTGCAGTAGTAACAGTCAAGGGATTGGCTTCTGTCTGCCTTGGATTCAAATGTAGGGGTGACTGTAAGGGTGCTCTGAGAGCCCTGTTAATTCTTTTTCTTTTCTCTCCCAAAGACATACAAAGCAGTGACTTTAAGTTCACCAATATTACTTACCTGACACCCAGGACATCTGTTCAAGAAGTAGTCCTTGATTTCTGAGGATGCTTGATCAACAAAAGCTATGTTAATGATTCCAGCATCCCTAGGATTAATAATAGGATTAATAGGGCCAAGCTGTGCATATCTTTTAGCTCCTTTGCATAGGTGATCATAAAATTGTCTAGGAATCTTTTCTCTTGTTTGATTTTTTTCTGGTCTGACTACACATGCCTCCATACCTCTGATCAGAGCTTCTCCTGATTGGATAAATCTGCTTCTGTACCCAGTCAAATTAGGGTATCAATAGGGGTTTTGTCCCTGTAGTCCTGGAATAACTCATCTATTTTTGGTTTCTATGACTGCAGCTTTCTCCCCGGAGGAAAGTAATGTGTCCATAAGATCTGTAACATCTTCCCATAATGGAATGGGCCCTATGAAAATAGCTTGGGACTTCTGAATAATAGAGGTGGGGTCATCATCAAATTTAGGAATCTAGCTCTGTCACGTAGACAAATCAGAGGCTCTAAAAGGGTGATGGGCTAGGATGGTAGCTAGTCCAGTATCAGTAGACCCAATCTACTCTCTCAATGGAAAACTTCCTGCCATCTCCTTTTTCTGGTTTTCAAGATGTGGTGATAGGCAGTGAGGGGCAGAAGACATTTTTTATTTTTCTAAATCTGGCTGCTTTTTCTCTCTGGGTGTTTCCTGGCTTAGCTGTCTGGTTCCTGGGTACGATGCTTTAGTTAGCCCAACACTACCATTTACCCTAGATGTTTGTCTTGTAGAATAAGTCTTAGCCCTTTTAGGATTTCTATTTTTAGGCTTCCAAATACCGGCCAAAATAAATCATAAGAGTTACAGGCCAATTTGAACCACATCTTATGGTTTATTGCTTTAACTTGTCATGCCAGGTGGAACAGAAAGCTTGTCCTGTCCTTCTGCTTCCAACAATTTCCCAAATGGGCTACCAGATAGAACAGAGTTAAGCTCATTTCCCATTTTCTTTTAAATATTCTGAGAGGAAAAAGTAAACTTGCCAGCTATCTCTAGCAAATTCATAGCCTCTGTTACTAAGCTAAGAATTTCTCTAGCATATAAACAGAACAAGGAAGTAGTAAATTCAGCATCTGAAAATACAGGTGCCTGTGTATTTGAATATGACTCACAGGAATCTAACTGAACCTGTATCCAAAATAGAAAATGGAACAAACACTGACAAAACTGAAATACAGACAACACATGAATGAAATTATTCCTCCCTCCTGAAAAAGTGAGTCCCTATCAGAGTAAAACTTACGCTGAGCCTTTCACTCAAAACATAAAAAGAAAGATCTTGGATTTGTTGTTGCTATTTCATAAGTGAGAATAGCCTTTCTTGAACAGAAACCTGACTGCATATGAAGAGAAACTCGAAACCTTAAATACTCATCCAAATACTAGTATAGGAGAACCTTTTACCAAAACCAATCCAAGTGCTCTTCAGAATAAGGGAACTCTTAACCAAAATATCTATGTATATACATCAAAATATACAAGTTTTAATAAAGAGAAAAATCAACAATCTGTAAAATGCAACTAGACCTAAAAACAGGACAAACATGAAACAGAAAATATAACAGTAAAAGGCCTGTGAAAGAAAAGAACAACAAAATCCTCCTAAGTAGGGAGGCTTACCTGAACCCAGAAGGGAAGGGATTGAAGAGGGAGAGGAATTCAGATCCAGAATCCCACAGGGTGAGATGCAGGTGTCCCTGGAGACTCACCTGAGGATCCCATGACCTGAGTTCAAGTTCTGGTCCTGAGCAAGAAAATCACACAGGCCAGACTCCCCAGTTTGAAGCCTTAGACCCTGTATTGTAAAATACACCCTTTTTTTTTTTAAACCCTTACCTTCTGTCTTGGAGTCAATACTGTGTATTGGCTCCAAGGCAGAAGAGTGGTAAGGGTAGGCAATGGGGGTCAAGTGACTTGCCCAGGGTCACACAGCTGAGAAGTGGCCGAGGCCAGATTTGAACCTAGGACTTCCCGTCTCTAGGCCTGACTCTCATTCCACTGAGAGCTACCCAGCTGCCCCCAATACACACTTTTCTTATAGTTTCATGTTTGTCCTTAACAGTAAATTCTCAACCCCTATTTTTGAATAATCTCCAACCCCCAAAAATCTCTGGAGGCCTTGTTAGGTAATCATCTGGTCTGGCCACCCTCTGGTCTGTCAGACCTGCCCCCTGCCATTACAGGAACTCAATTTAATATAATGTATAACCATACACTTAGGATTAATATAGATGCACAATCAAAATTACTATAGTCATACACACTGAGTAAAATTATTACTGAGATACTACCTTGGAACTATACTCTTAATCTGAAGACATACATAGACTCTTGCCTGAGACTATATTCTTACTATAAATCACATAGTTGCAAGATATCAAACTAAAGGGATTCTCAAGCTAATATAAATGAGATGCTGTTTAATTAAATTTCCTCCTTACACCATTCAGTCTGGTTCAGACCACCCCATAGAAGTATCATCAAGGGGGATATGCTTGGGGATGTAGCCTCTAAACCATCACCCTATTGCAAATATTAATAATATGGAAATAGGTCTTGATCAATGACACATGTAAAACCCAGTGGAATTGTTCATTGGCTATAGGAGGGGGGAGGGAGAAGGAAAGGGAAAGAACATGAGTCATGTAACCAGGAAAAACCTCCTAAACTAACTAACTAACTAACTAACTAACTAACTAACTAACTAAACAAACGGAACCAAAGACTGAACAAATAAATAAATGAGTGTTTTTTTTAGAATAAAGATTAGAAATTAATTTGAAAAACAAAATAAAATAAAAAAATATCCATCCTTCCATATAATACTTCTCTTTCAATAAGGAAAAACAATTAAATAAAAATAATCAATTAAAAAAAAGAAGTATCATCAAGTTACATTTATATTCCTCACCTCCGAGGTCAGTGTTAGAGAGGGCAGCTACCATACCTGTCTTATTTAAAGAAGGATTTCACAAAAGAATCACATTAAGCAAAACATTTTTTATATTTTTTAAAAACTAGGTCTTTAATTTCATCGGTATAAGGAATTCTTGACAAAGAATTCTCTCTGCCTGCACAGATTGGCACTTTCTCTTCAACTTTCAATTTTCTATAGTCTTGGGTGGCTCTGAGCATCTAGATAGCCCAAAGAAGAGTGTTTGGGCTGGAGTCAAGGAAGACCTGAATTCAAATCCTAGCTCAGATGCTTACTAGCTATCTGACTCTGGGCAAGTCACTTCCTCTTTAGTCTCTGATTCCTCAATTAAAAAAAGGGAATAGTAATAGCACCTACCTCCCAGGGTCCTTGTGATGATCAAATAAGTTAGCACATCATGTGATGGGCTTTTTGAACCTGTAGGAGAAATATAAAAGCTAGCTATTAATAGGGAGTTGCTTAGAAGTTAAGAAGTAGGGGACAGCTGGTTGGCTCAGTGGATTGATAGCCAGGCCTAGAGATGGGAGGTCTTAGGTTCAAATCTGGCCTCAGATACTTCCCAGCTGTGTGACCCTGGGCAAGTCACTTAACCCCATTGCCTAGCCCTTACCACTCTTCTGCCTTGGAGCCAATACGCAGCATTGACTCCAAGACAGAAGGTTAAGGGTTAAAAAAAAAAGTTAAGAAGTGATTGGATCAGGTTTACAGTCTATGGCAGAAGTGAGATTTAACACTGAGGTCTTTCTGACAACAAAATGAGTTTTCTCTCCACTAATATCGCCATGTTATCCCCTCAAATGGTAACTATATAAATCTGTTGGCCTTTGGATTCTTGGGATGGCTTGAGACACATTGGAGCAGGGCAGCAAGGAAAGGACCCAGACAAGTAATTCTTAATCCTCTTTCATTGGTCCCAGTGATTAGGACACTATCATGATACCTCTAAATCAAGGCACAGAAGTGATGTTACAAGGACTGTGTGATGATCTTCAAGTATCCATGGGAGGGAGTGGGGGCCATCAATGGTCTCACAAGGAGGCTTTCCTAGACTTGATTTTGAATGCTCTAAGTCACTCCTTCTATTAGACTAGGGGGGAAACCCCTCTGGATCCTCCATCCCTTCCATGCCAGAGAAGCCTGAAGAGGCAGATTTGGGACATGAGTTTTACTGCAAGGGCCAAGTTCTTGCTCAGGTGTCACAAGAAGGGAAACACCAGGGACTGGTCAGTGAGGTCCCATCTTTATAAAGATAAAGGAAGGGAGTTTACAAGCAACAATGGTGGTGATGGGTGTTCCAGGAAAGGTCAAAGAGTGGGGAGGGGTCAGATCAAGTAGGAAAAAGGGATGTACCTAAAGCAATGAGCTTCTCCTGAAAGAGAGGATTCCATCCCACCCTCTCTTACATGGACCATAGGCTGGAATTTTTGTGGTTTTGCATTTCATCTTTGCCAGTCTTGTCTCTGCCTGTTTATTCCTTGCCCTTTATCTTCCTATTTGTTTCTGTCCCTATTTGTATTGCCCTTGACTCTATTCTTGGCCTTTCCAGAGTGCACTGGGCCATGAGTATGTTGCTGATGTGGAGAAGCACTCATCTCAGACAGATGCTGCTAAAGGATTTGGAGGGAAATATGGAGTTCAGAGAGACCGGGCAGATAAGGTAAGAGATACTCCTTTGCTCCCCGAGGAGGTATAGGAAATACATTACTGTAGTATGGGGACCCCTGTCTAACCACTGAAGTATATGATCTCAGCCTGGAAAAGGGCCCTGGGTGTGGGGAGAGCAGGGATGGAGTAGGGGCATAAGAAGGAAGCACCTAGGGATAATCAATAAAGAATTCATTATCAATTCCATCAATAAAGAAATCATTTATTAAGCACTATTATGTGCCAGCTTATCTCTATGCCAAGTGCTAGAGATAGAAAACTAAAACAAACACAATCCCTACCCTTGAGGAGCTTACATTCTAAGGAAGGAGACAATCATATGTAAAACTAGATACGCACAAAAATACATACAGAGTAGGTGGAAGGTAGCCATAGAGCAGAAGCTTACTTGGGTAGGCTAGGAGAGACCTCCTGTAGAAGAAGGTGTTTAAGCCGAGCCTAGAAAGAAGCAAGGAATTCTAGAAAGTTAAGAGAGAGGACCTTCCAGGCATTTGGGATAGCCAATGCAAAGGCTTAGAGATGGGAGATGGATGGTTGTATGTGAGGAATGACAAGCAGGGTAGTGTGGCTGTGCTTATAAATTCATGGAGGATTCAGAGAAAGAACTGTGGGAGTAGAAATACAGAAGAAAAACAACTGCTTGATCACATGGGTTGATGGAGATATGATTGGGGATGTAGACTCTAAACGATCACTCTAGTGCAAATATTAATAATATAGAAATAGGTCTTGATCAATGACACATGTAAAACCCAGTGGAATTATTCATTGGCTATGGGAGGGGGTGGGAAAGAGGGGAGGGAAAGAACATGAATCACATAACCATGGAAAAAATATTCTAAATTAATTAATTAAGTAAATGAATTTTTTAAAAAAAGAAAAATAAATAAATTTATGGAGGGAATTTATGTGTAATAAGCCTATTACATGAAGGATAGGAAGGGACCAGGTGGTCAAGAGCTTGAAATGCCAATTAGAGGAGTTGCCTCAAATACCCTCAAATCAAATTCACATAACAACCAGCCTAGTGCATAAATCAAGTACATGCAAGTTCAAACTAAGTATCCCAAAATATTCAAAGATGGAGGAATCATTGGTGGGATTCAGGGAGGGCTTTATGGAGGTGATGGACCATGAAATTAAAGAATATAGTAATCAGAGACATGGGGAAAGTTCATTCTGAGCCTGGGAAACAGATTTTGAGAATGGATAGGGATGAGGAAGGGAAGGGCATTTTTTTCAAAGAGTTGACAGTCCAATGTGACAGGAGTGAAGAAGGGTGGTGAAAGGGAGCTGTATGAAATAATGCTAGAAAGGAATTTAGAACTAGGTTGTGGTGGACTGGGGATGACAGATTGAGGGATTTGAGATAACCATCACTAGAGATTCTAAAAAACATCTCTATGATGATGACTTTATAAAAATTTGAATCATGGATGGGGTGGGGCAGTGCCTACAGATCAGGGTACCCTCCTCTCCCCCAGGAAACCCTCATTTTTGCTTGGAACCCCTCATAGTCCAATCTGGCAGGAAGTAGAATAAGAAGGAGGGAGGGAGAGAATGTATGTGCTTAGCAGCTAATGTTTTAATTAAGTCTCCCTTCTTCCTCCCCAGTCAGCCGTTGGGTTTGATTACAAAGGAGAAGTGGAGAAACACACATCTCAGAAAGGCAAGGATCCTTCTTTATCTGCCCTGCACCTCTTCCTTATGGTCACCTCTTTCCTGACTTGCCAACTCCCTCCCCATCTCAGCTTATGAGCGTCCCTCCCATCTATAGTTTTACTGCATTATCATCCAAAAAGCATCAATGAAATGCTTGCAGTTTACCACTTACTATACTAGTTTGGGAAGATTGAATAGGGATGGGGCTGGGCCTATTATTTTATTGGTATAGGCAATTTCCAAATGGGGAAAATCTTTCACCAAATGTAGGTTGGTCATTTCTTAGCAATAAATTCTCTCATAGAGTTGCCTGAGGGTACTTAGAAATGAGGTGACTTGCCCAGGTTCATACAGCCAGTATTTGTCATGTTTTCTCATCTCTCTATCCATTTTTTCTATGCTGTCTTTCTATCCAAAGGTGAAATTACCTCTACCCAAAGAAACTTAATGTTTCCATCTCCTGTGTCTTGACTTGTCCCTAGATTTTAAGACACTGTATTGGGTGGAGAGTGGGAAGAAAGTTCAGGTAGCTTCCCTAACATGTGTTTGGGAGGAGGGAAGGGAAATGAGAAACAAAAAGAAAGGACAGAGGAAGAAGGGAGTAGAAAAGGTACTTTGCATCTAATCAGAAAGGAGGCAGATGGACTCACACTGTTAGAAGAAGCCTGGAAATGTCATACCTTCTCTTCCACACTCGCTCCTGTTAAGAGAATTTTTCTTAATTTCTCCCTTTTTCTCTTTAAGAGGCAAGGGAGCAAAAAGATTTCCGAGTAATAGCACCCTGCTGTGCAAACTGTCAGTTGGTGACAGTTAAAAGGGTGTGGCTGAGAGTTCATCAGTTATAGGTGGCAGTTGGAAAGGGGCTTTTTGTCTCTGGGTCCCTTGGGGTGGGGAGTGTGTGACACTCTCTCTCTCTTTCTGTTTCTGTCTCTCTGTCTCTGTCTCTGTCTCTGTCTGTCTGTCTGTCTGTCTGTCTGTCTGTCTGTCTCTCTCTCTGACTATGAGGAGACTGAGAAATGGATTTAAGGCCTTAACAGCCTTATTGATTATCTTGGGTAGATCAGTAGATAGATAGTGGGTAAATTATTAAATAGTCAGAGTAGAAAAGTTAGGCCGGAGCCTGGCTCTGGCAGAAGCAACTGCCCTCAAAGGCAGATAGATTTAGGGTTGTCTAAGAAAATTTTAGTTAGGGCTGGGATTTTAGGTATAGTTATAAGCAATTACAGGATTACTCTCACTTTCCTCCTTTCTATTTCCTACCCATATTTTCCTAATAATAAACTAAGCATTTTGTGTTTAAGAAACTGCTCTCCTGACTTTTGTTCAAACTCCTACCCCCAAAATTTAACCCTCCACACTCCTCCATTTGGACATAAGCACCAACTCAGTTCATCTCCCCCATTTTCCTTGGCCCCATTCCTACTCTTCATTTATTGATTGACTTATTTTCAAAGTTGGAGATAGCTGACAGGTCTGACATCTCCCTCTCATTCAACAGATTACTCCCAAGGCTTTGGTGGTCGCTATGGCGTAGAGAAGGATAAACTGGACAAGGCAGCTGTTGGATATGACTACAAGGGGGAGACAGAAAAACATGAGTCCCAGAGAGGTGAGTTGTTGAGACTGAAAGGTGAAAAGGAGCTGTAAAGAGGAGGTGGGCTAGAGCAGAGTTTGGGGAGGATTGTGGGGGTTGAGGGTGAGACAGGTGGGACAGAATCTCTTTCCTTTCTCTTAGCTACACAAGTGGGTATCTTGGAAGCATAGGATGTCTTCCATGTAAGAATTGTTGGAGATAGGAATGCTGAAGGAAGGATATGATGTGAGAGGAGTAATCCGAAGAGACAGAATGAAACGCTGGTGCTCTCAGCCTCAGAAGCACCTCTGCTTTCCATCCTACCCAGAACCATAACTAGAAAGTATCATGAAATACACCTCAAAATCTGCTTTGTACTTTATGATACAGAAAAAACTTTTTTTTTGAGGATCAGGACATGTAATTTCATTGGTGTAAGGAAATTGTGATGAGGAAACCTCTCTACCAATACATGTAGATTGCTTGTAATCCGCAATTTATAGACTTAGAAAGTTGCTAGAGGAATTGATTTGTTACTAATGCTCCTGCTGCTGCTGCTGCTACTGCTACTAGTGAGGAAATATTTATATAGTACTTTAAAGTTTGCAAAGTGTTTTATATATATTATCTTATTTGAAATTCACAACTCTTTGATGTAGGTGGTATTATTATCTCCATTTTAGAAATGAGGCAAGTGACTCAGAAAGAGATTAAGTGACTTGCCCAGGGTGATACAACTAATAAGTATCTGAGTCAGGATTTAAATTCAAGTCTTCCTGACTGTAAGTCCAATATAATCAACTGGGCCACTTAACTGCAGAAAGTGAATATATGTCTGGGGTATGATTCAACCCCAGGTCTTCCTGACTCTGTCCTCTCTACCACACTGCAGGGAAATAATATAAGTAATTAAGATAATTACACTTCATAGCCCCTAGCAATTGTTGACCAATTGCTGAGTTATTTCAGTGAAGAGAATTTCTACTATATTCAGTATGGTACTGAGAGTATTCATGAAATCAAATGTCTGAACTGTATCCTTTCTGTCCCCCAAACAAAAGCACTGAGAAAAATGCAGTTGAGCAGGAGAAGTAATACTGGGCCATCAGCCCTCACTTAAGGGGAGTTAACTACATTGGCATCATAAGGGAAACTCCAAATACTGCTGCTTGGCAGGCCACTTGTGGTGAGGGTGAGCAGGGTGGGCCAGGGCCAGAGAAAAGCTCTCTTCTCCATCTCTCTGTTCATTTTTGTCCCCTTATCTTTCTGACATCTAACTTTTTTGCCCCTATTTCTTTCTCTCAGTCCATATTCCTATTTCTTCATCTATATAGTCTCCTCTCTAAGCCTAAGCCTCATATCTATCTCTTATTGTTCTCCATATTCCTTCTGCTCTCTCAAACTGTCTTCCCAATTCTTTAGCTTTGCCTGTTGGGTCTCACTCCTGTAAATCTCTGTTCTTCAGATTATGCCAAAGGCTTTGGTGGCCAATATGGAGTACAGAGGGACCGAGTAGACAAGGTAAGACACTCCTTTGCTCTGAGGGAATTCTCTGCCACCCCCCCAACTCTACCAAGAGATGGAGATAGTGCTGGGGAAGGAGAACAAGAGAAAGTGCTTATTTTTTGGCCTCTTGTGTTTGTCACCCTTTGTTGCATCAAGTGGTAGGATGCCATTTCCATTCTGGACTCGTTTCTGCTCCTTCACTTGTGCTCCTTGGTTCTAACTTCTGTTGGGTTGGTCAGAAGTCCTGGCTTGGTGGGGGGAGTGGACTTGGAGGAGTGTGGGGCCCCAGGGACAGGTGTGAGAAGATTGTATTATACTACATAATGGTCTGTTGCCTTGCATCATCTAATCCTAACCCCAGTCTCCATCATGTATACCCTGTTGGTATAAGAACATCCTTTTTGAGCCTAGCTATTCTGACCTCCTCCTCCCTGTTACCCATCTCACTTTATCTACATTTGCTCCATTTTGAAGATGTGAGATTCAGGCTAAGTTAGGTCATGCAGTCCCTCTCCCAGTCCCAGTCTATGTTGGGCTCTACAGTCTCTGTCCTCCATTCTACTAGAGGAGACAACATGTATATAGAGGATGCATACAATGTAGATAAAAAGGTAACCTTAGATGAGAAGGCACTAGTAGTTATGGGACTTGGGAAAGACCTCCTATGGAAAGTGTAATTTGAGTTAATTCTTGAAGGAAGCCCAGAATTAGAAGAGATTAAAGTCTACAGGTAGATTATTCAAGGTAGAAGGACAGCTAAGAGCAAAGACAACAGATATAAGAATTGAACAGTGCCAAGTATGAGGGAAAGCAAGTAAAGCTAGTCAGCTGAATGATTGTGGTTATAAGAGGTCTAGAAAGATTGGCAGGGGCCGGGCTGTGAAGAACTTTAAATGGCATCCAAAATAGTTTGGGTTTTGATCCCAAAGGTAGAGGGAGCCATTGGAGTTCATTGAGCAGGGAAATGACATAGTCAGAACTATGCATTAGAAATATCATTCATCTCTGTCAACAATGGGTGGGACCTTACTTAAAGAATCCAGAACCATATCATTAACCTTCCAACAAGCACATAAACCAAGCAACATAAAATATCTATGATTGACAGAGGAACTGGTTTCTGCTGGACCTTTCTAAAGGACCCATAGGCATTGAGCTAGTTGGGGGATAGGGTACGCCACTCCTTTATACCCAATCACGGAGCCAGCCTTCACAGAGAATCTCTGTCACCTACATCCCAAGGAACTTCTCAAAGAAATCCATTAGTTTTTCCACTGACAACTAACAAAGGGAAGAAATCAAAAGACACTTTGGACAGTGGGGACCTCAAAGTCAGAAAGGGCAAACAAAAGCAAATATGTTGAGGTTATAAGAAGTCTGGGGATATGTATAAGAAGCATTGAGGGTTAAGTGAGTAAAAATAAGATAGTCTAGTCTCACAAACTTCATAAGTTATTAGGGAAAATAACATCAGCACAAACAGCTACACTATAAGTTGTAATATATTGCATTTAGCATGAGAGGTCCAACTAATGGTTCCAAGAGAGTTCAAGAATAAAGAATCACTTCTAGCTAATGAGAATCAGAGAAGACTTCATGGAGAAAATAATGTGTCAAACAGATCTTGAGACAGAAGAATATCTGTAGGAAGAAAGAAGGAAGTCAGTTCAGGGCTTCGGGAACAGGATGTAAAAATGTATGGAGATGGGAAAGGGCAAAGAAACTTTGCAACAGATAGTTATACAATTAGTGGGAGTGTAGGGTATGTGAAAGGGAGTTGTCTGAAACAATACTGGAAAAGAATAGAGGGTCAGACGATGGGGGGCCTTGGATGACAGATTAAAAACTTTGGGATGTGTGTCATTAGAGTATCCACAAACCACTCCGTGATGATGATCTTGTAAGAATTTAAATCTGGGGATAGGAGGGGGTAAGTCTACAGTAATCATTCTAATTATTCTAAACCTCCCCCGTGCTTGAACTCCTCACAGTGTGAACTAATGTTTGTCAGGGAGTAGATGGAGAGGGCAAATGTATGTATTTAGCAGATGATACTTTGACTAACTCTCCCTTGTTCCTTTCCAGTCAGCTGTTGGATTCGATTACAAAGGAGAAGTGGAGAAACATACATCTCAGAAAGGCAAGAATCCTGCCTTATATGTCTTATAACTCTTCCTGCCAAAATACACCTTCTTTCTTCCCATCCCAGTTTTCCAGTATCTATGCCAGCTATGGCTTCATTGCACTTAATGACTACAGTATGCCAGGAGCTGTGCTAGGCTTTGGGAATACAAAAATAAGTAAAGCCATCCCTACCCTCAAGGAATTTACTCTGCCCATGTCTCTTGACTCATCCCTAGATTTCAAAATTTTGTAGAGGGGTTGGGGAAGGGAATAATTGGAATGGTTTCCCCACTATATGTTCAGAAGAGTAGAGAAAAAAGGAAAAGGAAGGAGCAGGGGAAGAAGGGGGTGGAAAGGGTACTTTGCACCAAAACGGAAGTGAGGCAGCTGAATTCAACACTCATAGAAGAAGCCTGGAAATATCATACCTGCTCCTCCACATTCCTTTGTCTTCAAACACTGTTTTGTTCCATAAGCACCCACTTAGTTCATTCTCTTCCCCATTTTCCTTGGACTCATTCCTGCTTTCAATTCTCTGACTAAATTCTTTCCTATTCTGGAGATGGACTGACAGGTCTGACATCTCCCTCTCATTCAACAGATTACTCCCGAGGCTTTGGTGGTCGCTATGGCGTAGAGAAAGATAAATTGGACAAGGCAGCTGTTGGATATGACTACAAGGGGGAGACTGAAAAGCATGAGTCCCAGACAGGTGATTTGGAGAGACTGAGTAGGGTTTGGGGAGCATTGTTGAAATTGAGGGGCCTAGATAGATGGGACAGAACGTCTCTGAGTTCACTCCTGAAGAGGGGTGTGTGTGTGTGTGTGTGTGTGTGTGTGTGTGTGTGTGTGTACCTAATCTTAGAAACACAATGAGGATGACAATTTCAGACTATTAGAGGTAGGAATTATTGAGGAAGGTTATGATGGGAGAGGTGTTACAAAGACAGGTAAATAGAAATAAAAAGACAGGAGAATAGAAGAGAAATGTAAGTAGGGAGCAAGAAGTGGTACTTCAGAGTGAGTGAGTTATGGAGTGGTGTGGGAACTAGAAACAGAATGATAAGATCATACAGTAAGCCTCAGAAATCCCTCTGTTGTCACACATATGTCTAATCATACTCAGAACCATAACTAACAAATTTGGTGCCTGAGGCAAGTAGAATAAAATATGTGTATGTAAATATATGAGAGACAGACAGACAGAGAGAGAGATTTAATGAATGGTTGGTTGGTTGGTTGATTGGTCAGTTGGTCAGTTGTGCCTATGATTTAATTGTATAGGCAAATTATGGTAAAGGGTATCTCCTCAACTTTCATCATGGCCTCATCTCTACAGGCATGGTTAGTCCTGGTTCTTTTAAAAATGTTTTCCTTTACAATATTATTACTGTGTAAATTATTTTTTGGGCTCTAACTCATTTTACTCTGCATCGTTTCATCCACATCTTCCAAGTCTTCTCTGAAACTATCCCTTTTGTCATTTCTTTTAGTGAAATAATGTACCATTATATTCATATAGAATAATTAGTTCAGCAACTCAATTGATTGTCAGCAATTTTATTTCTGATTCTTTGCTATAACAAAAAAAAAGTTGCTATAAATATTTATGCACATATGGGTCCTTTTCCTCTTTCTCTAATCTCTTAGGGCTTATAGCTTTCACAATGGTACCACTGAACCAAAGGGTACTCGCAGTTTAGTGTCTTTAAGGCATAATTCCAAATTATATGTCAGAATGGCTAGACATATTTACAGCTCTACCACCAGTGCAACAGTGTACTCATCTTCCCACTTCCATCAACTGTCATTTTCCTTTTTTTATCATCTTTGCCAATCCAATAAATTCGAGGTAGGTTTTAATTTTCCTTTATCTAATTCTTGATTTGACATCTTTTTCATGTGGTTGTTGATAACTTGGACTGCTTTCTTTAAAAACTTCCTGTTCTTGTCTTTTGATCATTTATCTATTATAATGTCTGTCATTTTTATTTATTTAAATCACTTCCTTACAGCTCCTTGCCAAGATTTCTTTCTCTAGTTAACTGAAAACTTTCTCTACCAATACATGTAGGCAACTACATTGCAATTTACAGTCTTAAGAGAGTTGCCTTAGGTACTAAGAAGTTAAATGGTGTTCTCAGAGACACACCACCAAAGTGTATCAGAAATGGGACTTGAGGGGGCAGCTGGGTGGCTTGGTGGATTGAGAACCAGGTCTAGAGATGGGAGGTCCTAGGTTCAAATCTGACCTTAGATACTTTCTAGCTGTGTGATCCTGGGCAAGTCACTTAATCCCCATTGCCTACCCTTACCACTCTTCTGCCTTGGAGCCAATACACAATATTGACTCCAAGGTGGAAGGTAGGGGTTAAAAAAAATGGTACTTGAAGCTAGGTCTTCTTGACTACAGATGAATTCTCTACCTACTACTCTGTACTACTTCTGCCTCTTATGGAAGTGATAGAAGTAATTAAGACTATGATCACACTGAGTATCCTATAGTTATGAAATCAAAGGCCTAATCATCTCTCTCTCTCACACACACACACCAAATAAAAACAAAGATATTAAGACAAATGCAACTGAACAAGAAGGGCCATGCTGGACCACTAGCCCTCATTTGGGGGGAATCTATTGCATTGGTCCCTTGAGGGAGACCCTGAGACATTGAGAAGCTACTGCTATAGAATCTTGGGATAGGCAGTGTGGGTCAGGGCTAAAGAGATACTCTTTCCTATCATCTCCTCTGTTTTTGTCCCTTATCTCTTTCTTCCTGTCTCCAGCTAACGTTTTTTTGGCCCCCATTTCCTTGTCTCAATCCATGTTCCAAACTCTTCATTCATGCCTTCTACTCTTTTGTCCTAAGTTTCTTATGGTTGTCTCCTATCTTACTACCTTCCATATTCCTTCCTTTCTCCCCATCTCTCTTCCCCATTCTTAAGCTTTGTCTCTTGGAATTGATTCCTGGATCTCTCTGTTCTGCAGATTATGCCAAAGGCTTTGGTGGTCAATATGGTGTACAGAGGGACCGAGTAGACAAGGTAAGATACCCCTTGTATTGAGAAAATTCCTTCCAAACTATACCAAGAATGAAGATAGGGATAATGCTAGGGAGAGGGGCAACTGATTGGTTGGGGTTGGTAAATGCACTCCTGGGTCTATCACCATGTGCTCAAAGAATGGGCAAAATCTCCACACCTGGACTGCTTTCTGATCCTTCTTTTATACTCATTGATTCTGGGCTCCACTTCATTGGTCAGAAGTCTTGTCCTTGACTGGAGCTGGGGAAGTGGGTTTGGAGGAATAAGGGAGACAACCCCCAGGGGGAAGTATGAGAAGGTTATATCACACTGTGGTTTGTTATCTTGTGTTGTCTAACTCTAACCCCAGTCTCCAGCATTTGTCCCCAGAATACCCTCCATGACCTCAGTTTAGATGGCCATCCTGACCTTCCCCTCCTGACCACCTACTGGTATCTCTCACTTAATCTGAGGTTGCCCCTCTTTGAAGATGTAAGATTTGGAGAAAGACAGATGACAGACAGACAGAGACAGAGACTCTGTGTGTGTGTGTGTGTGTGTGTGTGTGTGTGTGTGTGTGTGTGTGTGTGCCCTTGCACGCACCCCCTACCTGGGACTGAGGTCAGGAGCACTTAGCATTTCAGAACTGCCTCATACTTAACCTAGAAACTTGGGACCTTCTGTTTCCCTCCACCACCCTCCACCTTGGAACTTCATCCATCCAGGGATGTCACCTGAGAAGGTCCTAAATGTTCCCAGCTCTCTGCCACATATCTCCAGGATTAGCTCCTTTCTCCCTCCTCCTTTCCCTTCCACAGAGTGCAGCCAGCTTCAATGAAATGGAAGCCCCTACTACGGCTTATAAGAAAACCACACCTACAGAGGCTGGTGAGTTACTAAAACAAGTTCCTCCCCAACACCCAATCTCATATCCTTTCATCCTCTTCATCTTCTTTGCCCCATAGATCTAGCAACTTTTTCATCCTCTGCCCACCCCACCGTCCCATCCAGATCAAGTTAAGTAGCCCTTCGCCTAACCCTTTTAGAAGAGGGATTATATGTATTATGCATCATTCTAGTATGTAGAACTAAGACCAATAAGTAGAAGGTACCGAACACCCAGTTTCCACTGGGCACAAAAATGAATGTTCTATTCTCATTGTCAAAAATGAAATGAGCTCCCCCCTCACTAAAAGTTTTCAGGTAGAGGCAGATACTATTTAGTTTTTAATCTTTTTAAAATAATAGTAATAATAATCATCACTTTAAGTTTTCAAAAGAGTTTTACAAATTTTTTTTATTTTATCCTCTCAGCAACCCAAGAGATAGGTGCTATTATTTAGCACCATTATACAGAGGAGGAAACTGAAGTGGACTGAAGTTAAATTATTTTCCCAGAGTCACAATTAATAAGTGTCTGAGGCTAGATTTTAAAAGATATTTTATTTTACCAGTTACATGTAATAACAATTTTCTACATAAGTTTTCTGAAGTTATATAATTCAAATTGTCTCTCTCCCTCCCTCCCTTCCCTCTCACTTCCCAGAAACAGTAAGTAATTTAATCTGGGTTATATATACATTATCATGCAAAACATATTTCCATATTGTTCATTTTTATAAGAGAATGCTCATGTAAAACCAAAACCCTAAAATAAAAACCCAAATAAGCTAAAGCAAATAATTATATGCTTTTATCTGCATTCCAACTACAGCCATTCTTTCACTGGAGGTGGTTAGAATTCCTTGTCATATGTCTGAGGTTAGATTTGAACTCAGGTCTTCCTGACTCCAGGTTCCTACTTTCTATGCTCTGGGCCACCTAGCTGTCTGCTGCATACTAGCCATTTCACAACTATTGAATTGAATTGAAGGATGTTATAGAGGTAGTTCCTTATTGGGGTTAGGAAGTTAGACTTCTGTTTCTCAGATTTATTATTCTTACCTCCCTCTCCCTGGGTTCTTCTCACTAGACTAGTCAAGTTAAGTGAGTGAGATTTGCAAGAGGAGGTGAGAGCTAAGAAAATGGGACTGAAAAGTAAACTAGAAGGGATGGGGATTTTGATTGGCAAAAAAAAGATGGGATGGGATTGTATCTTGGGAGGGCAATAGGAAGACATAATGATTTGAAGAAGGGGACAATGAAGAACAGGAGCTTTAGGGTGACTGAGAAAAGGAATTTGGGGAAGAGAGATGAATGAGGACTAGGAAAGAAAAGGATAGATGGAACCTTAAGGAGAAAGAGGAATCGGCTTAGGGCAGTGATGGGCAACCTTTTGAGCTTGGTGTGTCAAAATTCACCAAAAAACCGAGGTGGTGTGTCACTTCGAGAAAAAAACACATAATTTTGCAATATTTATAGTTTAAATAACAAAATGTATAATTGTAATATATAACTGTGTTTAATAAACCAAAATAGGTAAATTAATATAGGTAGAATTTTCATCTACAATGCAGAGTCTCTACACTACACTACAGCATATGTTTCATCCTCTGCATGTGGCCCCATACTTCTCTGTATGAGGCCACATATGGCCATGTGTCATCGAAAATGACTATGCATGCCAGTGCTGACATGCATGTCATAGGTTTGCCATCACTGGTTTAGGGTAAAGGTTTAGGGCAGTGATGGTAAACCTATGGTATGGATACCAAAGATGGCATGCAGAGCATTCTCTGTGGGCACACAGCTACCCATCCCCTAGTCCATTACTAGAAAGGCAGAGTGACTAGGGTGGAGCTGTTCCCCTCCCCCTCTCCCCCATCCTTCTGCCTAACAGCCCAATAGGAGCACACAGGGTAAAAGATAGGAGACTTACAGGTGGCAGAGCTGGAGGGGAGCAGAGCACTTAGGCCACTCCCTTCCCCTTCTCTACATTCCCTGAGGACATTCCTCTCTTCCCTTACCCCTCTGCCCAGCAGTCCAATGGAAATACTTTCTCCCTCCCCTATGTAGGGTAAGGGAGTGGGGCATAGGATATGCTCAGCACTCAGTGGCGGGGGCATGATAATTGGTCTGGGGGCACATGGCATTTGGTCTGGGAAGTGGGGTGGGAGTGGGGTCTAGCATTCCATCTCTAAAAGGTTTGCCATTACTGGTGTAGGGCAAAGTGTAGCTCTAAGGATAAAAAGCCTTGAGGACTACACCTTCACATTCCCCTTTTGAATCCTCTCCAAATTTGCAGTATCCTCTTCATCCTTTCTGTTCTATCAGATCTTATTGGTCACCATCCCCTGATATTACTCTACTATCACCTTCTTTCTTTTTTTCTTCGTTTTTTCCAATTACATGTAGAAATAATTGTTTTAAAACTTTACCTTCTGTCTTAGAATCACTACTGTATATTGGTTCCAAGGCAGAATAGCAGTAAGGGCTAGGGAATGAGGGTTAAGTGACTTGCCCAAGGTCACATGGCTAGGAAGTGTCTGAGGTCAGATTTCAACCTAGGGCCTCCCATCTCTAGGCCTGGCTTTCAATTCACTGAGTCACCCAACTGCCCCTTAAAAATAAAATTTTAAGTGAAAATTTTTATTTAATTAAATGATTTAGAATATTTTTCCATGGCTACATGATTCATGTCTTTTCCTCCCTCCAACCTTCCCCCATAGCCAATGCCCAATTCCACTGGGTTTTATATGTATCATTGATCAAGACCTATTTCTATATTATTGATATTTGCACTAGGGTGATTGCTTAAAGTCTACATCCTCAATCATATCCCCATCAACCCATGTGTTCAAGCAGTTGTTTTTTTCCTGTCTTTCTACTCCCACAGTTCTTCCTCTGAATATGGATATCATTTTTCCTTAGAAATAATTTTTGACAATTGTTTCTTGACATTTTAGAACCCATATTTTCTCCCTACCTATCTCCTCCCTTCCCTCTATGAGGTAGTGAATAGTCTGATATAGGTTATATATCATGAATATATATATATATGTTTATATATTATGTGTACATACATATAGTGAATTAGATAGATTATACATGGTGAATAGTCTGATATGGGTTATTTTCACATAATACATATTTCCGTATGAAGTAAAGTAAATGATTAAAACTAAAACCAGTCAACCAACTCCCACCTTGCATACCTGTCTGAGAAGTAATGACTTGTTTCCCTTAAGTCTAACCACAGAACTAAAACACTGAGTCCTCTTATCGTAATGTCTTGTTCTTCTTAAGTCTAACTACTGAGTCCTTTCATCTTAGGATAAAGTCCTGTTCCTTCCTGAGCACTGAACTGAAACCCTGAGTTTATTCATAGGTATCAGATCAAAGCTTCAAAAATGTATTTAAACTCCACTCTGATTATATTACTTTGGAACTCCTTTGCTGAGTTCCCCTAGCGCGCACTAGAAATAAAGGCTTCTCTGTGCCTGTATTGCATTGTCTTTGTGTGTTCCTTTGGTGGTCATAGAAACGGACCCTAACACGTATTGCTCATGTCATATTATTTTCCTTCAATCCTCATACTACCTGCCTTTGTCAATAGCTTCTAGTGGTGCCCGTGGACTGAAGGCAAAATTTGAATCTATGGCAGAAGAGAAACGACAAGAACAAAGATTAGTGTCAAAGAAACCTGTAGTCCCTGCTTCTCTCCCCAAGAGACTCCCTGCAGAGGTGAGCTTTTCCAGAGTCTAGAGCTCTATCTTCCAGGATCTTCTACTTACCCAGGGCACACTGGAATAGAGGAGAGCCAACAGATATTTATTGGGAATCTATTATGTGAAAGGTCTCTGTTCTCAAAGAGAATAATGAAAGTCTTTATTCTCAGAGCTCAAAGTTTAGTGTTAGGGAGAGGATAATAGCTTTATATAATACTTTGGGGTTTGCAACTACGTAAATCATTTAATTTGATCCCTACCACAGAAAATAGGTGCTATTGTTATTGCTATTGTTCAGTAGTGTTCAACACTTCATGACTCTATTGGGGTTTTTCTTGGCAAAGATGCTTGAATAGTTTGCCATTTCCTTTTCTAGCTCATTTTTACTGAAGAGGAAATTGAAGCAATCAGGGCTAAGTAATATGTCTAGAGTCACACAGCCAGTAAGTGTTTATGTTTGGATTTGAACTCATGAAGATTAGTCTTCCTGATTCCAAGTCCAGCGCTCTGTCCAATATGCTACCTAGCTGCCTTTAGGTACTATTATTATCCCCATTTAACAGTTGGGAAATTAGGGCAAAGGGAGATTAAGTGATTTGCCTGGGTTTTCACATCTAGTAAGTGTCTGAGGTGAATTCAAGTCTTTCTGACTTAAAGTTCATCACTCTAGAGTCTAGAAACGCTTAAAAGTTCAATAACAATTTAAGATATACATAACATTATAGTAATGATAATAATATTTATATAGCAATACAATGGGTCAGGCACTGTGCTAAACTCTTTACAATGATCTCAGGCAATCCTCACAACAATCCTGGGCGGTAGATGCTATTATTATCCCCATTTTACAGAAGAGGAAACTGAGGCAAACAGGGGTTAAGTGACTTGCGCATAGTCATATAGCTAATAAGTGTCTGAGGCTGGATTTGAGCTCAGGAACTCTCCAGACAATAAATGTTGAGCTAGAAGAGATCTTAGAACCTTATTAGTCTTCTCTAGAAGACTTATAGAATCTCACTATACTTCTCACTTTATGCAGATGAAAAAAAAAATAAGGCACAAGAAATTAAGTGACTTGTTTAAAGTCATACTGGTAGTAAATATCAGAAGCAAAATTTGAACCCAGCTCATGAGTCAGGACTCTCTCTACTGTACCACTTGACCGATTCTCTAACTATTAAATATTATTTAAGTTCAAATCACTGGGGAGTAGAGTTATCAGGGAAGAGAGTAGGGAGGCAGAATTTGAACTGGGTCTTGAAGAATGGATAAGATTTTGGCAGCAGTTAGGAGGCTTAGTGGGGTTGGCATCAGGCCTGGAGATGGGAAGTCCTAGGTTCAAATCTACTCTCAAATACTTCCCAGCTCTGTGAACCTGGGCAAGTCACTTAACCCCCATTGCCTAGCCCTCACTGCTCTTCTGCCTCAGAACCAATACACAGTAGTGATTCTAAGATGGAAGGTAAGGGTTAAAGGAAAAAAAAAAGAATGGGTAAGATTTGGAAAAGGAGGCAGAAAGAAGGAAGAGGACATTCCAGAACAGGAAATGGACCAGAAAGCTCAAGGCATGAATTTGGTAAGAGAGGAAGGAAACTAGAATAATGCTCTCTATTCTTCTGGATAAGCCTCAGATAGAGAGCTGCTTTCCCTCCAAGATGGCACCCAAAGCAACACAGAAAGAGCTTCCTCCAGTGCCAACCCTACTCATGAAGAAGACTCCTCCAGAGGTAAGTGAAGTCTTTTCGTATTGCTAGTATTAGCAACTTTTTCCCTTGGCACAATTGTTTACGATCCCCGATTTCATTTCCAGAAGCTGAATAATTTCCTTTTCCCCTTTCCCCACCTCTTTTCTCTGCATCTACTCTGGGTGAACATATACATAGTTGGGAATGAGGGCTTGGGCTCATTTGTCAAAGGTCAGGGACAGAATTGATTGGCAGAGAAGAACAATCTCAGGATCATGGGTAGAAAAATGGTAGAGGGGAGAATTTACAGTTCATTCTGACCTCCAGGGTTCAAGGGAGACTCTTACTCCACATTTCTCTCCTGTTAGGACAATGAGCAGCCAGATAATGAGGAACCCCCAGCTCTGCCCCCCAGGACTCCTGATAGGTTCCAGACCCTGGAGGAGCCAGTCTCTCAACCAATGCCAGAGCAGGAGCCAGAGTGTGAGCCCAGACCAGAGCTGGAGCCTGAGAATGACTATGAGGATGTGATGGAGTTGGATAGACCAGACCTTGGTGGAGATCAAGAGAATGACTATGAGGATGTTGCACAGCAGGATGAAGAAGATGCAGGGGGTGATTATGAGGACATTCTGGAGCCTAACGAGCCCCCATTGCCTCCGCCTTCTGATGGTGAGTTTGGGAGCCTGGGACTTCTACCTCCACAACATCCCTCCCATCTAACTCCATCTCTGCATTACTTTAGTTTGGGCACTCATCACTTTCATTTGGATAATTGCAATAGCTTCCTAAGTGGTCTCTATGCCTCTGGTCTCTCACTTTTCTAGTTGATCCCACACACTACTGTCAAAATTAGTTTTCTTAAGTGCAGCCTGACCCCATGACTCCCCTCTTCAATCAATTCCAACAGCCTCCTATTGCTTTTAGAAGAGACTTTTCCCTTTTGCTTTTTTTTTTAACCCATACCTTCTGTAGAATCAATACTAAGTGTTGGTTCCAAGGCAGAATAGTGGTAAAAAGCTAGGCAATTGGAATTAAGTGACTTGCCCAGGGTCACATGACTAGGAAGTGGCTGAGGTCACATTTGAACCCAGGACTTCCTATCTCCAGGCCTGGCTCTCTATTCCCTGAGCCACCCAGCTGCCCCATCTCTCTTTAACTTTTAAAATCATACATAACCAGGCCCCAACCTCTATTTCCAGCTCACTGGACATTATTCTTCTCTCTCACTCTGTGATCCAGGCAAATTGAATGTATAGTTAGAAATTCTTAAACCTTTGGACTTCATTCCCTAGAAGTCCTTTAGTATTTTCCAGAATTCCTTTTGATCTCGCCACCACTGTGTGGTCACGTTTTGTATATAGTTTGCTGTGAGTGCTTCCTTTTCCTCTCTTTTTTCCGTGTACGGGGCTGAGGAAGGTGGCTTTTTGCTCTAGCTTTTTTATGTCAGTTATTTTTAATAAATCTTATTGAATATAATACTTAGAATACTGGATATTAATTTTGAAACTCACATGACCTTCTCTTTATTTCTCTCACTCATGACATTCCATCTCCAGTTTTCATGCCTTTGCATGGTCTGTCCCACATAGCTGGAATGCACTTCTCCCTCCCTACTTTGTAGTGTCCCTCTCTTCCTTTAAGATATATATATATCTTATTTGTAAATAGGATTCCCTCCCCTCTCCCCCCCCCCCAGCTCTTCCCACCTTGCTGAGTGGCTGGATGTCATGTGAATGCTCCAAACAGAGATCACAGGTGAAGAGCCCTAGGAACATGACCCAGAAGGAAAGGTTAAGGATCCAGGTCTAAAGAGAGAATAAAAGTATAAAGTGAGACAAGCCCAGGGACTCTATTCCCTTGGAGGCAGCAGTGGAGCACCATGGCTGAGAGAGAGCCACGTGGAGAACCACATGGTCAGGGTTAGGTTAGATTAGGCTTAAACCTCTATATATCTGCTTTCTATATTTCTTTTTCTTTTTTTTTAACCCTTACCTTCCATCTTGGAGTCAATACTGTGTATTGGCTCCAAGGCAGAAGAGAGGTAAGGGTAGGCAATGGGGGTCAAGTGACTTGCCCAGGGTCACACAGCTGGGAAGTGTCTGAGGTCAGATTTGAACCTAGGACCTCCTATCTCTAGGCCTGACTCTCAATCCACTGAGCTACCCAGCTGCCCCCGCTTTCTCTATTTCAAGTGATTATTAATAAATTCTATGGAAAAGTAGAATCTGGAGTTATTCATTTAAATCTAACAATTGGGCAGGCCATCTAAGTCGTGCAGTGTTCAAAGCATCAGACCTAGGGTCAAGAGTTCAAATCTGGCCTCAGACATTTACTAGCTGGGTGACCCTGGGCAGATCACTTAATCCTGTTGGCCTCAGTTTTCTCATCTGTAAGATGAGCTGGAGAAGGAAATGGCAAACCACTTTTGCCAGGAAAACCACATTTGGGTCATGAAGGGTTGGACACAACTGAGAAATGACAGAACAGCATAGCTTAGACACTGTCTTCTGCAGGAAACTATTCCTCATGCAGGGGTTTGCTGGAGTCTGCTCTTCTTCAATTTTTGGTGGGAACATTCACACCTCAGAAATCAGCAAATGTTACACATCAAAGCTTGGCATGTTGTGTTGTTGATTTCTAGACTTAAGAAAATACTAATGTTTATTTGTTTTTAAACCCTTACCTTCCACCTTAGAATCAATACTGTGCATTAGCTCCAAGGCAGAAGAGTGGTAAGGGTGTAGGCAATGGGGGTTAAGTGACTTGTCCAGGGTCACACAGCTGGGAAGTGTCTGAGGCCAGGTTTGAACCCAGGACCTCCCATCTCTAGGCCTGGCTCTCAGTCCACTGAGCCACCCTATCCTGATATTTAGATTAAACTTAAATTTGTATCATGTACACCACGCACATACACATAGTCGTTAAATATTTATCAGCACATCACTGCCTGATCTCCTCAACTAGCAGCACCTTCCCCCCTAGACTCCCTTCTATTTAACTTCTTTGTATATATTTGTACTTATCACCATTCTATTATGTTCTTTATATTTTGATATCTATTTGTTGTCTTCCCTGTTAGAATGTACGTCATTGGAAGTATGGCTTGTTTCATTCTTTGCACTTGTATCCCCAGTGCCCAGCACAGGGTCAGTGTCAACAAATACTCTCCTGTGGGAAATCCTAGTGACTAGTTCTTCCTCAGCTCTCCCTCTCCAAGGCCATCTTGCCTGGCAAGCATTGCTATTACCCCCATTTGTTTTCCGTATTATACAGGAACTGCTGGCACTGGGTCCAAGCCTGGATCAACAGGGATCTCAGCCATTGCCATGTATGATTACCAAGGAGGTAGGTCACCTTTGGGGTGAGCAGCGACGTGCTTTCAGAGATGAACTCTCCCTAGGTTTCCAAAGGGAGAAGCCCCGACCCCTTTTCCTTCTGGATTAATTTTGTGAGAGCAGAGGGGAAGGGAAGGTCCCCTTCTCAATCACCATTAAGGCTTCCTGCCATTTCTTCCACAGAGGGCAGCGACGAGATATCCTTTGACCCGGACGATACCATCACTGACATCGAAATGATAGACGAGGGCTGGTGGCGGGGACGTTGCCGTGGTCGTTTTGGCCTCTTTCCAGCAAATTATGTCCAGCTCCTTCAGTGACCCTCTCTGCCATTATCTTCCAATTAGTCTCAATCTCTCATTAGCCTAGTCCCTTTTTCTTTGCCTCATCCTGGTCCCACCAGGAACGTCTAACCCTGCCTTGGGCCCTGTCAAATTAGCAAGCAATTATTAAGTGCCTACTATGTGCCAGGCACTGTGCTAGCACTGGGGATACAGAGGAAGAAGTGAAATGGTTTCTGACCTCAAGGAGTTTACAATCTATCAGAGAGGGGAAGGTAGCCCAGCCAGAATATATAAGAAAATCAGTCTTTTCTGATTTCCAAGCAGATTCTCTGATCCACTAAAAAGATTAAGCAGATAGAAAAACATCATTTCATATTGCCTGGTCATGGGACATTGAAGAGGCTCATTGGATTGAGAGCCATGCCTTAAGATGGGAGGTCAAATTTGACCTCATTTTCCATAGCTGTGATCCTGGTCCAGTCACTTACCCTTCATTGCCTAGCCCTTACTGCTTTTCTGGCTTGAAATCAATATTTAGTATTGAATCTAAGATGGAAGGTAAAGGTTAAAAAAAAATTGCCTGGCCATCCCTCCTCTCTCCTCCCCTCCATTCAGGTTACCTCTTATCTCCCAGGTACTCCTTTAGCTCAATCCCAAGACATTTTTGATTTCCTAATCCAAATTCAGGGACCCTTGTTCATGAGATCCTGAGATGGCAATTGCTAGTATGTCCCTTCCCTTCCCTTCCATGGTTTCCTAATTGAATCTGCTGCTTGGAGTTGGAAATAAAGTGACTCTGTGGTTTTTTTGTCTCATTTGTTTGTTTGTTTTTGTGCTGAGACAACTGGCCTCCCAGGAGCCCTGGCTTTCCTTTAGTTCTTTGTGACAGATGCCATCTCCAGGGGTCTTCCTGGGCACTGGATTAAAGGTTAGGAAGCATGAATTTTAGTTTCAAGTTCTTTCACTTAAGAGTAATGTATCTACAGCCCTGAGCAAATCATTTACCCTTTCTAGAACTCAATTTCCTCATCTGTAAAATGAAATGGGACTAGACTTTTTAGCACTTTTAGTACTAAAAGTTAGTATTTTTTAGCTCTAGTAATCTATGGTCCCATGTTCACTATATCCTCATTCAAGATTGCCCCAGGCCTCCCTCTCCCCCAATATTTACATTAATAAGTCAGGAAGCCACCAGAGCTTGCTTCTTAGCCAATTATTTAAACTCTAACCAGAGCCAATCTTCTTGTAGTGATGGACTAGAGGGGTAAAGGGTAGGACATATGCAGAAGTCTTTGGAGGGAGGGACATGGCAAAGGATATAAATGGAAGCTATCATTTTGTTTTGTCTCTCTAATTTAATTCTCTAATATGTATATATGAGTAAGAAAGAGAAGGAAGAAAAGAGAGAAAGGAGAGGGAAAGCAAAAGCCATACGTTCCATGTGCCTCCACTTACTACTGTCCAGAATCCTCAGTGGAATTCACAAGAAGAAGAACAATATTTTTGATGCAACAGTAGTAGTTGTATTCTAATATCGGTGTGGAAGACTGGGCTATGCAGAACTAGGACAAATAGGGAGCGGCTAGGTTGCTCCATGGATTGAAAGCCAGTCTAGAGATGAGAGGTCCTGGGTTCAAATGTGCCCTCCAACAGTTCCTAGCTGTGTGATCCTGGGCAAGTTATTTAACCCCCATCTCCTAGCCCTTATCACTCTTCTGTCTTGGAAGCAATGTTTTGTGTTGATTCTAAGATGGAAGGTAAGAATTGTTTTTTAAAAAAAATAACTAGCCAAATAGGTAGAAGTAACAAGGTGGCAAATTTCAACTCAGTATCAGGAATAAATTCCTAACAATTAGAACTGACCAAAACCTTAATTGATAGACTTCCAACATAGTGAGCCACTTATCAGATGAGGCTGAAGAACCAGCTACCAGGGATGTAGGCATGATTCCTTTAAGCTTTAGGGGAGAGGCTGAGTAAATGATCCTTTCCGCTAAGATTCTAAGATTACTAAGGAACACATAGTGTCAGAACTGGAAAGGATCTTAGAGAGATTATTTAGCTCAACCTTTTCATTTTACATGCATACTATGACCCTGAGAAAGTCAACTACTCTCTCTCTACCACAGTTTCCTTATCTGTAAAAGGAAGGGACTAGGTGAACTCTAAAAGACAATTCCAGCTCTGATATCCCATGGTTCTGTGTTTACTACATCCCAGATCTGACTTTACATGAATTGGATTTAATTTGTGGGAATTTCTATCAAATCTCTTTTTAGCTCATTTCTCTGACCAGGGTTTCCCTTAACAGTCTCAGTGTCTGGCTCAGGACTTTATAGGAAAGGTAAAAGAACCCTTAGCATTACCTCCTACATTCCACTGTTTCCTTGCCAGCATTTGGGCTAACTTTATTTAAAATATCAGACAGCCTTTATCCACCCCAAAAATATAAATGACAAAGCATTGGTGGGGGGAAGAATGTGTGATATCATGGCTCAAAGATAAGAGACCAAACTGAAAGTAAGGAGATTTATTAGCATGCTATGGCATCCATAGCCATTTAGATTCCTGGGATACAGGTTTGGACCTTAGAGTACACAGTTAATCAGCAGTAGTCTCAACTTAGGTTAGAAAAGTAAAGCGTTTCATAGAAGAGAGGGTAGGAAAAAGTTTATTCAAGGGAGAAGAGAGAAGTATTTGGAATTCAAAAGGAAATATTTATTATCAGAATAATAAAACACTCCCTGTTCGAAGGCAGTATAAAAAGAGAAGAGACCAAATACTTTTGCAATTGTGAAAGCAGTCCTTTCAGACAATATAGCAGTCTCTAGTCCAAGAGAGCAAATTGTAACAATAGTGAACAAGGTGGGTAACATTATTTGCTATACTGTGTCCTTGTAATAGGGATTGGGGACTTTCTACTATTGGGCACCTATGCCTAGAACAAAATAGCTTTCCTTTATCCTTCCCATTTTCTCTAGTGATATATAGTCCCCTAGGCTTTTCCACTATGTTGTGGCTGAAGCTTTAAAAAAAAATATTCATCCAGATCAGAAACAAAAGAAAATGCACTTTTTTCTTCCTTCCCTCCTCCCTTCTTTCTTTTTCCTTTCTTCCTCTTTCTTCCTTCCTCCCTTTCTCTCTTTCTTTTTTGTTATCTTCCTTCCTTCCCTCCTCTCTTTCTCCTTCCTTTATTCCTTCCTCCCTTTCTTTCAGGATAAAGAATCAAATTAGTTGTGGTTTGTATATCCTGGATTTGAGTTGATAATAGGACATCCAAGTGGAAATCTCCAGTAGGCAGCTGAAGACATGGAACTGCAGCTCAGGTGAGAGTTCAGGGCTAGAGCATCAGGGCCACATAGAAGTGAAATCTGAAGTCAAGGGATTGAATATCAAGGAAAGGAGGAATAAGAAGACTGAGTTTTGCACTCTAACCTTGTCCTTCTCTGTTGGAACTCAAGATTCCTGCCTTGGAGGCCTTGAGCTCAGTTTGATCACCTTTTACCTTATCTAGCCTAATCAAGGCCCACTCTGAAACTCTTGGCCATCTCCAAGTGATGCCACCTTTGCTCTGGCCTTCTCTTCCTCCTATTAGAACTTGACTCCTGCCTCCAGGGCTCTGATTGGGGGACTTTTACTTTATTTAACCTTGCCCTCCCCTCCCCCAACTTTTCTACCATCCCCTATCTTTGTACCATCTTACCCTTTTTCCCTAACTTGTTACTTCTATTGTCCCTTTATGTGTTGCCTTTTCCCCAAAACAAATGTATTCATTTCAAATATTCTTTTAAAATGTTAAGTTCCAAAATCTCTCTCTCTACATGACTCCACCCCCACCTACTTAGAAGATAATCAAATGATATCAATAATAGATGTAAAATCATGCAGAACATATTTCCGTATTAGCCATATTGAAAGAAAGAAAGAAAGATAGAAAGAAAGAAAGAAAGAAAGAAAGAAAGAAAGAAAGAAAGAAAGAAAGAAAGAAAGAAAGGAAGGAAGGAAGGAAGGAAGGAAGAAAGAAAGAAAGGAAGGAAGGAAGAAAGAAAGAAAGAAAAAAAGAAGGAAAGAAAGAGAGAAGGAAAAAAAGATAGAAGGAAAAAAGGAAAGAAATAGAAAATTATACTTCGATTTGTATTCAGAATTCATTACTTCCCTCTCTGGAAGTGGTTAGCATTTTTTCACTATGAGATCCTTGGACTTGTCTTGGATCATCATATGGACCAGAGTAGTCAGGTCTTTCATGGTTGATGATCATCTTTACAACATTGTTGTTACTATTGTAACATGGAAAATGGCAGGGTGGAATTCCTGCAAGATACAGGGTCAAGCCTCACCCAGAATTCCAGGGGATCCCCCTTGAAGAACTCTGGGTGAGGGGACAGTTTGAAGGCAGTTAGAGTCAGTTGATTCCTGGGGGTTGAAGTGAGCAGGTCACTCTGCTTGCTGTTCTCAGTTTTGGTATTACTTTGGAGGCCATTTGGGGAAAAAGCCTTTTTGGTTCTTTGCAGTTTGCCTGTTTAGCTGAACTAGACCTTTCCAGCAATAGCACAATTATCATTTAGTTATTTAGATATTAGAAATGATAATTATAAGCTTTGAGGGCAAGCTAGATATAAAGTCTGCCACTCCCTAGGAGGGGGGTGTGAGGGGTGTGGGGGAGGGGCTGTTTCTATCTAGCAGTTCAGG
The DNA here is from genome assembly GCF_016433145.1 of Gracilinanus agilis. Classification (NCBI taxonomy): domain Eukaryota; kingdom Metazoa; phylum Chordata; class Mammalia; order Didelphimorphia; family Didelphidae; genus Gracilinanus; species Gracilinanus agilis. Next base: position 343,070,024 of record NC_058132.1, on the reverse strand, counting down.
GCTTCCCAGATCTTATCCTATTCCCTGAAAAACCTCCCTACCTTCCCCTTCCTCTTTGGGAGCAGTGCCTGTTTATTATTCTGGGAATACTTACATCCAACTTCAGCTAAGTTTCCTTCAGTTGTCCGGCCCATACAAGTTAGATTTGTCTGTCCCTGATAACTACAAGACATCAAGCTTCTCCTATTGTCCCTTAGTCAAACCTATGGGGAATATAAGTTGAGAAAGCGAACATCATTAGAGATTTGCCTTGCTGAGCCTTGCCAGAAGACATCAGTCCTGCCTCCATTTTCAATTGATTTCTAACTGCTTTTTGGGAGGGGGGAGAAAGGAGCACTGTGCTAGATTGAGCCCCTCCCTTCTCACTCAAGCCTGTTGTGGGGGGAGGAGTGTGTCCTGTAGGTTTCTAGTTTCAGGACATCTCTTCAGCTTCCCAAATATCTCTGTTAAGATCAACATAGCACTATGAACAATGATCTCCTGGTTCTTCTCACTTCATTTTGCATCAGTTCATATAGGATTTGATGGATTTTGTTTTTCCTTTTTCTAAAATCACCCTCATCATTTCTTATTGCACAATAGTTGTATTCCATCATGTTCATATGCCACAACTTCTTCAGCCATTCCCTATCTAATGACCATCCTCTCAATTTCCAATTTTTTGCTACCACAAAAACTTGTCAAAAATATTTTTGTACATATAGGTTCCTTTCCTTTTTCTTTTATCTGTAAGGATTAAATTTTAATGGCTTGGCTAAAATATATGAAGATTATAAATAATAGCAGTGGTTGATAATTCAAAGTATTATTGCTCAAAGTCGAAATGACTTTAATAGCTTTTATTCACAAAAGAGGTGGAAAGAGTGAAAGCAGAGAAATACAAAAGGGTAGAGAAGACATTAACCTGTCTAATTAAATATTGCTCTGGTGCTTGACTCAGCCAGGTCTTGTTGACCTTCAACAGGAATTAAACTCTCTCCAGAAGACAGGAAGGAAAAGCCAGCTATCCACTCACCCAAGTTCCCTCCATGAGGCAGACCAAGACAATGACTCGAGCTGAAGGTGATTCTTGAGGCCAACTTTCTTTCTTGAGTTGACCTTCTTGAAGCTGACTTCCCTTTTGATGATCAACTCCTTATTGAAGTCTACTTCCTTCTTGGAGTCAACTTCCTTCTCTAGCCCCAGAAATTCAGGGCCTTTTATAGTGGGTTCTTGTCTCTTCCCCTTTTCACAGGGACCAACCACAGCTTCCAAATTGTCTAGCACTGCCCAGGGGTCAGTGTTTGTGGGAACCAGTTCTCACCTTCTGGAGGGGTGAATACTCATCAAAAGGATTCACACATTACTGGCAGATTAAGTTTCTGAGGGTGTGAATTCTCTAAGAAGTTTGTGAGCTCCTCTACCTAGTTCAAGTTTTTGTTGATTCAATCAAAAGGTAGACAAAGGAGAGTTAATCCTGTCTTCACAATGTTTAAGGTATTAGGTAGGGGTACTTAAGTTATTGTTAACCAAAGTGTTAGCTCCAACTAGGCAAAGAGAATAAGGGATTCCCTTTCACAAGTGTAAACTCAAAGAGAACAAAGAATTCCCTTTTACTGATCTTTAATATCTCCAGATCAAAAGATATGTACACTTATATAACCCTTTGAGCATAGTTCCAAATTGTTCTCCAGAACAGTTCACAACTCCACCAGCAGTTTTATGATTGTAGCTATTTTCCCTCATCTCCTTCAGCATTTGTCATTTCTGATATGAGTGAGGTGGTACTTCAAAGTTGTTTTAATTTGTATTTCTCTAATCAATAATGATTTAGAAAAATTTTCAATGTGAATATTATTAGCTTTTATTTCTTCTAAAAAAAGCCAATTCATATCCTTTGGCCATTTAACAATGGGGAAATAACTCTTATTTTGATAAATTTTACTCAAATCCCTATATATTCAAGAAATGAGACTTTTATCAGAGAAACTTTCTTTAAAAATTTTTAATGTTAGTTCACTGCCTGTGGTACCTTTTAAATACAATGTAGTTTCCGTGATTATCTCTTTTAATTGTGTCTCTTTTTGCTTTTTTCTGAGATCATGATAGCTACCCCTGCTTTTTTTGCTTCAGCTGAAGCATAATAGATTCAGTGCCAGTCCCTTATTTCAACTGTGAGTCTTTCTGTATCAAGTGTGTCTCTTTGAACAACATATTGTGGACCTATTTTCATTCACAGTTATGATTACTATGCATTTCCCTCCATCCTATTTTCTTCTGTTTATCCTCCTCTCTCTTTTTCCTATCTCTCTTCAAAAGACTCTTTGCTTCTGATCACTGCCTCTCTTAATCTGCCATCCTTTTTGTCATCTTTCATGCCCTCTTCTCCTTTTGGATAAGATGGATTTCCCAACCCAAATAAGGGTGTGTATGTATGTATATATATATATATATATTCTTTCCTATTTGAACCAATTCCAATGAGTGAATTTCAGTCTTTGTCTGCCGCCTTCCACCCACCATTTTCCAGCATAAAAACTCTTTCTTGCATGCCTCTTTTATGTGATATAATTTTTCTGTTCTACTTCTTCCTTCTGCCTCCTAATGCCCCCCTCTTACTCACCCCTTGTTTGTTTTTTGAGATATCCCAACATAATTGACTCACACACATGCCTTCTGTTATGTAAACTCCTTCTGTCCTAAAAATGATAAAGTTTTTAGAAGTTACATTTATCATCTTCCCATATAGGAATATAAACAGTTTAACTTTGTTGAGTCCTTATGATTTATTTTTCATTTTATACTTCTCTTGAGCTTTGTTAAAATTTCTGTTCAGCTCTGGTCTTTTCATCAGAATGCTTGAAAGTCCTCTATTTCATTAAGTTCCCATTTGTTTTTTCCTAAAGAATTACATTCAGTTTTGCTGGCTGATTTTTGGTTGTAATCCTACCTCCTTTGCCTTCTAGAATATTATATTCTAAGCTCTCCACTCCTTTGATGTGGAAACTGCTAAATCTTGAATGATCCTGACTATAGCTCTATAATATTTAAATTATTTCTTTCTGGATGTTTGCATATTTTCTTCTTGATATGTAATTATCTACTCTCTGCTTGAAGACCTCTAGATACACAGGCAATTTATTCTCTAAAGAGGTGACCCATTCCACTTTTGGACAGCTCTGTTTGTTCAGAGGGAAGCTATGTGGCTCAATGGTTAGAACAACAGGCTGAAATTAGGAAATCTGAGTTCAAATTTGGTCTTAGATAGTGGGCAAGTCACTTAATCTTGTTTGCCTCAGTCGTATAGCTAATAAGTATCTGAACTTAAGAAGATGAGTCTCCTCCTCTCCAGGCCAGATCTAGAGATCATAGTTAGAAGTTAAGTGATACACCTAGAGCACTGAACCTGAAGTCAAAAAAAATTGAATTCAAATACAACCTCTAATGTTTACTAGTTGCATGACCTTGGACAAGTCGTTTGACTTCTATTTCCCCAGTTTTTTTACCTCTCAAATGGGAATGATAATAGCACTACCCTATGAGGATAAAATTAGATAATATTTATAAAGTATTTTGCAAAATTTAAAGTGTTCCATTAATACTATTATTATTAAGTCCAAATATCAGGTAAGATGAGGCTCAGAAAGATTAAGTGGCTTGCCTAAGGCCACAAAGGTAATTAAGTAACAAAGTCAGAATTTAAACCCAGATTATCTGATTCCAAATCCAGCACTCTTCTTTGATTAAACAATGAGGGCAATCCCCAAATAGCAAGTGTGCTAGTTCTCTATCACCGGCTTCTAATACTGCTACCCAGGAGTGTGCTGTCGGCAGCTTTAAGTGGCTTGTGAGATCTCCTTGTTAAATTTTCAGCATGAACATTGACACCTTAAAAATTTGCAATGGCTACAAACTGGGACTTGATTTATTGTTTTGTTGGTTGTCTAGACTTAAGAAAGTATCAATAATGCAGATTAAACTTAAAAGTGTACATAATTTCTTTTTTCTGGATAGTCCAGTTGTTAAATGTTTATGAGCCCGGTAATATCGCTACTGGTTCTGTATTCAAAATGATGATAAAAAAAAGGGGAAAGGACCTACTTGTACAAAAATATTTGTAGCAGCTCTTTTTGTGGTGGCAAAGAACTGGAAATTGAGGGGATGTCCATCAATTGGGAAATGGACAAACAAGTTGTGGTACATGATGGTGATAGAATACTATTGTACAATAAGAAATGATAAGCAGGATGATTTTGGAAAAAGCTGTAAAGATCTGCGGGAACTGATGTAGAGTGAAATAGACAGAATTGAAAGAACATTGTATACAATAACAGCAATATTGGATGATGATTATCTGTGAAAACTGTTGTGAGGAAAATTCGTTAGTAATTAATTAAGTATTAAGGTTGAACCTAGCAGGAAGGACCGGAGCATTCCAAGATGGAATGAAGGAGCAGGAAGTGGCTTGTGCTCTGAGAGAGACTCCATTAGTGGTTGGCACAAACTGTTGCCAGCCCTGGGAAATCTCAGACCTGCATCCTGATTCCCTGGGATCCTGAGTGGTGGTGGCTTTCAACAAGTGGACAAGACCTGCAGAGCTGCACCAAGTGGAGGAGGGGTTTGGGACCTGGTGGACAGCATCTCAAGCACACTCTCTCTACTTGGATACCTTGGACCACTTTGGCTTTTGGCATCCTGTGATCATCTGTGGATTACTGTGAGAACCCCAAAGCCACCCTCAGGCCTTTAGCTGTGTTGGTCAAACCTGGCTGGAACCAGGTATGAAGCAGCCCTCCCCGTGACTTTTGCACTGCTCCTTTGGGCCCTGCCTTCTTAGGTCACTAAGATTAGAGTAGATAAGTCCTCCCCTTGCCCCTGTGATTTGCCCTTTAGGTTTCAAGTGTAGAATCCCCTATCCCACCTTTATTTAGCTGAACATAATTAAAACTGTTAAAACCTTTACCTTGCTTGCTGGTTTCAAAGACTCTGGCCTAGCGGTGAGCTGGGTGACAGTTGGCCAATAGCCATTCTTGTCAGTTAGCAGCAGCTTAGCTGTGTACTCTGGTCTCCCTATCCTGGTCCTGTCTCTCCTTCAACCCAGTGTGTGTACCCACAACCATTTAGATTTTATTTTAACATCCCTGGTGCCTCATCTCTTTTACAAAACTTTTCTGCCCTCAGCAACAGGACGATCTGGGACAATCCTGAAAGACTAATGATGGACAATGCTATTCCCCTCCAGAGAAAGTACTGTTGGAGACATCTTTCACATTAGTGTATTTATGGTTTTATTTTGGGGCTTTGGTTATGTATGAGTTTGTTCTAGTGTGTTTTGCATGACAATAAAAATGGTTTTTTTAGTCATAAAAAAATGTGTATTAGCATATCCTTATAATCATCCAAGGGAAAGAGGGAGGGAATGAGGTTTTCCTTCAGGGTCATAACCTTCATGGTAGGTCATTCCCAAAAGACATACTCAGACAACCATGGATTTAGAGCACCAAGTTACTTTATTACAATGTGTGGCATTTGTTGGTATACTCTATACAGGTAAATACTTACAGGCACATGCAATCTCTTTATTTAATTCATATTTATTCAGTTTCACAAAGTAATAAAGCCCTTCTGCTTTGCCTCCTATGTCTCCATCTACCTTGTCTTCCCCACCTTACTTCCCCCCCCAATTCAAGTTCAAGCCCATTCTCTTAGCTTCCTGATCACAATTTTGTCTATCTGATCTCTTTAGTTCAGGGATTCTTGACCTGGGGTCTGTGATTTTATTTTTAACAAATTAAAAACTATATTTCAATATAGCTGATTTCCTTTCCAACCTTTTATACTGAGAGTCTTTTAAAACAGTATAAGGGGTTCACAGGTTTCACCAAAAGGGTCAACAATATACACAAAAAGGGTTGTGAATGCTTGTTTTAAAGTTAGACCTTTCCTCTAATTCTGGCTGAACTTTATTTCAGGCAAGCCCCTGACAGGTCCCCGCCCCCCACCATCCCCAGCCCCTCCAGGAGGATTCCTGCTCCTAGTAATCTCTTTGAGCTATTGAACCTTTGCTGTTCTGCTCACCTAAAAGCTTTTCTTAGTCCACTCAACTAGAGTCAAGGCCATATTCTCTTTCTACTGAAGCTCCTTTCCTACCAACCATCCTATTTTCCAAACCCACTTTCTCTAAACAACTTCCTTTTCTTTTCATCCCTTTCCTCCTCATCCTAAAACATACTTAACCAGAGCAGTGCCTAAGGAATCAGAGGTAACAAAACTATTAGCCTTTTCGATGATGCCAGTTAACGCACAAAGTACAGCTGGGGATGGACTGCCAATAGAATTGGGGTGAATGGCTCCTTCTCCACCTGCTTTCCTGCTTTCCACCTCCAGGTCAACATTCTTAAACCCTTTCAACCTCCCCAGTCATCCAAAATGCTGCATGTAAAGCCTTCTCCTTTCCCACCTCTTGGTGCTTGTTTAACCCCTCCTCTCTTTACTCATCTTGGCCAGTCCCTGACTCTCCTCTTAATAAGTCTGTGGCTTTTCACATTCTTCTTTGTTTACCTTCTTGCTCACAGGCCAGAATATATACAGATCCTCCAAGCCAAATTCTGAGGCTTTTACCTTTAAGCACTGGTGTGCTCATCTATAATTCTCAGTGCTCCCCTTTTTTTCCTACTCTTTGATTTAACTACTGAAAGATCTTAAATAAATCTATAGTTATAATCTTAGAAAAAGTTGTTGTCATTGAGTTGTGTCTAGCTCTCTGTGACTCTGTGACAAAAATTTGAAATTTTCTTGGCAAGGACACTGAAGCTTTTTCCCATTTCCTTCTCCGGCTCATTTTACAGATGAGGAAATGGAGATAAAAGGGGTTAAGTGACTTGCCCAGGGTTACACAGCTAGAAAGTATCTGAGGATGGTTTTAAACTCAGGAAGATGAGTTTTCCTTACTCCAGGTCCAGCCCAATAGCCACTGCAGCACATAGGTGCCCTTAAAAATAGTGCTTTGTGAGGGCAGCTGGGTGGCTCAAAGATGAGAGATCCTAGGTTCAAATCTGGCCTCAGACACTTCCCAGCTGTGTGACCCTGGGCAAGTCACTTAACCCCCATTGCCTAGCCCTTATCACTCTTTTGCCTTGGAATCAATATACAATATTGATTCAGAGATGGAAGGTAAGGGTTTTAATAATTAAAAAAATAGTACCTTGTAGCAAAAAAACCCCAATACAGTCAGAGCAATGGGATATAATATTCTCTTTCTGTTCAAATGATCACATGTGGATTTAACTACTTATATTATACACTGTGGTCCCCATCAGTTGGCTAGAAGTCCCGTGGGGGCAAAGATTATTTTTCATTTTGTCTACATACTTCCAAAACCTGGTATGATGTTTTGTACTGTGCTTAGGGAATATTTACAGGATTGAATTTAAAATTTTTTTAACCATTACCTTCTTTCTTATCCATTCTAAGGCAAAAGAGTGGTAAGGGCTAGGCAAATGGGGTTAAGTGACTTGCCCAGGATCACACAGCTAGAAATGGTCTGAGGTCACCTTTGAACCAGGAACTTCCTCTCTCTAGGCCTGGCTGTACTGAGACACTTAGCTGCCCCAATTGGATTGGATTGTATAATAAGGAAAATTGGGTTTCCCAAAGTTACACATCATTATGAAAAAGGGACTTACATCCACGGTCAGGGCTTGCCCCTATAAATGATAAAACTCGTGTTTTCTCCATTTCTCTAAATGGTGATATCCAGTTCTGAGTTAATCATGCCAGATTGGAAGTCAATCACAGCTACTCAGATGCCAGATAATCCAGTAGCTACCTTTTGTTATATGTAATCATTGTTCTCTCTTTCTCTTTCTCTCTCTTTCTCAAGGAATGACAATGACAAAAGCGGGAGAAATCAAAAGCACTAAATCTGTAGACTATGAGCTAACCAGATGACAGGGACAACTATTTCTGGCTTTGTGTCCCCGGCACACTTTCCTTGAATGTTTATAGTTAAAAACTGTTGGAAGGGGTCGTTCTACCTTATGACCTTTGCCTTTTCCCTATGCCTAAAGGGGCCCTTCTCCAAATCACTGACTGTAACTGAAGTCCCCCAACTCCTCCTTTTTGGATCTGAGCAGTGCCTTGCCTCTAGGGCACTCAGCTTGGGAATTTTTCTGTGATGCCCGGATGAATGAACCCTGTTCATGGGGGAGGGCTGTCCATCGGGTAACTGACTTCCTTTCTCCTCTTCTAAAGTCTGTATTTTCTTCTTGATTTCGTGATTGCCTAATGAGCCACTTTCTTTTCCAATTGCTATCTTTTAGACCGATTTCTTAAGCAGTAAGGAAATGAATCAGCTGAGGAGGGGTGGTGGGAGAAGGAGGTAATGTAGCTAACCTAAAGAATTACAACAGGGAATTACTAGGCTTGGTGAGTTGGCTGAAGCTTCTAAGAACCCAATATTCCACAGATGCAGGAAGCTGATCCTCAAAATCACAACACAATTGTCCTTCTAGGAGGCTGGGGGAAGACAGGGGAAGAGAGGAAGAAGTGGGGAAGCACCTTCTCAAGGATTTCCTCCTCATGGTCTAGGCCTGAAGGTGGTGACCAGGCTCTTCCTGGCTTGTTCGGGCTGCTCACACATGCTGGTCAGAAGAACTGGGTCTGTCCTATGTTCTACAATGTTGAAGGGGCAAGTCTTCAAGTGCTCTGACATGGAGGTGACTTCGTTAAACTGCCAGCTGTTAATTCTGGAGAAAAGGCTGCTGAATTGCCAGATCTGTTGGGAGGGAATAAATTCAATTCATTTCAATGAATAGTAAGTATATACTGTATACCTGACACTCTACTAAATGGTGGAGATGCAAAGACAAAAATGAACTTACCAGGGGCAGCTGGGTAGCTCAGTGGAGTGAGAGTCAGGCCTAGAGACAGGAGGTCCTAGGTTCAAATCTGGCCTCAGACACTTCCCAGCTGTGTGACCTTGGGCAAGTCACTTGACCCCCATTGCCTACCCTTACCACTCTTCCACCAAGGAACTAATACACAGAAGTTAAGGGTTTAAAAAAAAATGAACTTACTAGCACTAGAAATGTACTGGTAAATATTTAACAAGTGAGTCTAAAAAGAGGTGAGTGGGGGACAGCTGGGTAGCTCAGTGATTGAGAACCAGGCCTAGAGATGGGAGGTCCTAGGTTCAAGTCTGGCCTCAGATGCTTCCCAGCTGTGTGACCCTGGGCAAGTCACTTAACTCCCATTGCCTCCCTTCCCACTCTTCTGCCTTGGAGTCAATACACAGTATTGACTCCAAGACAGAAGGTAAGGGTTTAAAAAAAAATTTTTTTTTTAAATAAAAAGAGGTGAGTGATGAACTATAGGACACTTTAAAAAAACAAAACAAAACAAAAACCTCTTACCTTGGGGACAGCTGGTTAGCTCAATGGATTGAGAGCCAGGCCTAGAGATGGGAGATCCTAGATTCAAATCTGACCTCAGATACTTCCTAGCTGTGTGACCCTAGGCAAGTCACTTAACCCCCAATACCTAAACCTTACCATTCTTCTGCCTTGGAACCAATTCCCAGTATTGATTCTTTTTTTCTTTTTTTTTAAACCCTTACCTTCCATCTTGGAGTCAACACTGGGTATTGGCTCCAAGGCAGAAGAGTGGTAAGGGCTAGGCAATGGGAGTTAAGTGACTTGCCTAGGGTCACACATCTGGGAAGTGTCTGAGGCCAGATTTGAACCTGGGACCTCCCATCTCTATGCCTTGCTCTCAATCCATTGAGCCACTCAGCTGCCACCTTGTAATCACTTTCAGAAGAGGCCCAAACAACTACAGGCCAAGAATAAACAAACTTAATTCAATCAAAGATGTACAAAAGAAGAGTAGAAACTTTTTTTTCCCCTGGATGATTAAGCTAAGAATATTTTTTTAAGAACACACAAAAAACCCCACCCTTGCCTTCCATCTTAGAATTAATACAGTGCACTGGTTCCAAGGCAGACGAGTGATAAGGACCAGGCAATGACAGTTAACTGACTTGTCCAGGATCACACAACTAGGAAGTATCTGAGGCCAGATTTTAATCTAGAACCTTGTGTGTAGGCCTAGCATTCCATCCACTTGCATTCAATCTACCTGCCCCCTCTCACTAAGAATATCGATAATACATTCCTACAATTAAATATAACCAAAATCGTAATAAGGTTTTAGAATTCCCCTTACAATCTAGAGTTTAAAATATGACTTACCTTATATAACATCAGAAGCTAATAGTTCTGTATATTATTATACTCTAAACATCATACACTACTCCTTTTCTATACTCATTGACAAAGCAATTCTTTGTGTGATGTTGTCAGGTAAGTTATGTGAATTACCTCTAGATTTTCAAAACTTTGGGGGGAGATTTTCAATATAAACGTAATTTATTTATGCACCAAATGCTGACCTGTATTTCCAATTTTAAAAAAATCTTAAGAGGATTGTTTTCTGCACAATACGGTTTACCCACCTATGTCAAAATATAGAGACCTTTAGGGGCAGCTGGGTAGCTCAGTGGATGGAGAGTCAGGCCTAGAGGCGGGAGGTCCTAGGTTCAAATCTGCCAGCTGTGTGACCCTGGGCAAGTCACTTGACCCCCATTGCCTACCTTGGAGCCAATACACAGAAGTTATGGGTTTAAAAAAAATAGACAGAGAGACCTTTCCTGGGATGCCAGCGGCCAGGTATACTTGCCTTTTGGTGAGCCCTCCAGCCAGTGCCCCCATGAGAATAGGTCTTTTTCTTCCATTCCAAGAGGACCATCCCCCTCTCTTGTAAGAGCGTGGCACAGATGTTCCTCATGAGGACAGACACCTGGGACAGCTGAGCCAAGCTGACGCTATCTAAGAAGCCCGCGATATACTGCAGTATCTCCAGGGGCAGGCTGGTCAGCGACCTCTGGCCGTTCCCTCTGGGCCCCAGTTCTGGAGCAACCTCGGGCTTGATGGCAAACGTCCTGAGTTTCTGACTGTAGATCACTTTGGCTCTTTGTCCCGGAGGGCGGAAATGACTTTGAACAAAGGTGCACCCCAAGTAGGCCAGTGGACATCGATGCTGGAACCAGCCATTGAGGCACGACTGAATATCAGAGTGGACGTTCTTGAAGTGCAACGGGAACTCGTCCCTCCTAAAGAATTTGTTGCACGTAAAGGTAAAAGCCGAGCTGCTCTTGTTATGTCTCCTGGTCACGCACTCGCTCTGGAGTTCCACGTGGAGACCCGGGGGACCCTCGGAAGTGAGGTCCGCCAGCACTGTACTTGAGGAAAACTGTTCTGGCTCAAAGTTGTAGGTCTGGGTTGCAAAGTCCATGAAGAGGCCATCTATGCTCCTTGATTCGGAGATTACATGGCCCTTCAGCTCTCTTTCCATCGCACACAGAAGGGTAGTTTTGATTAGATCCGACTTGGGTAGTTCTTCTACATCAATCCCCAAATCGGAGGTATCCGTAGCCTTGTGTTCACTTGGCCTGCTGGCCGTCATGGCATCGCCAAGGCGGGCCCTCTTTCCACAGTAGCTCACTGGGACTTTGAAGGTATAAACGGTCTTGACTTCCTGAGCCTCTAGGTTGCCATAGACGAAGTCCCTTTCTTTAGGAGTACAAGCAGGAATCTGGCCAAAGTGGATCAGCATCCTTCCATTATGCACCAGGTACATATTATAGTCTTTTACATCCACGGCTGCCTTCAGTCTTTCCAGGACACCGTCTTGCCAAGGGGCAAATCCTGTGGTTTCCATGTTTCTATAGGGGTCCTTCTCCTCTTGGTTTGCCTGGGCTTCTTTCTCCATGCCATTGTCCTTCTCAGAAGCATTGCCCTGACTGGAATTCTGTTCTCTCCCTTTGTCTTTATTACTCTTGCCCTCAGGGTTTGCTGATGAATTTGTTAACAGTGATGCTGCATGCTCTTTACTGAAAATGTTTTCCCATTTCCCAAAACTGGCCAGATCCATCCCTTCTTTGTCTTTTGCCAAAGCCTCTCGTTCTTGCTGGCTCAGTTCCACTATCTCACCATTAGGGGACATTCCACTTACTGGCAGAGAACGAGAGTCCACCCCACCAACTGCTCCTTGTTCCTCCAAAATGGCATCAGTGTCCATTTCCAATTCCTCCTCTGTAAACTCTCTGGTTTCTGGGAAAAGCTCTACCATATTCAGAGAGCCAAAAAGGACCTTTTGATCCTGGATGGCCAGGGCTGTATCTAAACATTCCTCACTATGGGGCTCTTTCATAATATTCTCATGAAGAATCGTTTCTGAGTCTATATTTGGCCAACGGTTCCACTCCATGGAGCAGCAGACCACACTAGCTGGGCACACCTGAAGGTGCTTTGCCAATTTATGTCGGGCCATGGAGAGAGGACAGCCATAAGCAGAGTTGAGGCAAGGAACCTGCTCTAGGGGACAAAGTAACTCATGCTCTTCCTCTTTGCACATGTGGAAAGCTGCTCCACAAAGCCGGCGGCAACTAATCACCAGGCAGGAGATACTTGGCTCTACTGGAACCTGACACTGTCGATGGAAACATTTCTCACAATGCCGGTGCTGTCCGGGTGGAGGTCTCTGGACTCTGCCCTGTGTGTCGAGGACAAAAGGGACCAAGAGAAAAACAAATCCATGTTAGAATGAGACCCTTTGGGTTTTAAAAGATTATCTGCCTTTTGATCCAGCCATAGCACTGCTTGGTTTATACCCCAAAGAGATAATAAGGAAAAAGACTTGTACAAAAATATTTATAGCTGTGCTCTTTGTGGTGGCAAAAAATTGAAAAATGAGGGGATGCCCTTCGATTGGGGAATGGCTGAACAAATTGTGGTATCTGTTGGTGATGGGATACTACTGTGCTATAAGAAATGATGAGCAAGATGATTTCAGAAAGATATTGAAAGATCTGCAGGAACTGATGCAAAGCAAAATAAGCAGAACTGGGAAGACATTGTACATAATAATAGGAATATGAGATGATGATGATCTGTGAAAATTTGCCTACTCTCAACAAAACAGTGATCTGAGACAATCCTGAAAGATTTATGACAGGGAATGCTATCCATCTCCAGAGAAAGAACTTTTGGAGTCATCTTTCTCATCAGTGTATTTATGGTTTTATTTTGGAGTTTTGGTTATACATGAGTGTGCTCTTACAACAGTGGCCAATATGGAAGAGTGTTTTGCATGACAATAAAAAAAAAGAATGAGACCCTTCATAGTCTTGGGTTCTCTCCCCTCTTCAGTCATTTCTCAGAGAGCTTATTTACCTTCACAGTTGTAACTGCAACCTCAGACATGGTGTATATTTCCCCAAATAACAAATTTATGTTCCTTTCCTTGACCTTTGCATCTGACTACTTGGTCCCATGTGTGAGTAGGGGAATCCTTAGTGGATTTTGTGGGTCCACCTGCTCCCATCTGAATAAAATATAGGAGATATACACACCAAATGCATTAAAGTAGGAGTTCTGAATCTTTTTTCTGTTATGGACTCCTTTGGTAGCCTGGTGAGGGCTATAGACTCCTTCACATAAAGTAATATTCTTAAATGCATAAAATACATATGATTAGAAAGGCAACCAATGATATTGAAAGTTAACAAAATATTTATAAAGCAAGTACATGGACCTAATGTTAAGGACTTCTTGCCTTAAACCTTCTGTTGAGCACTCCTGTTACATGTATTTCTGGTTGTTTCCAGCAGGATGTCCTGTCATTTTGTGTCATAAATGGACTTCATAATTTTTCTTCCTCTCCTAAATGAGCCATTCTCCCACTTCCCTGTTATATGTAATAGCCACCTGCCATTTGCCTGACCATCATAGAAAGTCATAGGAAGAAAATTCAAAGTTCAATTTAAAAGTGGTCCAGGGGTCCTTATCTATGAACTTGTTTTTAAAATAGTTTTTTAAAATTTAAAATTTTAATTTTAATAACAAATTTCTACATAAGTTTTCCAAACTAACATGATTCATGTTGTCTTCCTCCCTTCTTCCCTCCTCCATCCTGGAACTGACAAGTAATTCAATCTAGGTTATACATGTATTATCACACAAAACTTATTTTCATATTATTCATTTTTATAAGTGAATAATCTTATAAAATCAAAACCCCAAATCACATGCCCAAATTCTTTCTCTGGAGATGGATAGCATTCTTCATCCTAAGTCCCTCAGAATTGTCTTGGATCATTATATTGCTGTTAGTAGCAAAGTCTATCGCAGTTGATCATTCCATAATGTTGTTAATTGTGTACAATGTTTTCCTGTTTCTGCTTATTTCACTCTGTGTCAGTTCATGTAGGTCTTTCCAGCTTTTTCTGAAATCATCTTGTTCTTCATTCCTTATAGCACAATAGCATTCCATCACCATCTTATGCCACAATTTGTTCAGCCATTCCACAATTAAGGGACAACCCCTTAGTTTACAATCCTTTGCCACCACAAAAAGAGCAGCTATAAATATTTTTTGTACAAACAGGTCCTTTCCCATTTTTTTCTCATCTCTTTGGAATAAAGACCTAGCAGTGATATTACTGGATTAAAAAGGTGGGTATTCTTTTATAGTCCTTTGGCATAATTCCAAATTGCCCTCCAGAAGGGTCTAATCAATTCACAACTCCACCAGCAAGGCATTAGTGTCCCAATTTTGTCACATCCACTCCAGAATTTGTTATTGTCCTTTACTGTCGTATTGGCCAATCTGAAAGGTTGGTACCTCAGAGTTGTTTTAATTTGCATTTCTCTAATTAAGAGGGACTTAAAACATTTTTTCATATGGTCATTGATAGCTTTCATTTCTTCATCTGAAAACTGCCTTTCATATCATTTGATTATTTATCAATTGGGTTTGACCATTTATCAACTTGGAATCTTATAAATCTGACTTAGTTCTTTATATATTTAAGAAATGAAAACTTTATCTGAGAATTTTGTTATAAAAATTTCCCTCTAGTTTATTTCTTCTGTGTGTTTTAAAAATTTGTAAAGAGTAAAAGGAAAGAGAAAAGAAAAAAAAGAGTAAAGAATGCTGGGAAATGAAGTTTCCCAGCATTCTTTACTCTTCCTGGGATTCCCTTGTCTTGTGTCCTGGTGTTGCGCCCTGGCGTGGGTTTGTTTATAAATTTGTTGAAACCTATACTGCAGTGGCTTTGGGGGTTTTGGCTTTGGCTCCAGCATGGTAGGCTGCTGGGTCTCCGGCTCTTTGCTCTGCTCACTCAGTTGAGGGAACCCCTTTTCTCTCTTTTCATACAACACCAACACTTGGCCCACTTGTAATTCTGGAACCTACTAATGTAACCACAATCAACTCAACCAAATCTGTTATCAATGTGACTACAAAGACAGGGGTTACAGAGTCTAATATGACTTCACTTTCTCCAAATGGAATTTGGCTTTCTGATCCTGAGCTTACAGATGCCAAGGTGGAGCCCTGGGAGCAGAATTTTAGCACTTTAGTAACAACACCAGAAGCCTTCACCCCTTCAAGTAATCCTGACTCTGAAAAAATAAATGAGACCCCTGTCATTGCAGTGATGGTGGCCCTGTCCTCTCTGTTAGGGATAGTGTTTATTATCATTGTTCTGTACATGTTAAGATTCAAGAAGTACAAGCAGGCTGGGAGCCATTCTAATTCCTTTCACTTGTCCAATGGACACACTGATGACATGGAGTCTCAAAATATGTCACTTCTGGCCAGGTCTCCAAGCACCAATAGGAAGTATCCCCAGCTGCCAGTGGACAAAGTGGAAAAGAAGATTAACCTACGGATGGCTGATGATAATAAGCTCTTCCAAGAAGAATTCAATGCTCTCCCAGCCTGTCCTATCCAGGCCACCTGTGAAGCTGCTTCCAAGGAAGAAAACAAAGAGAGAGAGAAAAGGGGTTCCCTCAGCCGAGTGAACAGAGCGAAGAGCCAGAGACCCAGCAGCCTACCATACTCGAGCCAAAGCCAAAGCCCCAAAAGCCCTTGCAGCATGGATTTCAGCAAATTTATAAACAAACCCACTCCAAGGGAACCCCGGGAAGAGTAAAGAATGCTGGGAAATGAAATCCCCAGGGTACAAATTTTTAAAACACACGTTCCCCCCTGTGATCCTTTGGGAGAGCAGTCTCCCCAGCGGATCATTTCAAACATTGCGAACTAAAGATACATACAATTTTTACAAGGGGAAAATTCAACAACCTGGGGATAAGGAAACAAAAGGGAAACAAGATCAAAACCAATGGGGGGGGGCGTCCCCTCTCATACAACATACAAAAAGAAAAGCATTTAACAAAACAAATGCAGTTAATAAAAACAAATGCATTTTAACAAAAATGAATTAATTTAGTCCCCCCCTAAAGTTCAATCTTGCATATCCAGTTTGCTCAGGATATCCTGGAGCAGCATGCGGTCTCAGCGGGCATCTCCATGGCATTTTCTGCAAGGAGTTTAGTCTCTGGATTCTGGGAGGCAGCAAATTTCTTACCCTTAAAATTACTTTAACTTAAACTTTTCATTACAAAATAAACACACACTTCCCTTCTAATCTTGGTTGCATTGTTTTGTTTATACAAGAACTTTTAAACTTAATATAATCAGAATTATTCATTTTACATCTTATAATGTTCTCTATCTCTTTTTGGTCATAAATTCTTCCCTTCTCCATAGATCTGACAGGCAAACTATTCTATGTTCCCAAAATTCACTTATAATATCCCTCTTTGTGTTTAAACCATAAACCCATTTTGACTTTATCTTGGTATAGGGTGTGAGATATTGATTTAAACTTAATTTTCCCCATACTGTTTTCCAATTTTCCCAGCAGTCTTTGTCAAATAGTGGGTTCTTATCCCAAAAGCTGGGATCTTTGGGTTTATCAAACAGAAGACTTGTTGAGGTCATTTACTTCTAGTCTATTCCATGGATCCACCCTTCTATTTCTTAGCCAGTACCAGATTGTTTTGATGATCACTGCTTTAGAATATAGTTTAAGATCTGGTGCTGTTTTAAAATATGTATTTCAATATAATTGGTTTCTTTTCTTCTATGTATTTTATTTTATGAATTTAAAAACATGATTATTAGATTTCACCAGCCTATGATACTCAAAATAGCCAGAATTTTTTTCTTTTTATGTTGTGGATTTAATCATCAACACTATGGCCATTTTGTTTTATAGATGAGGAAACCAAGGCCCACCCATTGTGATTAAGTGACTTGTCAGGAATACACATAATAAGTGTCACAGATGGGCTTTGAACCTAGATCTTCTATCTGTAGAACCAAGAGGTCATTCCATTGTTTCATCTCTACTTCCTTTCTCAGTCATACCACCCTCAACCAATAACTAACCTCTGCTAATTTAGGCTTCCCTCTCTGTTCTATCTACCTTTTCCTCTCCATTTTCTAAGACTTCAATTTAGCCCAGGTCCTCGTCACCACATATTTGGAGTTTTCAGATCAACTCCCGGTAGGTCTCCCTGACTAATCTCTCTTCTAATTTTTTACTCAAAAGTCAGGACATTTGCCAAATACTGTTTTGTCATCTCCCTGTGGAGAATATACAATAGTTCCCACTTCTTTATTCAACTAAAGCACTACCCAACTGGGCATAATCATCTTTTCAACTTCATTTCTTATTCATTTTTGTGAGAAAGCTTCTGTACAACTTTGACTTTAAATTGTTTTGTCTTGTTTTCAAATGTTTCAAAATGTTCAAAAACAAAACGAAACAGTGAATTCCCTTTAAATATGAAGAGCATATCTGACTAGGGCCTGAGACAGGTGGCAAAATCAACTTCAAGGGTTAGCACAAAAAATCATTTGGTAAGTTGCTTAGTCATTCTTTAAGAGGAAAAGAAAAGGAAAAATGTGATAACTTAGTTGTTAAAGACAGTGAAAGGTGGCATGTGGGAAATTAGTGTTGCTAAATCACACAGTCAAGGTTGCTTGCCCTTGAAGAGTATAAAGACTCCTGGGTGCTCACAGCTCTGACTATGCTATGCTGGGCTATGACATTACACTTTAAGTACCAGGTGACTGAGATTAGATTCTAATACCCAAGAATTAGCTTATTCCTCCTCTGGCATTTTCGCTAATTCAGGTGGCAACCCAGATAAATGATCTTGTACATGAGCTGTTACACAGCTCAATTTCATCCCTAAATTCAGCAATAAGCTGGTGTGTACATTGTTGTTCAACAGTTTCAGTTGTGTGGCCTCAGACACTTCCTAGCGGATGACCCTGGATAAGTCACTTAACCCCTATTACCTAGCTCTTACTGTTCTTCAGCCTTGGAATCAATATGCAGTATTGATTCTAAGACAGGAGGTAAGGGTTAAAAAAAAAATAGTTTCAGTTGTGTCCAACTCTTCTTGGCTCCTCATGGGGTTTTTTTGGAAGAGATACTAGAGTGGTTTGCTGTTTCCTTTTCTAAGTCATTTTATAAATGAGGAAACAGAGGCAAACAAAGTTAAGTGACTTGTCCAGGGTCACCCAGCTAGGAAATCTCTGAGGCCAGATTTGAATTGAGGTCATCCTTACTCCAGACCCAGGGCATTATCCACTGTGCCACCTAGCTGCCCTAAATATGTGTGTATTGCTTTGGGCTAATGTGTCTGTGTACTCATTCAGACAATTTACTGGACGGTCAGCTACTGAAATTGAAGCTTAAATATCTTGGCCAGATAACGAGGAGACATTGGAAATGAGAAGACATGGAAAAGACCCTAATGTTGGGAAAATTTGAAGGCAAAAGGAGAAAAGGACAGCAGAGGGTAAGATGATAGATAAAAGTCAAGAAAACAATGAACATGAACTTGGACAGACATTGAGAGAGAGTTGAGGATAGAAGGACTTGGCATGCCATAGGGGCCATTGGGTCACAGAGTCAGACACCATCGAACAATCCAACAACTCATTCTTGAGAGTGACAAATCCATTTCAAACAGAGGGAAAGGGCCGATTATCAGGACTGAAGGTTCAAATGCCGTCCTAATAATAAGAGGTGTTTAAATACCACTTCAAGGTCACTTCATTTGAGCCTCACAATCAATACATTTGTGAGGCTCAAAGTCGTAATGGTGCAAATAGTATCATCTCCATCTTACAGAGGAGAAGTCTGAGATTTGGAAAGGTCAGGGGGCAGGGTGGCAGAGCTGAAACTTAAATGAGGGCTTTCTGGGCCCAAACACAGACTCTTTAATTATACTTGGCTGCTTCCTAATCCCCAGTTGGTAGAATTGGAGCAAAAAAAATAATTAAAAGGAATTTGATGCCTGAAAATTTTTTTTTTTTTTAGCAGAGAGGGATCAGAAAAGTAGGTGGGAAATCAGAGACATTCTTTCTGATCAAGCTCCAAAATCCCTGGAAGAGGATAGAGCAGTGATGGGCAACCTTCTGAGCCTGGTGTGTCAAAATTCACCAAAAAACTGAGCGTAACTTGGGTGGTGTGTCACTTCGAGAAAAAAAAAACACCATAATTTTGTGATATTTATAGTTTAAATAACAAAAATATAACTGTAATATATAACTGTATTTAGTAAACCAAAATAGGTAAATTAATATAGATAGAATTGTCATCTATAGTACACAGAGTGTCTACACTATACTACAGCAAATGTTTCATCCTCGGCACATGACCCCATACTTTTTCTGTATGCAGCTGCATGTGGCTACGTGTCATTGAAAATGGCTACACATGTCAATGCTGACACGTGTCATAAGTTTGCCATCACCGGGCTAGAGTAAGTTTGGAAATTGTAGAAGAGGCCCTAGAGTAGCTCTGGAGAGGCAATTCCTGGGGCATAAATTTAACATTTTTCTGAACGCAAAAATGGAAAAACTAGAGTTAATTTTTTTTCATTTTTTTCTCTTTTTTTAAGTTACATGTAGAAACAATTTTTGATAATTGTTTTCTGACATTTTATAATTCAGAATCTCTCTGTCCCCTACCTCCTCACTGAAGTAACAAATCATCTGATATAGGTTATACCAGGGCTTTCATGAAATAAATATTTTCATATTCCTCATGCCATGCAGAAGACATATATCCCACATAGAATAAAAAATTCATGAAAGTAATAAAGTGAAAGATGGTATGCTTTGATCTGCAATAAGATTCTAATAATTTCTTCTTTGGCTGGAGATAATATTTGTCATGAATCTCCTGAAGGACCTTGTTTTTCTAATAATTAAGTCTTCACAGTTGATTATCATGCAATATTTCTGTTATTACATATACTATAGAGATAAAATTTGATAACTAAATTATAGGAGATAAAAAAACATGTCCATTTACATTTGAATTTCCTTTCATTTTGCTTTCTATTGTATCTTGGATCATAAAACAAAAGATAGTAAAAATACTCATATGACCTTGGGCAAGACATCTAAGCTTCTTGGACCTCAGTTTACTCATCTGCAAAATGAGGAGGTTAGACTACATGGTCTCTGAGACCCTTTCATATTCTAGATTTATGACTCAAAGATCCTATGATTTGTGATCATGATTTTAAAAAGTATTTTTATAGAAAAATGATAATTGGCTATATTGTGTCCTTTCTGCCTCTCTTAATTATGTGGGCTTGAGATCATATGACATGGATCTATGTACCCATAAACACTCCCTTTCACCTGGCAGAAGCTATGGAATCCTATGTTTGTGTCATTGTTAAGAAAATGCCAGTGAAAATGATGAAGAGAATAGTAGTGAGAAAAATGGATATAACATTTATCTTAATTGGAAAATGTCCCTAATTCAAAGAAGGAATTGTTGGAATTGCAGACATCTTCCACTTTATTTCCTTCATGAGGTTTTTACTATATATATGATATGTGTCATCTGTCATGGCATGAACAATATGGAAATATATATTTCGTGAAAGCACTGGTATAACCTATATCAGACTATTTGCCACCTCAGAGAGGAGGGAGAGAAGGGAGAGAATCTTAATGGTAAAATGTCGGAAAGCAACTGTCAAAAATTGTTTCTACATATAATTGGGAAAAAAAAAGGACAAAGTAAAAAAAAAATGTCAGTAATTAATCTGGTTGATACCTTATTAAAAAAATAAAAGAAGGTAGCTACTAAACCCAGAAGGCTAATAGAAGAACTCAAGTGGATAGATGTAGTTTCCACTTAGAGAACTTCCTAAATACCCAGCTGTGGTCTCCCTGTATTCTAGCTCCCTGTTAGTGAGAGTAAAGCAGAATCACTTTCTCTCACTGGGCCAGTCATACAAAACGCCTTGGAGAAAATGCTATATAAAATTAGTATCTCTATTTATTCAAAGAGAGTATACAAACTGAGGATCAGAACAAGGTATCCCTGAGTGTAAAGGAACTAGCTATCCAACCCACCAACATCTATGTCCCTCGCAAGAGGGAGTCTTCTGGTCTTCAAGCTAACTTACCAGCTCCCTATTTCTACCTAGGTGTTCCCCAAAAAGAGCTGGCTAAGCTACCTCAGTTGCTGGTTTGGTTGAGTTCAAAAGCTGTCTCCAAAACCCATTATGATTGCTCTCAAAATGGCTAAGTCCACCCCCAGTGGGTCTGAACCCTAATGTAAAACCTCAAAGCCAAACAGACAGGATTTTAGACAAAACCTTCTGGAAAGCTAATAAAAACACAGCAGGAATAGTCAGATCCTTTGCTAGATATTCTCCAGTCAAACAGAAAACCTCCCAAGATGATTTTAGGGTTTTTCCTTCTCCACAGACAGGCTGAGGTAGCCAAGCTCTGGCAAGCCAGCCTTTCCGCCTCCCTTCAGGATAGGAAGAGATCTTCCACTACCACAGGAAGTCACTTACTCTACCAGTTGTCCCTGCCAAACTGTTCCTCCTCTGCCCCCTGCCTGCTAAAATCCTTTCTCTAGGGTTCTTAGCATGTGCCTTAAAGACAACCTTCCACTTCTCTTCAATCTTATCCTTATCTCTATCCTTTCCCCATTACACTTAGGCTATATCAATATACAATCATTTATGAAGCTCCTACTATGTGCCTAGCACTATGACATTAGAGATGCAAATACAATAAATAATATAATCCCTACTATTATGGTCTTGTGATTTGTGAGAGATCTATTTAATTTATATGTGGTCACTTAGTGTCTGGGGCAGGTAGGTGGTACAGTGGATAGAGCACTGTGCTTGGAGTCAGGGAGACTCCTCTTCCTGAATTCAAATCTGTCATGGACATTTCCTAGCTGTGTGACCCTGGGCACGACACTTAGCCTTGTTTGCCTCAGTTTCCTCATCTGTAAAATGAGCTGGAGAAGGAAATAGCAACCCACTCCAATATCTTTGCCAAGAAAACCCCAAATGAAGTCATAAAGAGTCAGTTATAACTGAAACTACTGAATAACAACATGCACATAAGCTTATTGCTGAGCTTATTAGGGATGAAATTAAGCTCTTTAGCAGCTTATGATTTTAGGGACATTTATCTAAGTTGCCACCTGAATAACAACAATAATAACAAAAGTCCAGGTCATCATGGCATGGGACATTGTACCCCCAAATTATAGAAGTGTTTCAGGTCACACTGTAAACAGGAGAAAATACCTTTTCTTCCTTGCATTCTTGTGACTACTAACCCTAAAACATCTGATAACTCCTGATAAGACCCTGCCACATCAAAGGGAAAGTCCCCCCAGAGGCTTATCCTCCTTGGATTGTCCTTTAGGTTTTGAGATGGACACAGAGATACACCTCCAGGCTATGCCTTGATACCATCTGGTTGTATCTAAGATATCTATCTGTCCCCTAAACTATGAGGGTCAGCCCTTTGTCTTCAGGCTGACCAACCCCCCTTCTTGTGCCTGAACCCAAATTCTCCTTAAGTCACGTATCACCTGTTGTAAAGAGCATAAAGACCCCAGAAATGATGTCCTGTGGGAGGCAGCTTTCCATCTATGCTGTTCTCCTGGCTGGATTCAACATTACCTCCTAAATTAATAAATTTCTCTTTTTATTTTTAAGCTAAGTTTTGGAGTCTTGCATTCTTGCAAAAGGTACCCTTCCTGAACCCAGGGGGTTCACCTCAAGTCTCCCACAACAATCATTTTTCAGGCAGGTGGAAAGGGAATTGGAAACTGACTCAGAGAACCTGGATTCAAATCTTGTGTCTACTACTAATTACCTTGAGCAAATCATTTAATATACCTGAGATTCTCTTTCTTTAGAGGGAAGTGGTACAATGAAAGAGACCAGGGGGTCAAGGTCTAAATCCAAGACACTTGAAGTAGTTTGCCATTTCCTTCTCCAGCTCATTTTACTGATGAGGAAACTGAGGTAAGTACCTCCTAGGGCTATTATGAGGCTCAAATGAGATAATATGTATAAAGAGCTTAGTATAATACCTGACACATGATATGTACTTAATAAATGTTAGCTATTATAATTATTATTAGACAGAGACTAAAGTGATTTGCCCAGAGTCTCATAGTTAATAAGTATCTAAGACAAAATTTGAATTCAGGTCTTTCTGGACTTCTGGCCCAACATTCTATTCACAGTACAACTTTTCTGCTTCATTAAAAGACATTGCTCTGGCCTCAGCCACTTCCCAGCTGTGTGACCCTGGGCAAGTCACTTGACCCCCATTGCCCACCCTTACCAATCTTTCATCTATGGGACAATACACTGAAGTACAAGGGTTTAAAAAAAATCATAAATAAATAAAAAAAAGACATTGCTGTCTCAAGATTTCTTTTCTTTTTTAAAACCTTAGCTCCAGCTTTAGAATCCTACTATATTAGTTCTAAGGCAAAAGAGTGGTAAGGGCTAGGAAATTGGGATAAGTGACTTGCCCAAGGACACACAGCTAGGATATTTCTGAGGCCAAATTTGAACCCAGGACTCCTGTATCTAAGCCTGATTCTCAATCTGCTGAGCCATCTAGCTGCTCCCTCTTTGTTTCTTTAAAACCAATTCCTAGCTGCGCTTTTTGTGGTGGCAAAAAACTGGAAAATGAAGGGATGCCCTTCAATTGGGGAATGGCTAAATAAACTGTGGTATCTGTTGGTGATGGAATACTATTGTGCTCAAAGGAATAATAAACTGGAGGAATTCCATGTGAACTGGAAAGACCTCCAGGAATTGATGTAGAGTGAAAGGAGCAGAGCCAGAAGAACATTGTACACAGAGACTGAAACATTGTGGTAAAATAGAATGTAATGAACTTCTGTACTAGCAGCAATCCCAGGACAATTCTGAGGGATTTATGGAAAAGAACGCTACCCACATTCTGAGGAAGAACTACAGGAGTGGAAACACAGAAGAAAAACAACTGCTTGAACACATGGGTTGATGCGGGCATGGTTGGGAATGTAGACACTAAACGACCACAACAATGTAACTATCAATAATACGTAAATAAGTCTTGATTGATCACACATGTTAAAACCAGTGGAAATGTGTATTGGATATTGGTGGGGGGTGGTGAAGGGAGTGAAGGGGAAAGTAAAAACAAGAATCATGTAACCATGGAAAATGTTTCTAAAAAAATAAAATATTAAAAAAAAAACCCAATTCCTAATTACTTGCCATTGACCATCAGAAAGAAGGTATTATCCATTCCATTTATAAATAAAACATAAAATTCTCAGCATTTAGTGTTCTTGTGTGTGACAATAACAATAGACACAGCCTATTTTCATGCAGCACCTTTTATCTCAGCATGTTAAAGCACTGAGCCAAAGAGTATTTGGTGAAAACTTTGAGTTCATCTTAATGAAGCACCAAAAAAGGAGGAAATCCCAAGTGTCCAAACTATTTTCTCCAAAACTAGGTGATGTTTTGTGCCAGGCTCTGGTCCAAGACCTTTGGTGCAGTCAGTGAACAGCAAACATTTCCAGAAGAGGAAAGAAGGTCTGCCAAGTAAGTACTTTATATGAAAGGGAGGGCATAAGCCAAGAAAAGACAAAGAACAGCAGAGCCCATCAAAATCCAGGACTTACCATCTCGATGACAAGTCTTCTTGCTTCTTAGCTCTAAAGGAAAAATGTAAATAATTAGCAATAGAAGTAAGACACCTATTTTTGTTGTTTTTTCTTTTTAAAATTCTGAATTTAATAAATTTACACAAAAATGAGCATGTTCCTAAATATAGCAGAACTGAAAGGGCTGTACATGAAAATGAAAATCTTTATTATGTACAGCTTGTGATTTTCTTTTTAAGTCTGAGATGAATTTAGCATCTTTCAAAGCTGTCTTGCTTGTCCGTGATTCTCCACTCTTTCTTCTCTTCCCTGCATTTATGACATGTATTTTTTCTTATTTTTATTTTCAACATTATTTAAATTTTTTTGTTCCAAATTCTCTTCCTTCCTCCCTCCTTTTCTTCCTGCCCTCCCTCCTCCCTAAGATGGTAAGCAATCTAATATAGATTTGCATGTGCAATCATATGAAACATTTTTCTACATTAGTTATTATGTAGAAGAAAATTCAAGAAAAAAACCCAAAATGAACAAAAAAAAGAAAGAAGAATGAAAGTGAAAAATAATAATGCTTCAATCAGCATTCAAGCTCCACCAGTTCTTTCTCTGGAAGCAGATGGCATTTTTCATCATGAGTGCTTCTATGCATGCCATGTATTTTTTTCCCTAAAACTTAATTTCCATCATAAATCAATATTATGTATTGGTTCTAAGACAGAAGAAGAGAAGTAAAGGCTAGGCAATGGGGATTAAGCTAGGAAATTCAAATCTGAGGCTAGATTTGAAACCAGGACCGCTCTCTCCAAGCCTGGCTCTCAATCTAATTACAATGTATTTTTTTTTAATTTTTTTTTTTATAATTTTTTTAAACCCTTAACTTCTGTGCATTGACTCATAGGTGGAAGATTGGCAAGGGTAGGCAATGGGGGTCAAGTGACCTGCCCAGGGTCACACAGCTGGGAAGTGTCTGAGGCCGGATTTGAACCTAGGATCTCCTGTCTCTAGGCCTGGCTCTCAAACCACTGAGCTACTCAGCTGCCCCCTACAATGTATTTTTAACAGATATTCCAGACCTCAACTTCCTTAGCTATAAAATTAAGGAGCTAAACTCCCTGGCCCCTATGGTGATCCTATGAGTCTCTAGGATTGTCTTTTGAATCACTCTATTGCTGAGAATAAATATGTCATTTTTAGTTGTTCATCAAAAAATATTGCTATCACTGGTTTTGCTTGATTCATCTTACATCAGTTCAAATAAGTCTTTCCATATTTTTCTGAAATTGGCCTGCTTGTCATTTCTTATAGCACAATAGTATTCTAAAATTTATATACTACAACTTCCTCAGCCACTCTCCAATTGATGTACAACATTCAATTTCCAATTCTTTGATATCACAGCAAGAGCTGCAATAAATAATATTGTACAAATAGGTCCTTTCCCTCCTTTTATGATCTCTTTGGGATGCAGACTTAGTAACAGTATTGATGGATCAAAGAGTCTGCACAGTTTTAGAGTCCTTTGAATATAGTTCCAAATTGCTCTCCATGATTGGATCAGATTACAACTCCACCAATAGTGTATTAGTATCCCAATTTTCCCACATATGATCCAATGTTCTTGTGACCCATATAAATCCATAATTCCTGGGTTTATTCTAAGAATGAAGATTGGCTCAATAGAACGAAAATTACGAACATAAGAAAAGTATATTAATAATAAAAACAAAAATATTATTATATCATTAGATGTTGATTAAGCTTTTTAAAAAAATTCAATCTGATTCTAAAAAAAGCATAGAGAATCTTTGAGGCTCTGGACTTTCCAGAGCTCTCAAGACAGTTAGTTGCAGGGATATGGAAGTTTTCAGTGCTTCCAAGGTGATGAGATCCCAGGAAAAGTATAGTCACTGTTTTCCTGGTCTTCACTCTAATCTTTACCCAGGAAGGGCCCTGATCCTTTATAAATGGACCTTTCTTTAATAAGGAAAAATAATGTCTATAGGAAACCAGCAGCCAGCATTATATGTAATAAAGGCAAAAAGATTTTTTAAAATGCAATAAAGGATGTCCACTATGGCTACTCTTATTTGATACAATAGGGAAAAATATTGATTGTAACATTGATAAGAATGAGAAATTGAGAGTATAACTATAGACAAAAAGGAATCAGAACTATCACCTTTTGCCTCTATTTAGAGATCCTTAATGAAACTAAATGAACTGAAACAAAAACTTATCATTCCTGTATATTAGGAAGTGATAGAAAAAAAATTTATTAAAAATAACTGTAGAATATATTTGGGAGTTTACCTCCCAAAAATGATACACAGAAACTATAAGAACACAACTAGAGACACTATAGAAATAAAGACCTAAATAATTAAGAGATATTTGTTCATGGTTAGATTGATATATAACAAATATAACATGGTTAGACTGATATGACAATATAACAAAAAAGACAATTATCACTTAAATTTATATTTTTATTCAGTACAGATCTATCAAACTACCAAGGGATGCCTTGAAAGAACAAGAAAAAACAATAACAAAATTCATCTAGAGCAGTGATTCCCAAAGTGGGCACCACTGCCCCCTGGTGGGTACTTCAGCGATTCAGGGAGGCAGTGATGGCGACAGGTGCATTTATCTTTCCTATTCATTGCTATTAAAATTTTAAAAAATTAATTTCAAGGGAGCATTAAGTAATTTTTTTCTGGAAAGGGGATGGTAGGCCAAAAAATCTTGGGAACCACTGGTCTAGAGGAACAAAAAGTCTAGAATCTAAAAATACATAAAGAAAAAAAGTGTGAATTGGGTCAAGCAATTCAACAATTTAAACTATATTCCATAACAGTTATAGATAGCCCTCTCTTCATCTTAGTAAGTTTCAGGACTGGCTTACCATTTCATGATTCCCATGCTTACTTTGTTCCCAGCTCTATTAAGAATTTTCTGAACTCTTATCTTCTTGCCAGCAGGCTTTTCATGCAATATCTACCTCTCTTCTGATTGGTGAGTGACACAGTATTCAGGCCATGATCATTTTACTCTCAGCAACTCTCTGCACTCTCTGGATTTTTCTATCTTCTCTCCAATAGGTTTTACCCATCCCACCTGACCCTGCTGTCCTGTTCCCCATTATATATATTGTCTTCCTCCATTAAGTTCCTCGAGAGTAAAGATTGTATTTTTTCACTTGTATTTTTAATCCGCAGTACTTCATATAGTGCCTGGCACATGGCAAATGACTAATAAATGCTTCACCTACCTAATCATCAAAATTAATTAATACTGGTATAAAAAAATAGAAAGTTAATCATTGAAACAATTTAAATATACAACATATAGAATGAAGTAAATGAACATGGTAGCATCATTTTATTATAGCCAAAGACTCTGATTGTTGGGATAAGGACTCACTATTCAGCAAAAATTATAGTCTGGCAGAAATTAGAATTAGAATAACATCTCACACTGCATACTACTAAAAGCTCCAAATGGATACATGACTTAGATATCAAAGGCCTCATAAACAAATCAGAGGACCAAAGAAAGAAAAACATTTCATTACTTGGGAATAAGTTGGATAAGAGAGAAGGGGGCTAATGTTAAGGTTGTCAGAAAAAAGAGAACATTATAAAACATTTTTTAGATAAATAAAGTCAGATCTACACACTTGGAAAAATGTGAATTGCTTATGGGCTGGTCAAGTCAATATAATGAAAATGACAATCCTACCCAAATTAATCTACTTATTCAATGTCATACCAGTTGAATTATCCAAACATTATTTTATAAAACTAGGAAAACTTAACAGAATATATGTGGAAGAACAAAAGATCAAGAATATCAAGGGAAGCATTGGAAAAAAATGTGAAAGAAGGTAGCTCAGAGAGTTCCAGATCTCAAACTGTATTACAAAATTAATCATCACAACAATATGGTCTTGGCTAAGAAATAGAACAGTTGATCAGTGGAATAGATTAATTATACAATATATAGTAGCAAATGACCACAGTTATTTAGTGTTTGATAAACTCAATGATCTAAGCTTTTGGGATAATAAATCACTATATGACAAAAACTGCTGCAAAAACTTGAAAAATATATGGCAGAGACTGCACCTAGACCAATATTTCATATCCTATAAATAATATCAAACAGATGCATGATTTATATATAAAGGGTTCTACCATGAGCAAATTAATCTACTTGTCTAACATATGTTTACCTGTCAAATCTATAGATAATGGAAGAATTTATTACCAAATGAGATAGAAAGCATTATAGGTTGTAAAATGGATAACTTTGATTATATTGAACTAAAGTGGTTTTGCACAAATAAAGCCAATGCAGACAAGATTAGAAGAAAAGGAGAAAGCTAAGAAAAAAACTATAGAAAATATCTCTGAAAGTCCTAATTTCTCCATATATAGAGAATGGAGTCAAATTTATAAGAATACAAATCATTCACCAATTGATAAATGGTCAAAGGATATGAATAGGCAGTTTTCAGATGAAGAAATCAAGGCTATATATAATCACATGAAAAATGCTTTAAATAACTCTTGAGTAGAGAAATATAAATGAAAATAACCTACAAATTAAAAGCAACCACCTCATACTTATCAAATTGGCTAATACAACAATAAGAGAAAATGATAAATGTTGGAGAGGATGTGGCAAAATTGGGGCACAAATGCACTGCTGGTGGAGTTGCGAACTGATTCAACCATTCTGGAGAGTGATTTGGAGCTTTGTTCAAAGAGCTTTAAAACTGTGATTTTTAAAAATGGGAAAAGACCTGTTTATACAAAAATATTTATAGCAGCTGTTTGCAATGGCAAAAAATTGGAAACATAGGGGATGTTCATTAATTGGGGAATGGCTAATCAAGTTGTTGTCTCATAGCATTATTGTGCTATAAGAAATGTTGAGAAGGATAATTTAAGATCCTGGAAAGATCTACATGAACGGATGCAAAGTAAAGTGAGCAAAACCAGGAGAACATTATACACAATAACAGCATTATATGATGAACATTTATGAATGACTTAGCTATTCCTAGCAGGACAGTGATCCAAGAAAATCCTCAAGGACTCATGATGGAAAATGCCATCTGCTTCCAGAGAAAGAACTGAATCTGAATGCAGACCAAGACATACTATATTTCACTTAATTTCTTCACTTTTCTTTTGTTTGTTTGAGTTCTCTTTCACAAAAAGACTAATATGCAAAGATGTTTTTCACTATTACACATGTAAAATCTACATCAGATTGCTTGCCATCTCAGGGAGGGGGAGGGGGAGAATTTGGCTTAAACTTAAAAATGAAGGTTAAGAACTTTTTTCATGCAATTGAGGAAAAAATAAAATATTAATTTTTTAAAAAAATAGAATAGAAGGGGGCAGCTGGGTAGCTCAGTGTATTGAGAATCAGGTCTAGAGACGGGAGGTCCTAAGTTCAAATCTGGCCTCAGACACTTCCCAGCTGTGTGACCCTGGGCAAGTCACTTGACCCCCATTGCCTACCCTTCCCACTCTTCTGCCTTGGAGCCAATACACAGTATTGACTCCAAGATGGAAGGTAAGGGTTTTAAAAAAAATAGAATAGAAGGAAATCCAGAAGAAAACACAGATAAGTAGTAGGTTATATGTTGAATTTATTATATACTTAAAAAGAAAAGTAAGCTATTGTGTCATTTAAAATCACTTGGGATACTTGGAACTACATTTCCCATGATCCCTAATGGGTTTCCTGTTTTGGATTACGTATTCAAGGTGAGGGATGGTTTTTAAAATAGGGGGAAGTGACTTGGAATTTCCTCTTTAGCTACCTGAGCGCGCAGAGAGAGAAAAAGGTAAATGGCTGAGGTGATGTTGGAATAGGTTTCTTACAGGCACATGGTCAGTTTATCTCTATCAGCATGGCTTTTATTAAAATATTATTCTCCCTTTTGATCTCGGCCCTCATCATTTTTAATCATAACACTATGTATGTATGGTTGAGGTTCAAGGTACAATTCTGTTTTCTGTTCTTCATATATGGAAAAACTCATTTTATTTCGAGTTTTCTAAGTTCAAAATATAATAAATAAAAGGTATAAATAGAACTGAATTACAATATATGTAACTTATTTGGAGGAGCATTTGCTGCCAAATATAGGAATTCTGACGGGTAGGAGAAGCTAAGTCTCTGAAACTCCTTGAACTGACACAGAGAACCCTAATTCCAATTGTTGCAATGAGTGACTGCAGTTTATTTTGTAAACTAGGGAAAATTACTTCACCTGACTGGATTTTCTTATGTAAAATTGGGCTAATTCTGCCAAAAATGTTAGATGGAGAGAGAGAGAGAGAGAGAGAGAGAGAGAGAGAGAGAGACTCTACATCTTGAGTACTGAAGAAAATGAGAAATAATGGGGTCTGGGAAGTGGGGTCTGGGCCAGTCTTGTTCCAGGGTAGGACAGGCCCAGCTCTGGATCTTAGAAAAAGTCAGTGACATCCTGTGGGATGATGCCTTGCCAGAATCAATGGTTAGAAGCAAAAAAGGCAACTTTAATATTGCTATAAATGAGAACTCCCTAATAATTAAACGATAGGCATGAGATAATGTCTGAGTTGTTTTGATTTGTATATAGTTTTGTTTTGGTGGTAAGGGTGGGCAATGGGGGTCAAGTGACTTGCCCAGGGTCACACAGCTGGGTAGTGGCTGAGGCCGGGTTTGAACCTAGGACCTCCTGTCTCTAGGCCTGACTCTCACTCCACTGAGCTACCCAGCTGCCCCCCAAGATAAAGTTTTATGCATACATATATATCTTTTTTGTTAAATGATGCCTTCTCTAGTGTGGGGAGGGAGGTGGAAAATTACCTGGGAATTTAAATGCAATGAACAAACAAATTTAAGATTTTTAAAGTAATTAAATGATATCAAAATAGAATGTGATACCTTAGTAGGTTGTAGCTTCCCTCCCACTGTAGGCTGTCAAGAAAATATTAGATGGTCACTTATTGGTTATATTTTAGGGAGTTTTTGTTTCAGTGTGGATTGGACTCTGAGGCATCTTCCAATTTGAAAATTTCTCTTCCTCCTTCCCTCTCCTCTTTCTTCTTCCATTTCCCTCTCTCCTAGGCTAGGTGCAAAATGACTACTTATGTTCACAACCTCACTGCAGATTGGGACAGAAGCTTTGATCTGGGCTACTCTATGCCTTCTTAGGCAGTCTAATGCCCCTCATCTCTCAGGAGCTTACCATATTGTTGTTAGACTTAGCTTGGGCACCCCATTGGCTTTAGTAGCACAGAACTCCTGAACTCAAGCAATCTACCAGCCCCAGGCTCTCCAATAGCAGAACCTATAGGTGTGCCTACAACTATCACTATTACCAATCACACCCATCCAGAACCTATAATTCTAATGAATATGAAAGTGCTTTATAAATTATGAAGTGCTATGCAGAGGAGATTATGCAGCCTTGATTCAGATCCTAATTGCCTCACATCTGAACTTTCCAGATCACCTTCCAGTCTCTACCACTCAATATTTCCTCAAATAAATCCTCTCCTCCAGCCAGTACTTATACCCTCTCCTTTCATTTCTTTTTATATCAGTCTCCATTTTTTTCTTTTCTTTTCTCCTTTTTTGTCTTTTTTTCCTTTTCTTTCTTTCTTGATCACAGGAAAAGGAACAAGGAAGAAAGATACAGGGCTTTGAACTAGAACCGAGAAACCACAGATTGCTTGAGATAATCACCCTCCTTTCCTCTTACGGGTACTGAACTGAGAGTGCTTAAAGGTGTTTCCTATCTCACTTTTACTGTGCTATATGGGAGTTGGAGGTAGAAACTGTGCATCAAAAGTTTTATATTTATATTTTTTCATGTTGTTTCCCTTGTTCAAATGTGAGCTGCTGCAGAACAGGGGCTGTCTCTCTTTGCATCCCCAGTGATCAGTACAGAGCCTAGCACCTAGCAGGTGTTTAATAAATACTTGTTGACTTAAAAAAAGAGATGTCTTTTTTTTTAAAGAAAAAGACAGCATCTTTATCATATAATTTCTTTATCTACACCATGTGCATATAACACCATTCACCCAGGAGACAGCTACCCAAATGGTAAGGGGGTGGTGCCTGAGAAGAAATAAAATCTTGTAACAAATTTATTAATATGTAAAATAAGGAATAAAATCTTGAAACAAATGTATTACTAAGCAAAACAAGGCAAAGCACTGGCCATATCTGAGAACATACGTCGCATTCTACGGCTGTAGTCGCTCTCTCTTTTGATAAAAGACAAGCCTCAAAAATATATAACAAAAGTTCACTGTTTGTTATAAAATGCTCTATTTTACTCTTATTTTTAAGTTGTATATTGAAATATTTGTCTAAGATTATTAATGTCATGATAAAGTAAATCCAAACCTGAGAGTAATGAATGATATTACACTTTTCTTTCCCTCACAGAGCTTATTGTTCTAATCTCTGGCAGTAAAATCAATCACTTAATCCACACACATTTGTTAAGCATCTACTTTGTGCCAGGCACTGTTCTAGATGCTGAAGAAGATACAGTGACAAAATGTCTCTCCCCTCGCTACTGGGAGACACATGTACATATATAAGTATAAGGATAGGGACAAGACCAAGAAATTCATTACTAGTGTTGGTTGGCATCTTCTTTGCAACTTAAAGTCTTAGAGAATTGCCTAGGGTACTAAAAAGTCAGGTGATTTGTCCAGAATTACATGTTCAATATGTGTCAGAGACAGAAACAGATATCATTTTTTCTCCTGTCAGAGATAAGAACTTGAACCTAGGTTCTCTTGGCTTCAAGGCTATCTCTATATTCATTATGCCATTCTCTTTCTCTCTCTCTCTCTTTCCTTCTCCCTCCTTCTCTCTCTCTCTCTTTTTGTTATTGGTCCTGGAATTGTGGTTTATTCTAGTTAAATTAATAGATCCTTTTTTTGAGCTTAAAAAGAAATCAGCATGTTTTAGACTGATTCTGGAAGCTGCCAGAATCTTATCAAGGGATAAGAAGAGAGGAAGAATTTCTTATGAACTCTGAAGGAGCTAGAAAGCCAGACAGAGGACTATTTGTTTCTTAGAAATGGAAATGATAAAGAAAGTGAGACTATTTCCATTAGGTTCAATAGCAAAACTCAAAGTGGGAAGTGTCAAGGGAACAAAGAACTGGCTGATGGAGACAGAAAGAGATACCTTTGAGTAATTCACTCAGGCAAATGAAAATAGAATTAACATTATAGTTTTAATAGTGGTGGGCATAGGGAAGATATTTTGGGGGAAGGGGACTTCTTTGACCCTTTCAAATCAGACAATATCAGTCTGTGATTAATCATTCTATTGATATGTAAATTTGAGTCTAAATACTATAATTAACTTCTGCTAATAAGTTAAACATTGAAGAGCTTCTTTTAACTTTTAACTAGTTAACTGAGCCTAATTCTCACATCTGCATCAGTAATCTTGCCTTGTTGGACCATGACATCAACATGACCTCTCTGGATTATGACATCACTATCTTTCCCTCCAAAGCATGTTGTTGCAGCCAACTGAACAGTTCCATCTTTAGCTCTCCATCTACACTGAGAATCTCTTTACCTTTTAATTT
This sequence comes from Gracilinanus agilis, assembly GCF_016433145.1. Classification (NCBI taxonomy): domain Eukaryota; kingdom Metazoa; phylum Chordata; class Mammalia; order Didelphimorphia; family Didelphidae; genus Gracilinanus; species Gracilinanus agilis. The sequence goes on along the minus strand of NC_058132.1, from coordinate 343,035,468 downwards.
TTTTTTTTAAACCCTTAACTTCTGTGTATTGACTTATAGGTGGAAGAGTGGTAAGGGTAGGCAATGGGGGTCAAGTGACTTGCCCAGGGTCACACAGCTGGGAAGTGTCTGAGGCCGGATTTGAACCTAGGACCTCCCGTCTCTAGGCCTGGCTCTCAATCCACTGAGCCACCCAGCTGCCCTACCTTTTAATTTTTAAATTAGATAATCCTATTATTGTCTTTTTTTGTATTTTTTTTCACCAGTGTAAAGAGTTCTCAGATCAGAAATTTTCTCCACAATACAAATGGACTATTCCTCTGAAACTTGTAGTCTTAAGAGATTGGCCCTCTATCAACTATGCTATGCTGGCTTTCACTGCATTATTTTGTTCATACCTTCATGTCATATTATTTGTATAAGCTCCTCTGTGCTGGCCAGGGTAGTAACTGGCCATGTGGATGGTTTATGTGTAGCTAGAGGTCATGCAAGGAGAAGAAGATGACTCCCAAATGATGGTCTTGTGGGTATCCAGGTTCCTCCCCTGGTCCGGGGAGCTGTGGGTCCCTTATTAAGTAAGATTCGTTATGCAGGGCAGTCAGAATAATAGCTGACATTTATCAAGTGCATGACAGATTACAAAATGCTTCCATATATATTATCCCATTTGCTCCTCATGACAACCATGAGTTGTACAAATATTTTTATCCTCATTTACATAAGAATAACTCAGAGAGGTCAAGTTACTTGCCCAAAGGTCATATAGCTATTAAATGGCAGAGTTGGGACTTGACCCCAGTTTTTCTTGCTTCAAATATAGTGCCTTTTCTACTAGCCTATGTTGTAAGGAGCTCATTGCATTCTTCCTTAAAGCTTTGGATTCCTCCATTCAGATAAAATCCAGTAGAGCGCTTGGTAAATATGTGGTGAAGATGAACTCTTTTTATAGCAAATAGCAATGATTCACATCTCTGATCCTTTTTGACTCCTTCTTACCTCCAAGCCGAGGAACAGAGAAAAGTTTGGTGGTTGGGAATGTTGTCACCTAAATTATTTGAGTCTTTGCATTGATCCTTGGTTTTGCTTTGCCCAAGTTAGTTAGCATGTTGAACCTTAGGATCTCCCAAGTCCAACATCCTTCCTTTTAGAGAGCAAATGAAGTAGCTGGATCCCATGTTCTTCCCAACATCCTAGGCATCCCTTGCTAAATACATGCCGGTTGGTATGAAGCTCTCAGCAGAACCTCAGCTCAATAACACTAAACAGAAGTCTTGATAAAAGCAAGAAAGCAAACATGGAGCAACAGTCATTCAATAAGGCCCCAGCCTGGGAGAAAAGGCAGGAAATGTCCAGTTACATTTAAAAGGCTCTCCAACCTCTTGGGTCATCAATATGTAGAAGTCTCCCCAAAGCTTTTTCCTTTCATCCCTCTTGGAGCAATTGTTAGTTTTAGTTATTAGATCCTTGTCCCTTGCCTGAGGCTCCAAGTATGCAGTATAGATTTAGGTCTTTCATTCTTTGAATGACCAGATTTTGTTTAAAAAGTATACTTTTATTGCTTTCAGGCATGTAGTTATCTTAAATTAAGTTAGCTAAATGTTTCCTTTTCTTTTCTTTTTTTTTTTTAAACCTTTATCTTCATCCTAGAATGGATACTGAGTATTGGTTCCAAGGTAGAAGAGCAGAAAGGACAAGGCCTAGGGTCACCCTGCAAGAAAGTATCTAATTGGGGACAGCTGGGTAGCTCAGTGGATTGAGAGCCAGGCCTAGAGATGGTAGGTCAGACACTTCCCAACTGTGTGACCCCCCCCCAAGTCACTTGACCCAATACACATTATTGACTCCAAGACAGAAGGTAAGGGGAAAGGAAGGAAGGAAGGAAGGAAGGAAGGAAGGAAGGAAGAACCTAAGGCCAAATTTGAACCCAGGACCTCCCATTTCTAGACTTCACTCTCAATCCACTGAACCACCTAGCTGACCACTTAGCTACATGTTTCTGGACAGAGATCCTTAGGGGACCTGATGATTTACAGCTTAGAATAGTTGAGAGAACACTGGACTTTCCCTTAGACCCTAAGGCTTAGAGGATTTGGCTTTGAATCCTGGTTCTGCCACTTAGTAGCTTTGTGACCTTGGCCAAGTCAGCCTCTCTGGGTCTCAGGTTCCTCATTTCTGAAATGATATTTTGGAAGTTGATGACTCTTAAGTTCATTTCTGGCTCTAATTCTATAATATGCTCTGGAGTTCAGGGTAGTGGAAAGATGATGGCAGAAAAGGGGAAAAAGGGTAGGAAACTTGGGTTCTAGTTCCCTTGTTCCCACTTAGATACTTTAGGAAAGTCACTTCTCCCTAAAATTCCGTTAAAATGAATAGTGATAGAAACTGGCCCTTCCCATTGTGAGGAAATTGAAATGGCCTCTAGCAATGCAAGTCTACTCCTTCTCAGAATTGCCCTAGAGCATTTTGAAGTTAAAAGACTTGCCTAGACTCATATAATCAGTCAGTCCGGACTTGAACTCCTCTTCCCCCGGCCAAATGAAAAGGCAACAGTTGATCTGTGAAATCTCTCCTTTCTTCTTATTTTATACTTTATCTGTCTCCTCATCTGCAACATGGGGATAGTAATATTTGCTCACTCTACTTCCCTAGAAGGCATTTTGTGAGAACCAGAAGAACAGTGTGCACAATGAACTAAGAGATCAAGGGAAAAAACAATATAATGAAACTGCACGCTATGTAACGGATCTACATAACACGGGTTTCAGAATGACTGATCCAGGCAGGAGAATTACACCCAGCTCACTCTTTTCTTCTTTGTTACAAAGGAGCACTCACTGGGAGGAGGGGGGGGAAGAGTATATATATATATTTTTAAATGACGGTGTTGTCAAAACAAAAAGCAAGTCTATAAAAACAATTTTCAAGTCAAGAGTGATTCCTTGTAAGCCGGGGGAGGGAGGGGGGATCTTTAAACTTCTTTTCACTGGAAAAGTGAGCATTCAAACGAATTCTTGAAAACGGCTTCTTCTCTTAAATACTCTCCCCTCCCCCTCCCCCTCCCCCCCAACCCATCTACTGTTCTTTTGTTTGGGGAATCTCTGCTTGAGGTCGTCGAGAATACAGAAGTAAATTTCATACTGCCTGATCCCTCCAGACCCCCAATCCCATCATCCTCATTTCAAAGGAGCCGAGTTTTAAAGACCTTCCGTTGTCTTTTGATGTCTGAGGACAAAGACGGCGCTGGCTCTGGGTCTGCCCCTTTGAAAAGTCTTACCTTAATCATATATCCCCTGCAATGGCATCTACCACTCGTGGGTCTCCTGGCTTTGAGCAGACGGCTTATGGAAAGAGAAGTGAGTATCCGAGGGGAGGCACAGAATAAGGAGAGGCTGACAGAAAACTTCTGCAGAAATAGCTCAAGTGCCTGGATGTTAAAAATAAAACTATATCACACTAGGCAATGTGACCAGGCTCAGCTTACGAGCTTTTTCCTTCCCCTGTATTTACTACCAGCCCGTTACTACTAGCTAGTTGTTGAACAAGGGAAACTGGGTGGAAAGAGCAGCTGTTTTCTCTCAGTGGTCTTTGTCTGGAGAGAGGAGGAGAAACTCCGTAGGTAAGTCATTGGTAAATACACTGCCCGCCGATCCCAAATGCCTCTGTGTGCCCTCAGTAGACCTTAGTCCTTCATTGCTGGTATATCAATCAGTAGGTGCTGCTGGTCTAATTTTAACTGTGCTTTTTAATCTAGGACTGTCATTGGCTGAAGCTGCAACTAGGAGAGATGACATGTTATTCTGTTTCTCCAATTTCTTCTCTGGAAAGAAATAGCTATAGTCTTCCAGTCCTCTCTAATCCAGGGGAGGGATCGTGATTTGGGGGGTGGGGGTGGGGTGGGGAGGAACCAACTCTACATTAAATTCATTCTCTTTATATTTATTTTATATATACTTATAGGGTCCTGGTTGTTTCCCTGGTTACAGTATAAGGAGGGGTTGTTTCAGTTTTGCCTTTGTATTTCTGGTCCCCAGCACAGTTCCTAGCAAAGGGAACCCTGATCAATGGATTGGTTGATTGACTAATTGCTAGGCATGGGGAGTTGGGAAAACACAAGTAAAGGTAGGACATGTTCTAAAACCTTTAGGAGTTTTAGGATCTGAGTTTAGCAAGGATCTGATATATCACTTTAACACAAGATAATATGAGTAAATTGCATAAATGTTTTGGTATGAGGCAGCAAAGTTCACCTGATGAGCTGCTTCAAGAGGGGAAGCACAGGAATCTCTCTCCCTTTGGCATGGGCATTGTACTCCCAAAATAGAGAAGTGTTTCAGGCAAACTATAAGCAGGGAAGTTCCTTTGCTCCCTTCTATCCTTGTAACCCCAAAATATCTAACTCCTATAAGACCCTGAGAGGATTATCCTCCTTGGATCGTCCTTTAGATGGACAGAGAGATACACCTCTTTGATATCATCAAGTTGTATCTCAGATATTCATGAGTCCCCTAAACTATGAGGATCACCCCCTGTGTCTCTAGGCAGACCCAGTGAGATGACCAAACCTCCCTACTGAATGCCTGAGTGTTTACCACTCTAGAGTCACCATGACACAGCATCACATCTATAAAATCCCCAGAATTGAGGGCATGGGGGTGGGGATGGGGGGGTGGACAGCTTTTCCATCCATGCTGTCCTCCCAAGGAACGGCTCCCTTTGTTGCTGTTCTACCTTGCTATCCTCCTGGCCATTCTCAACATTACTTTCTAAATTAATAAATTTCTCTTTTTATTTTTAAGCTAAGTTTTGGAGTCTTGCATTCTTGCAAAAGGAACCCTTCCCAAACTCCGGGGGTTCACCTCTGCACCCCACAACAGCCTTGGAATGTGGGTATTACTAGTTTTTTCCAGTTACTCCTCTTCTCTTCCTGTTGAACATGACTTACTCTCTAATCCAAGCCCTCAGCTCCATCTCAGAAGTGGGGTTCCTCTGAGCATTCATAGAATGGGAATAATGGGGAGTCTAACATGTTTTAAAGCAGTTATTCCCCAGCCCCCAAATAGCGATGATGACTGGTTTACTTTCACCTAAGATAAATCCTAGACTCAGGTCTTACCCTTCTTTGGGATTTTTGTATAAAATGTTTAAAAATGAAGAAGATTCACTCTTATAGTTCCTGAATCCCCAGAGAGATGTGCTTTTTCTCTCTGTCCCCTGGATTCATAGTTTCTGATCTCTGTCTCTGACCCTCTCTGTGGGTAACACGACTAACTATCTTTTTCTTTTAACACCTTAATCACAAATAATGAAGCACACAAATAAGAAGTAGCTCTGATGGATCACTTTATATAGCTGGCAAATTAAGAACTAATTAAGTAAAGGCAGTTAGGTTGCTGAGTAGATAGAGAGAGGCAGGCCTGGAAATGGGAGGTCCTGGGTTCAAATTTGACCTCAAATACTTCCTAGCTATATGATCCCAGGCAAGTCACTTAGTTCAGTGGCCCTAACCCATTACCTCTCTTCTGCCTTGGAATCAAAATGTAGTATTGATTCTAAGACAGAAAGTAAGGATTTAGCGGGCAACTGGGTAGTTCAGTGGATTGAGAGCCAGGCCTAGAGATAGGAGGTCCTGGGTTCAAATCTGGTCTCAGACACTTCCCAGCTGTGTGACCCTGGGCAAGTCACTTAACCCCCTTGGCCTAGCCCTTACCACTCTTCTGCCCTGGAACCAACACAGTACTGATTCCAAAATGGAAGTTAAGGGTTAAAAAAAAAAGTAAGGATTTTCTTTTTTAACTAATTAAGTGGAAATTGCAAACAAATTTTGAAGATCAAGAAAACTTTGGATTTAACATCTGCTGCCTGCCCCAGTGAGGGGAAAAAGAAGGACAGGGCATATTACCCTCCTTTATCAGACTTCTCAGAGAGAAAAGTTTCACAAGCTTCAATCTACTTGAGTCACACTTATCCTTAGAGACTTGACAGAGGTAGCTATTCAAAACCCAGCTATGCCAGCTACATCTATGCCCTCCTCTGTCTCTGTCACTCTTTTGAAGCCCTTGCTCATACTCAGCTTTGAAAAAGTCATATGCTTGGGGCTGCTCTGTTATCCCTTTGTCCTAGTTTTTATGTTTCCCCTCAAGAACCAGGAGGGAAATAAGCCAACCAACATTTTCTTGTTAAGAAATATTTAGTTCTATATCTCTCAGATGTTCACTCAATGAGGACTTTCTTTCCACTTATAGAGAATTGGCTTTCAATGACCTGCTGCAAGAATGAAACATGTTCTACCATAAGTGACTGTCAGGATCAGAGAAGACTTCTTAGAAAATATGGCATTGGAGTTGGGCTGTAAAGAAAGGGCAGGAAGTCAATGGATGAGAGGGAAAAAAAAGGAATAAGGCATTTCAGGAATAGCAGCAGAGGGAAGATCTATTAAGAAGCCACGATCATCCAAGCAGCTTCTTGATAGATCTTCCCTCTCCCATAATTCCTCCTCCAATTTATCCTTCACACAAGCCATCCTATATCTTCCAAATGCATAGATCTTACTAAGCAGAAAAGCCCTCTGCTTTTGTCATTTTGACATTTTTTAACTTTGAAAATAGTATTAATTTATTTCAATTGCATTGAAAATATTCTGATTATAAATTAATTTTAAGCTTCCCATGTTATAAATCATTACATATTAATGGCATTTATTTTTATTTCATGATTTTTTAAAGTCTGTATACATTCAGGGCCCAATAAAAATTCAGCATCTCCTTATCTTTTCAGTTTAGTCTATACTACTCTCTTCCTCCTAACATTCTCTATGTTTCAACACATCTGGATCCACACCCTGACCTTTCCTTTGTCTGATTCTTTTCCTATGCTGTTCTCAATACCTAAAATGCATATCCCCTTTCCAAGGAGTGGGATGGGGGAAATAGGAGATAAAGCTTGGGTAGGGTCCAAAACAGAGTTCAAAATTTCTCCAAAACTTGTTCCTTCCCTTGATTTTCTTCCTTCTGCCTTCTACCATTTTCCCTTTGTTCCGTGGCCAAACATTCAATGTATGTTTAACTCTTCTCTTTCTCCTTCAGTTTCCAAGCCCTGTGGATTCCATCTTTTACATTTTCTTTTTTCTTACTACTTTCCTTCAGAAAGAATGATATATATCCTTCTGGAGGCTAATTCTGTGCATGTAAGTCCCAGGCCAGCCTGCTACCTAGGAAGAGAAGGGAAAGACATCACTCCATCTGAGATGCATCTCCCTTCTCATGTCAGTCTTCAGAGGTCCAAGACCTGACCTAATCAGGAAGCCTGAAGCCAGAAGGAATGGCCCCTAGGAACTGAAGACCCTTCCTTCCAGAGGAATTGGTGACATTCAAGGATGTGACTATGGACTGCACCATTACGGAGTGGGGTCAGTTGGGCCATGCTCAAAAAGAGCTATATAAAAATGTCATGCTGGAGAATGTTCAAAACTGGCTCTCTGTAAGGTTCCCAGTTTCCATGGAATATTTCATCCCATTTTGAGCAAGAAGGCCTGAGGAACTCCTTTCCATATATAGAGATCATATTCAATGTGGAGACCTGTACAAATCTGAAAATGACTTCATGGAATGACTACTGCTCTCAATATAGTGAATATAGGGCTGGTCTTGCTAAATGTGAGAGAATTCTCCCTGTGGAGAAATACTGCCAATAAAATCAACATGGAAAAGCTTTCAGAATGAATTCCAGTGTTGCTAAATGTAAGAGAATATATACTTAAGAGAAACCTCCTAAATGTCATGAATGTGATAAATTGTTTAATGTACACACTTCCTTTATTAAATACCAGAGAACATTTTTTTTTGGTGTATACTCTTCCTTTATTACACACGCACAAATAAAACAAAGTTAAGAATGTTAACATTTCTCTCCTTTCTCACAGTTCTTTAGTACCTTTAAGGGAATTTGGAATGTCTTAGGCTCTCTCCTAATGGTGCCAGTTCCCATTAATGTTATTCTCTCAAATTTAGGGGATCCCCTGTGCCCCAGGTCTATTTAGCTACTAACAGTAGGATTAATTTTTACAAAGGAATATTTACTTCAATAGGTATAATCACAAATATGCAAAATTATTGCCCACACCTTTGGGAGTAATCCTCCTCCCTCCCCCCAAAATCTCTGGGGAGTGGGAAGGAATTAAGTTTATGGTTCAGTTCTCATAGAACATATTCCCAGTTCCAAGTCCAAAGTTTCCCTCCAGCTCCAGTCCCAGGCACCCCAGCTTCTAAGGGATTCTGTGCTGGGGTGGCTGGCTGCACCATCTCTTCTAGAATCTTGGCTCCAAAGTAACCATGGGCCCAACTCCTCAATCCAGTGACATTTAAAGCTGGGAAGGACAAATGAAACAGAACAGAAACAAATACCCCCAGTTCCATTTCTTGGAGTCGGTAAAAGGAATAGCTGGGAAAGGAAGTCCTTTCTATTTAATGGTTCACAGGACTGACATGGTGGGTGGGTGGGTGGGGAAATTTCTGGAATAACCAGATAGAAACTAACTGGAGATCACAGAACTGGAAGGTACCTCAGACATCTTTTTACCAAAATCTTGAATTGTATTGGCCAACATCCTTGAGGAAACAATAGCTCAACCCCTCCCTTCTCCAACACAAGTTAAGCTAATTTTCTTTAAAAGGAAGATTTGGTTAGCTTTAAATGATGAGTCACTTTCTGGTTGAGTGCAGAGCAGCCATGAACTAGAAAGGACTTTCACATGCTTGCTTGGTAGATAGATATAGAAGCTCAGCTGAATCAACTTAAGATGTCCTCCTTGGCCATCCTTCTCCAACTATGGCTAGGTAAATATCTTTTGGTTAACTTATTAACTGTGGAATTGCCTCTTATTTTGTTCTAGTACTGAACTTAAAACTATCAGAAGATTGCCCTGAATCAGGCCTAATGAGAACAATTCTTAATAAGCAGTCAACTGGCCTCTCTAAGAAGCATGAAGGAATTTCTGTCAGTGCTACTTTAATCTGGTATTTTTTTTTATATATTAAGCCTCTTATTTTTAAATCCTTATCCAGTAAGAGCAGTAAAGGGGTAGGCAGTTGGGATTGAGTGATTTGTCCAGGGTCACACAGGTAGAAAGTATCTGAGACTAGATTTGAACCCAGGACCTCCCAACTCCAGGCCTTGTATTATTTTCACCAGAGCCACCTAACTGTCCCTAAGTGGCTTATTCCTAATTGTGAGATGAAAGACTACTTCCTTGTTAAAAAACTATGAGGCATTAGCTTACAGAGGGACACCTTCTTGAGGATATAAAGGACCCTACAATCCCCATAATGCTGTTACTTTTCTTGTAAGATAGAATCCTAGAATATCAGAATTGGAAGGTAGCATTTGAAAGGAACTTCAGAGACCAATGAATCCAACCCTTATCTGAACAAGAATATCCCCTAAAACATACAGGAGGAGTAATCATCAAACTTTGCTTGAAGATCTGAAGTGAAGAGGAACCCATCTCTCTGGAGGCACTCCATTCCTCTTTGAGAAAATTCTAGTTGTTAGGAAATTTTTCTTGATATCAAACCTAAATCTATCTCTTTTACCCACTGTTTCTGGTTCTCCGCTCTGAGGTCAAAGAGAACGGGTTAATTCTTCTGTCTACAATTTGAACTTAGTGTGTCCAGTTTTGTTCAATTACAACCTGACTCCGTCTTCCTTTTTCAGTCTTCTTATAATCTATTCACCTCCACACACACTATGTAACCAAAACAACCTACTTGCTGCTCCTCATACACAATGGTCCATTTTTTGTCACAGTACTTTTTGCACTGACAGTTTTCCAAATCTGGAACGATTTCTCTCCCTCCTCATCTCTGCCTTTTAGAAGAATCTCTAGTTCCCTTTAAGACTCAGCTCAAATGTCACTTTCTGCAGGAGATCTTTCCTTTCCCAGATCTCACCCCAAGATTACCTTATATTTACTCTGTATCTTGTATGACCTGATTTATTTACACCTTGTCTCCCACCTTGTAATGTAAGCTCTTTGAGGTCAAAATTTGTTTTTACCTTTTTTTTGGTATCCCTAGTATAAGTGGGGCAGTGATTGTTTTATAAGTACTTAATAAATGCTTATTGATTTAATTATGCAATGGTTAAAATTAATCTTGGAGACTGTATACTAAATTACAATTATTTATTAGTAAAAGTGAGAGAGAGAAAGAGAAAAAGAAAAATCACCAGATCACTCTTACTAAAAAACAAAACAAAATAAACCACTTCCTTGCTTCCTCTGGATCTAGTACCCATCCGAGGTTCAAATGGAGTATTAATCCATTCAGTTCCTGTGGGGGAAGAGTCCCTAGACCAAAGAGAGGATGCAACTGCTCAGCTCTATTTCTTCTAAGGCCAGTGATTTCACTCCTACATTTTTATGTGTTTCACACAATGATTGATAGCAAGTACTCCTATGAAATCAAATTTGTGAAAGTACTTTTTAAAAACTGAAAATGTTATATATTTTATTTGACCTTCCCAGCAACCCTGTAACTAGGTAGAGTGTATTTGACACTGAAAATTTTGCAGAGACATGTTGGAGAACAGTAATTGCCAAAATCTGGTCAGTCCACAATTCCATAGGTAGAGTGTCTACTTTGCAAACTTCTTTCCCCTCCCCCAATCAGAATGTAAGTTCCTTGAGGGCAGGGTCTAATTGGTAAAATTAATTTGAAAAAAGAAAAACAAGCTGTACATAATAGAGATATGTTGTTTCATATGCACTTTATTTTCTTTTCTACTATGTATATAAAAATGCTTATTTTACTTGGTGTTTGTTAAATGTGGAATAAAAATTTTTGTAATATTTTTAAAAATGTGTAAACATATAAGTTATTATTGTCATTCAAAAATAAGTGTCAATGGATATCCTTATCAGAAGAGCAACTCTGGAGGCACAGAGGGTCTTTACTTCTTTTCCCCGTTAGCTCATACCATTTCCAAAAGGAAAAAGAGAAATTTATTATATATCTTACAAAAAGCCACTTGCTCATTCTCTCCTGCATAGTCTCAGATTTGGGATTAACCTTTCTAGGGCTCTAGATTTCCCAGGTTGCATTTTGTAAAGGGAGAAATGGAATGCATCCTGAATCTTGGTTGTGTCACCACACATCCTTTTCTTGATATCCTCGGTTTACTGAGGTCTAATGAACCTTTCCCAGGCTGAAAATTCCATAAAGGGAAGCAGCAGAGGAAGCAGGAGACTACGTCCTTTAAAAAAGGACAGAAAAAAAGAGCTTGCTCAGTTTTCTATATTCCTCTAATGAGCTAATTTGTCTGTCTGCCACTGACAAGTTCCTGCTGGTATTGAAGCAATCTCTAAGCTGGTATTTTACTGACTCAGAAATTTCTTTTCAACTGTCATCATTGTCCCCTTTTGGTTGCTGCTGGGGAACCCTAGAACCTAGGAATCTTGGTTATAAGGAAGAGATGGAGAAGCTTTCACAGGAGCAAGGGAACCTCTGAATGAGCATTATGTTGACATAAGGACAATTCAGAAAGTAAAACTGAATTTGTAGAGTTGAAAGGGAAGGAGTGAAAGAGAGAGAACTGGCAGCTTTGGGGTTGATTTCTATCAACTCAGACTACAGGTTGCTGGAATATGACAAAAAGGAATAAGAACAGGCATAGACTCCAGGAGAATTTACTGGATTTCAAGTGCTATAGAGTCAGAGCATATTGGTCTGGAAGGGAAATTATAAATCATCAAAATCATATTCCAAATGTGTGACTTAAATACTTAGGGGACCTCTGGTCCAATCCTGGAAGACTCACATAATAGGGCATCAAAGAGTCATATGTCTTCATTTTGTCAGCATGGCAAGTGAGATTCCTGACCAGCGGTATAGTCAAGGGATGTGACCTGTAGGGACTGAAGCGAAATCCCGGTTAATTAGAAAATATTAGGGGAAAGGTTTAGACTGAGCTTTAAAAGCCATTGTGTGAAGTGGGCTGGCTCTCTCTGCCATTTTGGGGGCTCCTGAAAGGAGCTCTCTCCCTGTTGCTTATTTATGTGAGCTACCTTTGGCAAGCATCAAAGCAGGAGGCTGGCCACCATCAGGGGACCACATCCAGGAACTCAGTCTCTTGGGCTCTAGTCCCTTCCTGAACTCAAGCCCACTCCTTGGCTGGTCTTAATTTGTCTGGCTGGACCATGTGGTTAGCTGAGCCCATTAGGGAATCTAGGACCTGATAAAACAGAAAATAGTTTGGCTGGAGACTTTGAGTTAGTTAGGCTGGTAAAATTTTCTTCTTTCTCTGTTTTTCTTTCTTTACTAATAACTTTACTAATTTAATTTAATAATTTTCTAATAATTTCTTTATTTTTAAATGTAGTATAAAGTCTCCAAGATTAATTTTTATGTATAACACAAAATATTCACAATAGCTCTTGGTGGTAGCAAAGAACAATGAATACAGTGAGTGCTCATCCACTTGGGGAATGACATAGAAACAAAACCCCCTAGTATATAAATATAAAGGCACATCACATTATCATGCAGTAAGAAATTACAAAGTTGAGGAATTCAGAAAAACATGGGAAGATTTGTATGAACTGATATAGAACAAAATGAACAGAATCAAAAATATAATAAACACAATGACTTTCAATGATATAAACTAAAAAGATTGTTAAAAGGGGGTCAATCTCTGTGTAATGGAAAAACCAAACCAGTTTCCGGAGATGAGATTATGAGGCATACATGACTCTGTCCTCAAAGTAGTAGTAGCATATCTTTGAGTGGGAGAGGGGCAGATGGGTGAGAGGGTCTATTAGAACAGAATGTTCTTTACAATGTTAGATTAGGTTTGGGAATCGGATATTTTGTTTTTCTTTGTTGTTGGGAAAGCTTTTTCCACCGGAAAGGTTGTTGCCTCTGCGGGGACAAAAATAGGCAAAATATCTGAGTCAAAACCTTATCTGAGAATGTAGAGATGACTGTAATAATAATAATAACTAATATCACTTTCAGGTTGCAAAATATTTTACAAATATTATTTTATTTTATTCTCGTGACAACCCTAGAAGGTAGGTGTTATCATTGTTCACATTTTATAGCTGAGAAAACTTGAGACAGAAAGCTGTTAAATGACTTGTCTAGGGTCTCACAGGTAGTAAGTGTCTGAGGCTAGATATGAACTCAGGACATCCTGATTCCAGGGCCAGATTCCAGGGCTCTATCCAGTTGAAAGTGTTTTGTAAAAATCACTTAGGCCAATAATTCTTATTTGCTTTCTCAATTGGAGGTGGGGGAGGGCAGGAAAGAAAAGAATATAGATCTGAATATAAAATGAAATTCAATTAAAAAAATAAAATGACTATAATACTACTTTATTTTTAATTATATTTTTATTTTTTAATTTTGAATATTTTCCCATAGTTACATATTTTATGTTCTTTCCCTCTCCCCCAAACCTCCCTAACCCCACTTAGCCAATGCACAATTCCACTGGGTTTTACATGTATCATTGATCAACACCTAATTCCATATTATCGATAGTTGGACTAGAGTTATCATTTAGTGTCTACATCCCCACTAATATCCCCATCAGCCCATGTGTTCAAGCAGTTGTTTTTCCTCTGGGTATAACACTACTTTAACAGCTGATCTCAGTTGACCCTCAGGAGGCAAGTACTTTGTAAACCTGAAAGAGTAATGTAAACAAGCCCTTCCTAGAAGACAATTATTTCTTCCAGGAGCTGAAGCTTCCTATGTTTACAATAATTTATTTCTCAATCAAGAAGTTTTAATTGTATCCCAATCCTATGAAAACTGGATGAAGGGTGCAGGATAATAAATATACAAGACAAAGAGAAATAATTTGTGGTGCAAAATACAAGATAATGAAGGAAAGGTAACTCGGAGCACAGAAATGCAAAATAATAAAGGAGACCTAGTGGTACCAAAGTAACTGACTTGCGGTTAGTCTGCATAGAAAAAAAAAAAAAGTCTAGCTGTTGACAAAAAAAAAAAAAAAAAAAAAAAAAAAAGCAATTTTTTTTTGTGGGGGTGGGGTCAGTTGGGTAAAAGCAAGTGATACAAGATTTAACCCTGTGGGAATTTGACTTTTACAGAGTGCCAAGAGATATTCAGTCCAGGATGCAAATCCTTCAAGGGGTGCAAGTCCTGGGGAGAACTGGGAATCTGGGGTTAAAAAAATGCCATTTCAATAAGGTTGTGTGAATTTTCTAGGATGAGTAGTCATTTGGATATGTTTTCATTAAGTGACAGCAAAGGTCATGAGTGTGTGCTAGCTACTGTGGACACTATAAAGGCTCAGAATGTCCATCCTAGGCCACAGAAAACTGGCCTGGGCTAGTTTCCCCACTTTTCAGTTAGTTGTCTGAACACAGCACTAAGATAAAGTGGCTGAGAGAGAGCCCAAGGAGCCCTGGGTTTCAATGATGAAAGATCTAAGGCAGCATTCAGGAAATGATTAGCTAAGTCTGATTTGCCCTGGGCCCCTGGTGTTCAGAGAGAAATTATTTTAGTTAGCTGCGAAATGAGAAGCCTTCAGGTGAATTCTGATCCTGGCTGGTCCAGGAATAGGAGAGCTGGAATTGTAAAAATATTACTATAATCAGGGTTAGCCTAACAGGGAAGGTAGAGCAGCTGGGCTAGGGGGTAGAAAGGTAATATCTGAGTAAGATGAGACTTAAAGACTGCACCAGCCTTAAAGACCAGACATCTCCCATGTCTACCATCTGTCTATAAAAGCTGGAAGAGTGGTCCTTCACCACTATTAGTGACCTTGAACGGTCTTGTTTATTATTAAACTGCCCTGTGTACGATTATGCAGAGTGCATGCCTACAGCTGGATAAGAAAGCTGGGAGAGGGTAGTCTTTCACTGCTGGGGACATTAAATGGATCTAAGTGAGATACTGTGTAGACTTTGGGTACAAGAAGCAAGAACAAGAATGGCTGAACAAGCTGAGGTATAGGGTTGTGATGGAACACTATTGTACCACAAGAAGTGACAAACAGGATGAGTTCAGAAAAACCTGGAAAGGCTTATATGTGAAGCGATGTAAAGTGAAGTTGAAGTGAGATGCAGGAAACCTAGAAATCCTAGGTAGTCTCCCCTACTGTTAAACACAAATAAATCCAGTGCTTTCTTTCCTCAAGTGGGGCAGATTCTACCTGCACTCTCCCTCCTGGTCATTCAGTTTTACCTCCTAATAAATCTTTTTTTTTAATTCTCTTTCTTTTTTTTTTTTTTTGGTCACATATGGTCTTTCTTTTTTAAAGTTTTTATTTTTATATTTTTTGCAGTAAAGTCTTATTTTATTTTGAAAGAAGAATCAATAAATACAAATATTTCAATAGGCTAAGAAAAGAGGATTGAAAATTAAATTGTGAAATTGTTATGTACATTTTTTTTTACTCCAGCAATTAGGTTTGTTTATTTATTTATTTATTTTGGATTTTTTTTTTTAACCCTTAACTTCTGTGTATTGGTTCCTTGGTGGAAGAGTAAGGCAATGGGGGTCAAGTGACTTGCCCAGGGTCACACAGCTGGGAAGTGTCTGAGGCTGGATTTGAACCTAGGACCTCCTGTCTCTAGGCTTAGCTCTCAATCCACTAAGCTACCCAGCTGCCCCCTGGATTTTTAAAAAATATTTTCTCCTAGTTATATATTTCATGTTCTTTCCCTCTCCCCCAAACCTCCCTAACCCCCCTTAGCTGACACACAATTCCACTGGGTTTTACATATTTCATTGATCAAGATCTAATTCCATATTATTGATAGTTGGACTAGAGTTATCATTTAGTGTCTACATCCCCAATAATATCCCCATCAGCCCATGTGTTCAAGCAGTTGTTTTTCTTCTGTGTTTCTACTCCCACAATTCTTCCTCTGAGTGTGGCTAGTTTTCTTTCTCATAAGTCCCTCAGCCTTGCTCTGGATCCTTACATTGCTGCTAGTAGAGAAGTCTGTTATGTTCGATTGTACCACAGTGTATCAGTCTCTGTGTACAATTCTTTTTTCATTTTCTAAAAGGATTGTGGGGACCTGGTCATTCTTTAAGAGGTCACTCCTCATGAAGCAGGAAAAACTGCTCTTCCACAATATTTTTGGTGCTGAAATCTAGGAACAGGATTGTTACTCCAGTAAAGAGGAGGGCTACCTGGGCCCCCAACCCTAACCCCCGCCCCCTATGTTTGGGATTTGCACTGTGTTTCCCTCTTTCCTCTTGGCCAGGATTCCTAGTTGTGTGGGGTGGCACCCTTGGTCTCAGGGTCTGACTAGTCAGGCTATGTCCTGAATTCTATTTCTCTAACAGTCAGGAGACATTCGAGCTTGAGAAATGCCTATGTTCTTTTTGGCATCATTCCCCAAAAAGCAATTGGTCACCTCTTGGTGAGGGATTAGCCACCTTACCACAGTTTTGCCCCAGGAGATCTCAGTGTGGTTGACATGGGACAGAGGGAAAGTAGTATCCCATGAGATTCCCCACATGGGCACATTTTGGCCAATTGGAAAAAATTAGGTCTAAACCAGTGGTTCCCAAACTTTTTTGGCCTACCGCCCCCTTTCCAGAAAAAATATTACTTAGCACTCTGGAAATTAATTTTTTAAAAAATTTAATAGCAATTAATAGGAAAGATAAATGCACCTGTGGCCATCACCACTTTCCTGGATCGCTGCAGCACCCACCAGGGGGCGGTAGCGCCCACTTTGGGATTCACCGGATTGTTTGAAAAAGAAACAAATGATTTCCTATTGCAATACAGAATGGCTGCATTATGTCTTAGAGAAGCAAAGGAAATGGCTGCTCAATGTCACCCGAAGCTATAACACCATCCTTCAATTGGATTAATTTTGCAGGAAAAAAGAGCAAATGGACAGAAGTTCCTTATATTTTGGCCTTTCTGTCTCTAAATCAAAACTTGGAGCTGTGGGATGCCTGTTGGCTGTGCCTTGCCTCCTCTCTGATGACACCTAGTGGAGGCAGCTGCCTACCAGGGTCCCATAGCTTCCCCAAGGAGGGAGGAGGCAAAATCCTTTAAAGGGGTTGATCTAGTGTTGACCTCTAAGTCCTCTGCCCCTCCTCCAAAGCTAGTATCCTCCCCTCTACCTCCACAGCCTCTTCAAAAACTCTTAAAGGGGTCAACCAAAGGTTTATCTCTGAATTCTTTTCTTAACCCTCCTCTACCTTTTCCTCTAGCCTTTTCCCTTACTCCTCTCTGCACCAGTAGGGCAGCAAGCTCCCCCTGCTTCCCACCTCAGTGAAGTCTAAAGCAAAGAAATCATACACAAAATTCAGTGTTTTTATCTGTTTTATGTGTCTTCTGTTTGTCTCTCTGTATGTTCATTTCAGCCTGTGGAAACATCCAGTGAAACTTTTTTCTAAGAGATAGTAAACCAGTCAGGCAGGATTAAGAGAATGTTAACTGTTTTATATCTGTCTGTGTAAATCTGTGTTGGTGTATACAAACTAAGATTTTAGAAAGCAAATCTCTGTGTGTTTTGTGATCTGTTTGTATCTCTCTTCATTCCTGATTGCTGAGGATATTTGTAAGAAAGGAGGATAACAGTCAGATAAGAGATTAAATGAAATTTAGGTGTGGAGCTATAATCGAATTGTCTTTAAATGAGTTGATTTTTTTTTTGACTCAAAAAAGGTGAAAAATTAGCTTAACAAGTGAAAATGAATTATTCATCATTCTCACTCTCATTTTGGATCTGATTAGCACAACATAGAGGCAAGTGATAAGAATAGTCAAACAAACAAACAAACAAAAATCTCCCTCTTTTTCCATGCTGGCCTGATTGAAGGAGGCTGGAAACAAAGGGCAGAAATAAGGTAAATAGAAACCAATCATTTGACAAAGAGAAAAATATTTAACTCCCTCAATTAGATTTTCTAAATTGTGTTTATTTCAAAATTAGAATGTGTATACATATGATTTTGAAAATAACACCCTAATTCTTAACTGTGTGTGCTAAACTTGTGAAAATTTTCAGATTCTGAATATGAAGTTAGGATTCAGTTTTTGCAAATTGTCTATGAGACTTTATAAAATTATAGATGCTGTGTGTATTGTTAATTGTACAATTAATTATACAATAATCTCATGTTCAGTATATAATTATATTTGTAAAATTATTCTTTTAAAAGGTTTTACTGCTAAATTTTATCATAGCAATTGTTCTAACTTATGGCAAAGGATTGGTTGGATATTATTTGACCTACCTAAAATTTGATATTAACCTCAAAGGTAAAAAAAGTGTCATTACTTAACCTACTCTTCAAAAGGAGTAATACTATTGTGAGGATCTATTCATTGTAGATGTTTAAGCAATTCATAAGTGACTTAGGAAGGGTTATACTAAATGCAAATTCTATCAACATGGGGTTCACTATAATATTTAAATAAGATTGATATTGTGAAATATTTCATTAATGGGTTATAATCTTGAACAGAGTAAAATAAGTTTTGAGAGTCGTAAAGTAATGTCCAAATTAGTATAAGAACGTTGCTCTGAAAACCTTTTATGGTTTCATTGTTATTTTTAACCCAGAAAATAACAGAGTCCTCTCGATTTTGTGAAACTCTTTAGTACTTTCTTAAAATGTTTAATTGTAAGATCTTGTCAGCCACCTATATGCAAAATTGTGATATTCTAAGGTCTTACCAGTGTGATAAACTTAACTCTTTCCAGTCATCATGAAAGGTTTTGTGATTTAAAATTGAATTTTCATCTGAGAAATTGTGATCATGAATGGTTTTCATCCTGGTAAATTAAAATTGAGAATTGACTATTGTTCTTTAACTTTGAAAATAGTCTGCCTACTTGTCAGAAATGTGATTAGGGCCACAGATCTGATTACCAAGTAAACCCTGTTATCAGCACAGAGAGGGTAAAGTTTTTTTGGAGGTCAACAAGCAACTAACAGGTCAATAAACAGATGAGGGACAAACACAAATTACAGGCTGCTTAATTAACTGCAATAATTCAATAATCTATAATATTGGAAATTTATTACCATTTTTATAGAAAGAAGAGTCAATTAAGTGCTAAGATTTTTCACTATCAAGGAAAAGTACTCACAGACTAAAATACTAGTATTAGAAAGAAGAAGGTTTTAAGTTTAAGATGGAACATCGATCAGTTAGTTTGGAATGCTGTTAAATGCTATACAGAATAAAGCTAAGTGCTATATTGAAAGCTATTAAAATATATCCTTTTAGGATAAGAATGGTTCTGTTGTTTGAATATAAACATTAATGTGATTAATGCAACCTGCATGTATCGAGGAGTTTGTTTAATCATAAGAAGTTATCTCAGTTTGCCAGTTTCTACTGCAGACTGAGTTAATGTTTCACATAAATTGGCTAAGATATAATGTTTATTTATTTATTTGTTTGTTTTTTAAAACCCTTCCTTCTGTCTTGGAGTCAATATTAAATATTGGTTCCAAGGTAGAAGAGTGGTAAGGGCTACACAATGGGGGTCAAATGACTTGCCCAGGGTCACACAGCTGGGAAGTGTCTGAGGCCAGGACCTCCTGTCTCTAGGCCTGGCTCTCAATCCACTGAGACACCCAGCTGCCCCCAAGATATAGTGTTTAAATTGTGCAGTATTACAGCCTCAGATACTTACTAGCTATGTGACCCTGGACAAGTCACCTTACCTTGTTTGCCTCACTTTCTTCATCAGTAAAATCAGCTGGAAAAGGAAACAGCAAACCATTCCAGTATCTTTGCCAAGAAAACCCTAAATGGGGTCACAGAGTCAAACACAACTGAAACAACTGAACAAAATCCTTTGCCTGTGGAAAGGACCAGCAAAGTAGCACAGTGAATAGGCTTGGAGACAGAACGACCCCATTTCAAATATGATCTCCCATACTTCCTAGCATCATTTAACCTCTGTGTGCCTCAGTTTCCTCAACTATAAAATGGGGATAATAATATACCTCCCAGGGTTGTTGTGAAGATCAAAGGAGATAATATTTGTAACATGCTTAGTGCAGGGTCTGGCATATATTGTTTTTGTTCAGCTAGTGTCTGGGATCAGATATGAATTTAGGTCACTACAACTTTGAATGGACAATGGTAGGGCAAGCCCATGGCCCCTGAGAACTCCCAAATAGATGCATTGTAGTGAGTTGGGAAAAAATCTTACCAGTTAGACCCATTATTTATTGATTGGTGAGACTCAGTAAGGACTGGAAAAAATACTGGGAAAAAAGGGAAAAGAGGAAAAATTGATAATCACTATGTGTAAAAAAACTAAAGGAAAAATAACCTTGCTGATTTTCCTTTCTCTGTAACTTTTTGGTCTGTGTGAGCAGAATTACCAGTCCTGGAAAATAAAGAACTTTTTTGGGTTATGGAATTTCAAGACAATGGACTTGTATTACTAAGAATATAAGCTTTTCAACTCTAAACTGTGATTGGTGAGATTTGCCATTTAAGGTAAAATCTTTGGGACTGCTATTAATATCATTTTGAATTTGGAATTCAGGTATAGTTGGATCATTGCTGTAATCCACTATAAGAGCAAAGGCATGTGCCTCAGAAGGAGGGTGATCCTGAAAGGTTATATAGGCTCAGGTCCCCATAAAAGTTGGGAGGACAGTCTCAGTCCAGTTGAGATGAGATCCTTCGGACTTAATAGGAATGTTTCCACCTGATTATTCCCGAGTCTGTTCATCAGGAAGAGTAGGGGCAAATGTAATCCATACTGTCAAAGTTTCCTGCAGGTTCTCATTAGGCTCTGTCGACATGGAATCTAGAAACCCTTTGGGGTCGACAAATCTATATCATCTAATGAGAACCCACTATAAGTCAAGACAGTGCCAAAGAATGAATGGCTGAAAACTTAGGATCTCCCTAGAGCTCCTGTTTGTTTTCCATCCTGGACCCCCTCCTGATTCCTTTTTTGATAATATTCCTCCTCTTGATTTTGGTTCCTGTCTCCTAAATACTCTATGTTTTGTTTCTTCTCAGTTACACTCAATTAGATCTCAGATGGTAACATCCATTGCCATCCTGCCTGCAACCACACTCTACCAAAAGTGGGTAAATAAACACACTGGGGGAAAAGAAATGAAGGAGGAGTGAAGGGTGATTGCTTGACTAGAAATCTCACCAAACACACAAATACAGTACTTGGGAATGGATAGTGACAGTTGAGAAGCAACTGTCACTTTCATACCAACTCAGCCAGGGTTTTCCTATTAAATGACAATGAGCCCTTTGGGTTGTGGAATGAAATAGGAGGAAGTTCTAAAAACACAGTTTAATAGCTAATTTAAAGGTAAAAGATGTGGGGAAAGGTCACACTACTCTAAATAACTATAGACAGACTACACATAACACCTACAGAATCAATTCAGGGTTAAAGATCTAGGTAATCCCTACAGTAACACTATGGCAGGCAGCCAGGACACAAGAGAATAATAGAATCTCATGCAGATGTACTTGATCAGTAGCTCAAATGTTATCAGTTAGTCCAAGAGCACAGGTACCAGTCAAATAAATCCTCAGAGAAGTCAGGGAGACTGATCTTGCTTGTCTACCAAACAAGACAGCTATTCTCAACCTGCTCTTCTAGATCTTGCTAGTTGAGATGTTTCAGATGTTGTTCAAGGTACAGAGATATCCAAAATCCACAGGTTCTCTGGTCAGTGGCTATGACTTCTCCAACTCCTTCAAAACCCAACTGCCCTTAGAGAGAGTCCTCTGTGTTCAGTCCCTTGCTGTGTTCCAGGTTGGAATTTTAGCTCCTGCCAGCCTGCCTGGCTAAATCTCTAAATTTGCTTTTAAAGCCTATTTCCCTATTATAGCTCCCCCTCCTTTAAACAAAGCCAAAATAGTGTTTCACACAATATTTTAGTATTCGTGCACTACGAACTAAACTAAAATTCTAACCCAAAATAACAAACAACCTACACTAACTCTATTCTATCTACTACTACTTTACTCTACCCTATTCTAGGGATTTCAACAAGGAAAGGTAAAGGGAAAAAAATACATTGAACACTTATATAGTTCAAAGTATAGAATAACAAGTTACAAAGTAAAATTTTCAACAAAATCAACAACCAATTTTAAATGTCAACACAAAATTCAAGCAAAAACATCAGACTCAACTCCTATACTAACACATAAACATTCTACTAACTAATAAATGCAAACAAGTTTGGAAAAATACATTTTAACACAATATTACATAAGTTTTTATATAAAAATTTCATCAAAAACATCAAACTCACTTATGCAAATTACATTTAAATGTTTGCAACTCAATTAGTATCAAATTGTTCACAAAATTTTACAGATATACATATGGTATACATATATACAATATATACACAGAGTATATACATGTATGATATACATCTATACATATATGCACATAAAACATATACACACCAAATATACATATATGCATTCTTTACATATCTATAATATTTACACTAAAATACAGTTTACAGTATACACACACTATTTATACTTATTTACACATCTATTTACATTATTTTGTGATATGTCATCTGTAGTATGTTTTATGTTCCTCATGTAATGTAATTTTATTGTTTGTTGTATTTGCACTGTAATGTACATTAGTACCTTATCTTAAGTCTTATCCTCTAATCCAAGGGTGGGCAACCTTTTTGGCCCTGAGAGCCATAAACGCCACATTTTTAAAAATGTAATTTCGTGAGAGCCGTACAGTGCTCACAGTGCGCACTCCTGTAACAGCGCCTGAAAAAAAATTGATTTTATGGCTCCTGCAGAAAGAGCCATATTTGGCCCTCAACAGAGCCAGATATGGCTCGAGACCCATACGTTGCCGACCCCTGCTCTAATCTAACCTAATATTATTCCCTATTACATACCCCTCTGGATCAAACCCATCAATATTCCTCAAAGAGGTGACTAGGGCCAGTGCAACTTCCCAACTCATCCTGAGCAAGTTACAGAAGCTGAGACCTTTGCCCATTCTCCCCAGATTTCTAGATTTCTGGGCTTTTAATGCGGGTGGAGGGGAAAGGAACTCCTTTCCCAAAAAAATAAAAGAGGGGGAAATGCAGTGAGATGCATAAAATCTAGAAATCCTAGGGGATACTTGAAGGATTCCTCACCTTCTGACCTCAGGAATACAATGTGGCTGAAGTACAATGTCCCCATAAATACTGATAAACAGACAAAGATGGCCTGCATGTTCCATACTTTTGAGATCTGCATATGCCACTGATAGACAACTTACCAAACCTTAGGCAGCCCACACCCCAATACCCCTACAGGTCATGCATTCTCCCCTACTGCTAAACACATAAACCAAGTCTTTTCTCTCCTTAGATTGGGCAGATTCTACCTGAACTCTGCCTCCAGGCCATTCAACTTCCTAATAAATCTTTTTTATTTTCTAAAAGGATTGTGGGGGCCTGGTAATTCTTTAGTGGGGGAACTTCTCACTATTGAGGAAACTGCTCTCCCACAACAAAGTGAGCAGAACCAGGAGAACAAAGTATTCAGTAACAGAAACATTATATGATGATCAAGTGTGAAGGAATAAATCATTATCAGCAAAGCAAGTTGCCAAGATAGCCACAAGGAACCCACGATGAAAATGCTTTATCCATAGCCAAAGAAGGAACTATTGGAATGAGATTGCAGATCCAAGCAGGCCATCTTCCACTATATTTCCTTCAGGAGTGTTTTATTGTATGTGTGATAAGTATTTACTGAGCATGAGCAATATAGAAATATGCATTGCATGAAAGCATTGGAAAAACCTATACCAGACCTTGGGGAGGAAGTGACAAGGAAGGGAAGGAGGAAATCTGAATCCAAAAGGTCAGAAAGCAGTTGTCAAAAATTATTTCTACATGTAACTGAAAAAAATAATTTTTTAAAAAAAAGAAGCAAGAGCAAGAAAATACTTGTGAATAGCCTGGCAATATTCATTACAGGGGGTCTTGTGGTCCTGACTATCGTCTCCTTTAGTGAGTGGCAGTTTGTGAGCCCTCTGGGAATATATGGTTCCCAAACTTTTTTGGCCTACGGCCCCCTTTCCAGAAAAAAATATTACTTAGCCCCCTGGAAATTAATTTGTTTTACATTTTAATAGCAATTAATAGGAAAGATAAATGCACCTGTGGCCATCACCGCTTCCTGGATCGCTGCAGCACCCACCAGGGGGCGGTGGTGCCCACTTTGGGAATCACTGGTCTAAGGCTATGTTGCTCTTTAGTGTGAACAAAGATCTGAGCTTTGAAGAGGCTGGCCAATAACGACCCATGGCACAGGTTCAGCTTACAGCTGCATACTCCATTCTTGTGCCAGCTAACTCCTTCTTTCTCCTGGGGGTGTATGATGAGAGCATTGGGAAATAACAGTTGGATGGGTTGGGACCATGAGAACTTCTGGGTAATTAGAATACATCAATTATCAATTGTTGCCCTTGGCAGGGCCATGGTTTGCCTGGAGTCTTTAGGACACTTTTTGGCTCTAGTTAATGTCTGTGGGTTCAGGGCTGCCTCTTACCAGCAGGAATGAAGGAAACATATGAGCAAACTGGTTTCATTTTAGATGCTCCCCAGATCTATTAATTAGTGTATTCCTGCTGGCTTTGATCTTCTCTACCCTGAAGTGTGCCTTCCCTGCTTAGACACAGGACACTTGACTTTTCTTCTCTGCACCTAACCTTGATATCTAAACCAGGCCTTTCTTGCTTAGCTAAATTCCTTGACTTAACCTTTCTGATTACCCTTGCCTAACACATCCTCTATGGTCTGGTCTATTATTCCTCAGGACCAATCAGTCAATCAATAAAACATTTATTTGACACCTAGTATATGCCAGGAACTGTGCTAAATGCTGAGGATACAAAAATAGTCAAAAGACAGCCCTTGTACCCAAGGAACTTACAATTTTTTTAAGTTTATTTATTGAATTAATTTAAAATATTTTTCCATGGTTACGTGATTCATGTTCTTTCCCTCCCCTCCTCCCACCCCACTTCCATATTCAATGAGCAATTCCACTGGGTTTTACATGTGTCATTGATCAAGACCTATTTCCATATTATTAATATTTGCACTAGGGTGATCACTTAGAGTCTGCATCTCCAATCATATCCCCATCGAACCATGTGATCAAGCAGTTGTTTTTCTTCTGTATTTCTACTTCCACAGTTCTTCCTATGGATGTGGATAGTGTTCTTCCTCATAAGTCCCTCAGAATTGTTCTGGATCATTGCATTGCTGCTAGTAGAGAAATCCATTACATTCGAATGCCCCACAGTGTATCCGTTTCTGTGTACAATGTTCTTCTGGATCTGCTCCTTTCACTCTGCATCAGTTCCTGGAGGTCTTTCCAGTTCACATGGAATTCCTCCAGTTAATTATTCCTTTCAGCACAATAGTATTTCATCACCATCAGATACCACAATTTGTTCAGCCATTCCGCAATTGAAGGGTATCCCCTCATTTTCCAATTTTTTGCCAACACAAAGTGTGCGGCTATAAATATTTTTGTACAAGTCTTTTTCCCTATTATCTCTTTGGGGTATAAACCCAGCAACGGTATGGCTGGATCAAAGGGCAGACAGCCTTTTAAAGCCCTTTGCCCATAAGGAACCTATAATCTAATGAGATAACAAGTAAACAAATATGTACAATCAAGCTACAAGTTAAAAGGCATTGGAGTGGGGAGGGATGATGACAGCTAGGTGATTCAGTGTATTGATAACCAGGCCTAGAGACCCAGGTTCAAATCTTGTCTCAGATACTTCCTAGCTGTGTGACTCTGAGCAAGTCACTTTACCCCCACTGCCTAGCCCGTACCACTCCTCTGCCAATACAGAGTAATGATTCTTAGAGAGAAGGTAAGGGTTAAAAAAAAGTAAGGGGAAGTAGTCTTAGAGGACCTATGCCTCAACTGAGCTGTGTTTGCAAGAGGGGTTGCAACTGGCCTTTTAGGAGTAAAGCAAATAAAGGCATTTTGGCAATGTGACCAAACCTAGGATTTATGAATGTTTCTCCCATCCAGGAGGCTACATAGAGTCTGCATGGGAAGGTAAAAGAAGAGTGACCTCCAAGTCAGAGGAACAGGGTTTAAATCCTGCCTCTAATGTGTAATGGGGAAAAGGAGTTTTTGGTCGAATATATTAAAGATTGGTTGCCAGGGGGAAAAATCCCCAATTAAGGAATAACCTCAAGTCAAAATTGACTTTCATGGAAATTTATTTACAATTGAGAAGATGAAGAAGAAATAAGGAAATAAGAATCTAAGACAGTAGGTAATTTGCTCCGATCCCCTAGTTAATCCAGGTAGATCTCATTAATCCTCAGCCAAGGAAAAATCCAGCCTTGATCCCAAAGCCAGAGACTCAGAGAGTCAGAGGCCCGGAAGCGAATGAAGCAAAAGCTTCAGTCACAGAGTCTCTATTAAAAGGGAAGTTCCTTAAGAGAAGTTCAGGAAGATTGTCTTTTCACTCACTATGTGGAATTCCAAAGGAAGATTTTAAGAGCAGTCTCACCAAGGTCTCAGGGTCCCAGCCAGCACTCCTCCAGGAACCAGAAGAGCTCCTTCAGGACCTCTTCACAAACCAGCAGAGCTCCTTCTCCAGAAGAAGACCCCTGACTCATTCAACTCTCTCTTTTTAAAGGGGTCACTTCCTATGCCTTCTTCCTAGTTTTCACATTCAATCACAACAGACGCTTCTCTTAGGACTGCCTAGGGGGTAGTCAGTCAATTCTGATTCGTCACCCACTCTAGCACATGTGGGTTACAGACCTCCCAAAAATGGAGATATTTTCACCTTTGGTGATTAAATCTAAAGATTGGCAATATAGATTTAATCTAATTACCACAAATGTTTACTTATTTCCTTATCTTGTACCTCAGTTTCTCCATCTGGAAAATGAGAGGGTTGGATTAAATGGCCTTAGATCTCTTCCTGGTTTTGATAGATGATCCTATGGTTACTGTGGCATACATTGTTTTCAGGGAAACCCCATTCCCTGGACATACCTTCTGTCATAGAATCAATACTATGTATTGATTCCAAGGCAGAAGAGTGATAAGAGCTAGGCAATGAGGGGTTAAGTGACTTGCCCAGGGTTGCACAGCTAGTTAAGTGTCTGAGACCAGATTTGAATTCAGGAAGAGGAATTTTCCTGACTCTAGGTCTGGTACTCTATCCATTGCCCCACCTAGCTGCCCAGATAACCAGTTAAGGCAATAAAAGGAATTGGGAAAAGCTTCATGTTGAAGGCAGGATTTTATCTGGGACTTGAAGGAAGCCAGGAGGCAGAGATGAGGAAGGAGAAAATTACAGGCATGGAAGATAAGGAAAATGCCCAGAGCAGATAGATGAGAATGTCTTGTTCAAGAAACAGAAGGAGTCCAATGCCACTGAATTGAGGAGTATGTGGGACAAGATGTAATGTGTAACAAGACTGGAAAAGTTGGTGGAGGGTTCAGGGGGAAGTCCTACATTATGAAGGATTCTGCCAAACCTAGGATTTTATATTGGATCATGGAAGTGATAGGAACCTACTGGTAGGGAGTTATTGAGTAGAGGAATGACATAGATGGGCTTGTGTTTTGGGAAAGTCTCTTTAGTGATTGAAAGAAGGATGAACTGGAAGGATGAGAAATTCGTGGAAGGCAGACAAACCAGCAGACAATTGCTTGAGGAAATGAGGGCCTGCTCTAGAGTGAGAGAGAGGAGCAGATTTGGGAGATGTGGCAAAGATGGACTTGACAGGCCTTGGCAACAGATTGGATATGGCAGAGACAGGAGGTCCTACGTTTGAATCTGTCATCAGACACTTCCTAGCTGGGTGACCCTGGGCAAGTCACTTGATTCCCATTGCCTAGCCCTTACCACTCTTTTGCCTTGGAACCAATACACAGTATTAATTCCAAGATGGAAGGTAAGGGTTAAAAAATAAAAAGAATCAAGAAGAGAGTGAGAAGAAAAGAAATGGTACCTGTTGTAGATGTCTTCTCAAGGAGTTTAGCCACAAAAGGAAGGAGAAATGTGTGAAAATAGCAGGAATGGATGGATTAAATGATTTTTTTTTTAGGATAGGTCAGACATGGATATGTTAGCAGGCAGTAGGGAAGGTGTCAGTAACCAAAAAGGTACAGTGACTCTGGGCAAGTCACTTAACCTCTATTTGCTTCAGTTTCTCCATCTGTAAAAATAAAGATGGTGATGTTGATGATGATGATGATGATGATTACTTCCCAGAGTTGTTGTGAGGATCAAATAAGAAAATATTTGTAAAGAACTTTGTATATAGTACTTGATATAAATGTTAGTTATTATTATCAGTTTAATTTGACTTTAATGATGTATAGCATTACTTGGCTTATATTGATAAGTGTTTAACTGCTTCTCATCGTAACGAAGAATAATGTAGACATTATAATATTTTTTACTAGATTTACTGGGGATAGTTAACTTAGTTATCTTTCTATATCTTTTGTGACAATTAAGGAATAAATTCCATCTGAGTAGAACAGAAGGTGATCTATACTATGTAATAGACATATTTGAAAAATTGCATGTAAAAAGAAATAATGTCTTATCACATGATAGCATAGTACAAGAAAAATATTTCTATATTTCGAATCAGAGGACCTGGGTTCAAAACTCCAATCTACCAATTGCTACTTACATGACCTTGGGCAAGTCCTAACTTCCGTGAGCCTTGGTTTCCTCATCTATAAAATGAGTTAATAGAAGATTTCTCAGATGTCTTCTTTAAAAAAACAAAAAAACAACAAAAAAAAACCTCTTGGGGGAGCTGGGTGGCTCAATATAGATTGAAAGTCAGGCCCAGAGACGGGAGGTCCTAGGTTCAAATCTGGATTCAGACACTTCCTAGCTGTGTGATCCTGGACAAGTCACTTAACCCTCATTGCCTAGCCCTTACCATTCTTCTGCCTTAGAGCCAATACACAATATTGATTCCAAGACAGAAGGTAAGGGTTTACAAAACCACAACAAAACTCTTATTTTCTGTCTTAGAAGCAGTATTAGGTATTGGTTACAAGTTAGAAGAGCAGTAAACACTTAATAAATGTTTATTGAGTTGAATGGAGTGCTGAGCCCAGTTCATTGTTCATCTGCAGTACAGGTTTAAGAGAAATGTTTTGATGAACCAATTTAAGTGGTTCTCTTTCAAACCAGATGTTTTAATCTGGCCAAAATGTAGATTCATCCACCCATTTTTCTGTATGTGAATTACTACTCTTTTGAGTGGTCATAGATTTCCCATAGAAGGGTTCACTGGTGTTTCAGTTTATTGAAATCAGCCCAATGTCACCCACCAAAAGAAGCTCATGGAGAATGTCATCATCTATAGGAATTTCCTCACATTTACTTTTACATAGGCCATTCTCTGTAACAACAGG
This sequence comes from Gracilinanus agilis, assembly GCF_016433145.1. Taxonomy (NCBI): domain Eukaryota; kingdom Metazoa; phylum Chordata; class Mammalia; order Didelphimorphia; family Didelphidae; genus Gracilinanus; species Gracilinanus agilis. The sequence goes on along the minus strand of NC_058132.1, from coordinate 343,006,053 downwards.
GAAAACCTTTGGCGAAAGTGTCTCCCTGATCTATGCCTGCTTAATATAGACAGAGAAATGGTGAACAGTCATAGCAGTTTCCATTTGACTCATAACCAAACAAGAGGCTTTGAAAGGAAAAGAAATTTGCCTAGAATCAGTGACACACTGATTCTAGTTATATCTGTGGCCCCTTTAGCTCTCAACTTGGTGACCTCTTGCTTGACTTTGTAAGCAAAAACAAAAACAAAAACAGAACAAAAGAAAACAAAAAACGGACAAAAGAAAAAAAGCTTCTACCAATTTGGGTTTTGACAGGGACCAATGTCACATGGGGCTGGTGAATCTGGGCAAAGTTCCTGCCGTATCAGTTGACCTTAGTCAGTAAGATTTTAACTTTGAAGATCAAATTGGAAGAGATTTTGTTGTAGTTCAATCATTTCAGTCCCATCTGACTCTTTGTGCTACCACGTGGGATTTTCTTGGCAAAGATACCGACTGCAGTGGTTTCCCATTTCCTTCTCCAGTTCATTTTTCAGATGAGGAAACGGAGACAAACAGGATTAAGTTACTTGCCTAGGGTCATACAGCTAGGAAGTGTCTGAGGCCAAATTTGAACTTGGGTCTTCCTGACCCCAGACCTGGCACTCTATCTTCTCTACTACCTAGCTACCCTACTCTTGGAAGATATTTTAGAGATCATATAATCTAAACCCCTTACTTTACAGATGGAATGGTGAAGCATCTGCCACACAGCTCATTAGTAGCAAATCAGGGAAGAGAACTGGAATCTCCTTCATATCATATCATGCTTCCTCTCATATTACTCAAACAGAGTTTAATCTATACCCTAAAATTAAAAGTTTCAGTCTCTATTGTCAGAGGCAACTGGGCACTTCAAGTTTTTCAGCATTTTTCTTTTCCTGAGGCCAGCTGGGTAGCATCCCTGGTCTGGGATCAGGAGAATCAGTCTTTATGAATTTAAATCTGACCTCAGACATTTACTAGCTGTATGGCCCTGGGTAAGTCACTTAACCTTGATTCCCAACATTTCTTCATTTGTAAAATGAGCTGGATAAGGAAGTGGAAAACTACTCCAATATATTTGCCAACAAAGCCCCATATGGGGTCAGGAAGAATAAGACGTGACTGAACAACAACCTCACCTTCCATCTTAGAATCAATACTTTCCATTGATTCCAAGGCAGAAGAGTGGCAAGATTTAGGCAGAGGGTTAAGTGACTTGCCCAGGGTTACACAGTAAGGATGTATCTGAGACCAGATTTAAACCCAAGACTTCCCATCTCTAGGCCTGGCTCTCAATCCACCAAGCCACCTCACTACCCCACTCCTTGAGTATTTTGATAATTTTGTTACCGCCAACAAGATTTTGTTGTATGGATTTGGTCATGTCTAATTGTTCTAATTTCATGGTTAGTGCTATTTTCAGCTCCTCATGAGACATATTAAATGAATGAATGGAAAAACATTTATTAAGCACTTATTTTGTGAAAGGGATTGTTAGAAGTGAGGATACAAAATTTTAAAAGAGTCCTTGCCCTCATGGAGTTTACATTTTAATATGGAAATAATATGGAATACAGAGAAAGAATGTAGTGAGGTGGAATTATTTACTTGCTCTTGAGGCAGGAAAAGGGGGATGGGGTTTCAGTGATTGGTGGGATGGGATATGAAACTGAATCATGGTCTGATATCGAGGGCCAGAGAGCTACAGTGGACTGAGTGGATGAATGTGTGCACACTTAGTCATTGGTCCATTGGGTTGGATCCTAAGGAGAGAACTCCAGAGAATAGTGGGTCATCCTCCCCAAAGACATAGAACATAGATCCAGAAAGGCAGAGGTATGGAGGACCAACTCTAATGTCTGACACAGAGGGTGCCGGTCCAAGTATAGAGGCAGATAGATGGAGAGATGGCCTGGCTGAGCAGGTGAGGGTGGAGGGGGGATGTATGAGTGGAATACTGAGATGTGAGAGTCCAAAGGAGGTGGTTGATGAAGATGATAGTTTGCTATAGAAAAGCTGGGCAGTCGGTTTATGTTGCACTAATTTATATGTTGAATTTAAATTCATGCTCATTTTAAATGTAAATAGAAGTAAATAAAATAATGCTGTGATCTATCCAAATATCCTGCAATGTAAAAACAATTTGATGGATAAAAGGAGAGGCAATGATACTTTGAAGCATTAATGTCCATTGGAGCTTGAGTATTCTAATCTCAATTACAGGTTTGAATCCCATTTTGATAATTTAAGAAGCAGTATGGTACAATGGAAAAAGAATCCTGGATCTGGGTTCTATTCCCGGATTTGCCACTAATTAGGACTTGGGTGGAACAGTGGATAGAGTGCTAGGCCTGGAGTCAGGAAGGCTCATCTTCATGAGTTTGAATCCAGCCTTAGATACTTACTAGCTATATGACCCTGGGCAAGGGTCACTTTACCTTGTTTGCCTCAATTTCTTCATCAGTAAATCAGCTGGAAAAGGAAACAACAAACCATTCCAGTATCTTTGCCAAGAAAACCCTAAATGGGGTCATAGAGTCAGACACAACTGAAACAACTGAACAAAATCCTTTGCCTGTGGAAAGGACCAGCAAAGTAGCACAGTGAATAGGCTTGGAGTCAGAATGACCTCACTTCAAATATGATCTCCCATATTTCCTAACATCACTTAATCTCTGTGTGCCTCAGTTTCCTCAATTATAAAATGGGGATAATAATAGCATCTATCTCCCAGGGTTGTTGTGAAGATCAAAGGAGATAATATTTGTAATGTGCTTAGTGCAGTGTCTGGCATATGTTGTTTTTGTTCAGCTAGTGTCTGGGATCAGATATGAATTTAGGTCTTTCTGATTCCAAGTCCAGTGCTCTATCCACCATGCCACTTAGCTGGCACACGGTAGTGTGCCAGCTTAATAAATACTTGTTTCAGCCATCTCCAATTGATAAATCATCAAGGGACATAAATAGGCAGTTTTCAGATAAAGAAATCAAAATTATCAATAAAGCACATGAAAAAGTGTTCTAAATATCTTAAAATCAGAGAAATGCAAATCAAAACAACTCTGAGGTACCAACTCACACCTAGCAGATTGGCCAATATGGCAGCAAAGGAAATTAATGAATGTTGGAGGGGATGTGGCAAAATTGGGACATTAATGCACTGCTGGTGGAGTTGTGAATTGATCCAACCATTCTGGAAGGCAATTTGGAATTATGCACAAAGGACTTTAAAAGACTGCCTGCCCTTTGACCCACTTTGACGCCACTGTTGAGTTTGTACCCTAAAGAGATAATAGGGAAAAAGACTTGTACAAAAATATTTATAGCCACACTTTGTGGTAGCAAAAAATTGGAAAATGAGGGGATGCCCTCCAAATGGGGAATGGCTGAACAAATTGTGGTATCTGCTGGTGATGGAATACTATTGTGCTCAAAGGAATAATAAACTGGAGGAATTCCATGTGAACTGGAAAGACCTCCAGGAATGGATGCAGAGTGAAAGGAGCAGAGCCAGAAGAACATTGTACACAGAGACTGATACACTGTGGCACAATCAAATGTAATGGACTTCTCTACTAGCAGCAATGCAATGATCCAGGACAATTCTGAGGAACTTATGAGAAAGAACGCTACCCACAACAAGAGAAAGAACTGTGGGAGCAGAAACACAGAAGAAAAACAATTGCTTGATCACATGGTTCAATGGGGATATGATTGGGGATGTAGACTCTAAACGAGTCATTCCCAAAGTGGGCACTACCGCCCCCTGTGGGTGTTGCAGTGATCCATGAAGGCGGTGATGGCCACAGGTGCATTTATCTTTCCTATTAATTGCTATTAAAATTTTTTTAAAATTAATTTCCAGGGGGCTAAGTAATATTTTTTCTGGAAAGGGGGCGGTAGGCCAAAAAAGTTTGGGAACCACTGCTCTAAACGATCACCCTAGTGCAAATAGTAATAATATGGAAATAGGTCTTGAGCAATGACACATGTAAAACCCAGTGGAATTGCTCATTGGCTATGGGAGGGGAGGTGGGAGAAGGGGAGGGAAAGAATATGAATCATGTAACCATGGGAAAAATTCTAAATCAATTAATTAAAAATAAAAATAAATAAAAGAAATTTTACCAAGCCAAAAAAAAAGGTAAAAAAAAAGTTTTTTAATGCTTGTTTCCTTCCTTCCTTTCCAGTGGGAGTGTTTGTTTCTTCCAACTTGTAAAGTGGATCAATCATATTTTCTGAATGTCAGAACTGAATTTTAGAAGTAGCCTGGCATAGTGCAGAGCATACTGGGTGTACAGAAGAAAGTCCTGACTTTGACAGAGAAATCTGTGTGAACTGGGCAGATTATTCTTAATCTCTGGGTCTCAAGTGCCTCCTTGTAACCCATTTTCTAAGTCACAGATAGTTTCAATTTGTGTAGGTGGGGAGAATTCCTACATAGTAAGGCTGCCCATGAAGATCAAACCATATTTCCTTCATGTACTTGAGTATGTCTACATGATGAAAATGAATATTTTTTTTCTTCTTTGCTTTCCTACTACTTTTTTATAAGTTATTTTAACTCCAAGTAGCTCAGTTCAGTAGAAAGAGTATTGGATTTGGTGTCAAAAGACAAGGGTTCAAATCCTACCTCTCTCTCTTAGTACCTATGTGGCCTTGGGCAAGTCATTAATGTCTATAGGCCTCAGTTTCCTTATCTATAAGGGAATTATACTAGGTGACCTATAAGGTCTCTCATAGCTTTAAATTTAAATCTGTGATCTGCCATAATAGATCATATGGCATCAAGATGGTTCAGAGAATTAAACACTTGACCTGGAGTCAAGAATATAGGAATTCATTTTCCAGCCTTAGTCACTTAACCTAGCTGCCTCAATTTCCCCATCTTTTTTCCTTCTCCCCCCCCTCCCAAATTTTCCTTCTTTCTTTTTCTTTTCTTACTTCTTCATTTCTAATTTTCAAGCATGGTGTAAAAGAAAGAACGACTATTGGAGTAGGAGTCAAAAGACCTCTTTTCTAGCCCCAGCTTAGACACTTATTATCTTGACCTTGGATGAAGACAGAATTCCTCTTTGGGGATTATTATTCATAAAACGGGCTAGTTGTAGTCTACCATCTCTGAGTTTCCTTTCTGCTCTCAACTGATGGCTCTTCTTATTCTCTTCTGCTAGATCTTCATCCCTGGAATGCTTACTAACAAATTACAAAGTTCTATCTGGGCCCTCTTCCTTTTTCCTTCTACACTTTCTCTCTCATGGACCTCATCAGCTCCTATGGGTTCACTGATCTCTTTCCATATAATTCCCAGACCTACATATTCAGACACAGTTTCTCTCCTGAGCACAAGTTCCGAATTATAAATTTCCTAGGGGTGGGGGGAAGCCAACTGGTTTAGGAGATTGAGAGCCAGGCCCGGAGACGAGAGATCTTAGGTTCAAGTCTGGCCTCAGATACTTTTTTAGCTAGGTGACCCAGTGCAAGTTACTTAATCCCCATTGCTTAGCCCTTCTGGCTCTTCTGCCTTGGAACCAATATACAGTATGAAGATAGAAGGTAAGTATTAAAAAACTTTTTCTTATTGGATATTTCCAGCAATGTCCCACAGACACCTTAAATTCAATACGTCCACATATCCAAAATAGAATTCACTATTTATTGGCCCCCCAAACCATCCTTCTCCCAATTTTCTTATTCCTGTCAAAACCATTAGCCTTCTAGTCACCCAGGTTTACAATCGTGGTTGTCACCTTCTCGCTTTCCCATCCCATATAGGCAATCAGTTGCCAGATCTCATCATTTCTGTCTCCACAACATCTCTTGCATATATTGCCTCCTCTCCCTCACTCAGACCTTCATCACTTCTTGCCTGGACCATGGCATCATGGCAACAGCCTTCTAATTTGGTCTCCATACCTCAAATCTCTTCCCATTTCAAGCCATCCTTCACATGGCTGCCAATCTGGTTTTCCTAAACATGTTTGACATTAAAAGCTCTTCCCAAGCTGGGCCCTTCCTACCTTGGTGGGCTTCTTACAGTTTAGCCCCCTCCTCTACAGTCCAATCATACTAGCCTAATGCTTCTTTCATACCTAGGTATTTTATTTCTCATCACCATGCCTTTGTACAGTCTCCTCAGCCTGGAATGTGCTCCCTTCTTATCGATGATTCTCGGAATGCCTGGTTTCCTTTAGATCTCAGTTCAAAGACCACCTTCTACAGGGAGCTTTTCTCAGTCCCCCTAGCTGCAAGCACATCCTCCAATGAACTTGTATTCATTGTGAATACATTCTCCAGATACTCAAATGGGCATATTCTATCCCTGCAGAAAATCAAGCTGCCTAAAGTCAAAGACTTTTTCACTTTTGTCTTTCTATCCTCAGGGCTTACTTAGCACAGTCCCTGGTATATAGCAAGAACTTGAAAACTACTGAGACAGTCACACAGATGTAAAAAAAAAAAACAAAAAAGCAAAAAACCAACCCCCACCCCCCCCCAAAAAAATCACAAAATCCCATAACTACCACCAATCAGAGTCTTTTATTTTCCCATGGGTAGCACCTTTAAATGGATGTGACCCTAAAGCAGAATGAACAGAGCTGGGGGGCTATAAATCTAAGGATGAAACAGGTAGAGACCAAGTTTCAACAAAATGCTCCCCTTACAAACACCCCTCAGAGCTGCTATCTACCCAGAGGTACACAGCGTGAGTCATCTCTCTTGCTCCTCTTGGGTATACAGCTGCTTCAAAAAGATTCCTGAGTTCTATCTGAGATTAACCCTTAGTTCTGATACATGAACCTCAGTGGAAGCTGAGTTCTTGGTAGCCCTATATCTTCATTAAGGTCTCTTTCTGTATCCCCAGTGCCTAGCACTGTGCTTCCCTCTGAAACCCCAGGGTTTAAAAACAGGTACATGGTCGACACATAATAATGCTTGCTGAATGAATGAAAGGACAGGCTAAAGGTCAAATGTAGTAGGCTCAAAGCTTCCGGTCATGTAGGCTCAAAGCTTCCGGTCATGTAGGCTTGGTTCCTGGGGTCCACTTCAGAAGAATGAATTTCTGGGGCTTCTAAGTCAGAAAACTGTCATCCATTACGATAGAGCAGCCAAGAAGGAGATCCCAGGTATTAGATAATGACGCTCCTTCCACTATGGGAGCTTTCTCTCTCCTAGCAACAGAGAAAGACACAGAAAAGAATTAATCACAAACTGTGAGGCCAATATTCAATTTAATCCCATTCAGCCAGTGCCTATTAAGCACCCTCTAAATAGGAAGCTCTTTGAGAACAGACTATGTTCTCTTTCTCCCTCTCCCCCACACCCAACTTTTCACCAAACATCTTCTAACATCATGATTTTACACACAGGAAGACCACTCTATGTTGAGTTCAAATTTGCCCTTGGACACACTATGTGACTCTGGGTGGGTCACTTCATCCTGCCTGCCTCAGTTTCCTCATTTGTCAAATGAGTTGAAAAAGAAAATGGCAAATTATTTCATTATCTTTAACAAGAAAACCCCAAATGGGTTACAAAGAATTGGATACGACCAAATTGACTGAATAAGAATTGGTACTCAATGTTTCTGTTTCCTTTTATAAAGCATAATTATCCCTGAGGCTAGATAATATATAACCAATCTTTGTAGAATAATAGCACATTTGGCTATTATAATAATAAACAGAGCCCATAACTAATGTTTGATAGAAGAGAGATGGAGACTATGGACTAAATAGAATAGAATGAGAGAGAGAGAGAGAGAGATATCCATATAACTCTGAAGAGAGTCAGTACTTGATTCAAAATTAGTACATATGGGGAGCAGCTGGATAGCTCAGTGGATTGAGAGCCAGGCCTAGAGACAGGAGGTCCTAGGTTTAAATCTGACCTTTGACACTCCCCAGCTGTGTGACCCTGGGCAAGTCACTTGGGGCAGTTGGGTAGCTCAATGGATTGAGAGCCAGGCCTAGAAACAGGAGGTCCTAAGTTCAAATCTGGCCTCAGACACTTCCCAGCTGTGTGACCCTGGGAAAGTCACTTGACCCCCATTGCCCACCCTTACCACTCTTCCACCTAGGAGCCAATACACAGAAGTTAAGGGTTAAAAAAAAAATTAGTACGTATGAATGGTACAGATGAATGGTGTCCAACTCAATAGAAATGGATCCCACTTTGAGAGTTTTTCTGGCAGTGAGTTTGACCCCTTTGGTCTAGGTCACTGAAGGGACATTTTTACACTACAGAGCTAAAAGAGACATTAGTGGTCATCTAGTCCAGTCCCTTCGACTTTATGGATAAAGGAACTGAGGCTCAGATAGGCTAAATGACCTGTTTGGTTTTTTTTTAAACCCTCACCTTCCACCTTAGAATCAATATTGCATATTGGTTCTACGGCAGAAGAGTGGTAACGGCTAGGTAATGGGGGTTAAGTGACTTGCCCAGGGTCACACAGCTGGGAAGTGTCTGAGGCCAGATTTGAACCCTGGACCTCCCATCTCTAGGCCTGACTCTCAAACCACTGAGCTACCCAGCTGCCCTGTGAATGAACCGTTTAGGGCCATACAGGACATGAGCTCACTTGTACAATTTAAAACCCAATACTTTTTTCCCATTGTGATATGTCTCATTTACATTGGCTTTTACTATAGCCCTGTGAGAGAGAGGAAGAGGGAGCAGGAGGGAAGAAGGAGAGAGGAAGGAGAAAAAGAGAAAGAAAGAAAAAAGAGAGGAAGAGAGGGAGGATATAGAGAAGAGGAAAAGAGGAAGGAGAAAGAGAGGAAGAAGCAAAGAAGGAAAGGAGAGAGGAAGAAACAAAGGAGGAAGAAGAGAGAGAAGAAAGGGAAGAGAACTTTTTCATTTGAACATAATTACATCTCTAAATATCACACAGATGTGGCTATTGGGGGGGGGTAAAGGGGAGTGAAGGGGAAAGTAAGAACATGAATCATGTAACCATGGAAAATTTTTCTAAAAAATAAAAAAAACATTAAACTCAAAAATAAATAAATAAATTAATTAATGGATATCGCACAGATGGAGGACAGCTGTCAATAACTGAGGAATTAACTAGTCCTCATGAATCTTAAATTTTTTTCACATTTCCTCCCCCCTCCCAATAGATTTTTCACAAACATCTCCAAGTGATAAAATTCAAATCACTATTTTTTTTCTATTTGTTAGCCATAAGGATGGAGGAGGAAAGGGATGAAAGAAATGATGGCACCCATCTTCTCCCTGTCCCTGCACATGCCATTCAGAATCCTGCCACAGGTTTCTTATGCTGACTCTTCTGAGTACTTCTGTCTTTCCAAATCCTATCTTCTTTAGATAGGCTAAGAGTTCATGACATTTATTGTGTCATGGACCCCTGTGGTATTCTGGTGAGGACCCTTTTTCAGAATGTCATTTTTATATGAATAAAACACATTATATATTATATGCACCCATTTAAAATTCTGAGATGCATGCACACATACGTGCAAGTTCAAAGACTCTGGGTTAAGAACCCTAATCTAGGGCTAGCCTGAGGGCCAGTCTCCAGGAAAACTCCCCTGACCTTTCTAAATGACTTCAAATTGCTTAATTCTTTACTTCAGGACTTAATGTGGGAAGAGCCAATGTGGTTTTATTTGTTGTTCATTGTTCCATATGGGGCTACTGTCTCCCCAAGTTCAATGGACACTTCTCCATCCTGCAACAGGACCTAACAGCGTTGGATTGAGAGGAAGTGCTCAGTAAATATTTCCCAGAGATATTTACTATCAATGTCTTGAATGGATTTCATTCATGGATCTGCTACCTCTGAATTACAGCAAAAATGGCTGTCTGAGAAAAATTCCATCATAATAAAGGCAAAATAGTGCAGTGGACTTGGACATGAGAAGCACTGAGTTCAAATTCTGTCTCTGATATTTCCTAGCCATGTGATCCTGTCATCTCTTCTGGCTTATCTGGAAAATGAAAGGATTAAACTTAATGGCCAATTAAACTCTAAATGGACAATTTCAGTTCTAAAACCTACAACCCTATAAATTCTCTCATTGCTTCTCCCCTCAACAATTCACTCATAAATATCTGATAGTTGTGAGTCTTGATTTTTTCTTCTTCTTTTGCTTAACACAGCGCTTAGTTGAGGTATGTTGTATTTTAAGGGGGAAAAAAAAAAAGAGGAAGTCTAATGAAGGCCACTGAAAGTTACTTAGGGCTGATGCAAACATGCCCCAACTTGCCCACAAAGTCAGTTATTTAAGAAAGCAGATTGCTACCTGGTTTGTATTTAAAAAGTTCACTGAAAAAAAAAAGTGAAAGAGAATAAAACGTTTTACTAAAAGGATGAGAGGATAAAAGTCACCTGTCTTCTGCTGGTAAAAGCATGCATGATCTAATTTGTAAGATAATAAAAAAGCACAGTGCAGGATAAGGCTGCCCAGAAAGAGAGAAGATCCTCTAAGGGGTCTCAGATGGCTACCAAGCACCAGTGTGTTCAGACACGTTGGACCTTTTGACGTTAGAACTGTAAGTTACTACCGGATTTATTTCTTAATGATCATAAGGGCTGCAGAGAAAGAAATGCTTAGATAAATTGAGGTTTTGGTTTGTGTTTTGTTCATTTGATGTTATTCTAAATTAGTGTTTTGTAAATGCCTTTTCTTAAAGCCTTCTGTAAAGGTTTATGATAAGAACTTGTTACAAAGTCATAGATTAATAGCAGAAAAATGTAAAGAAAGAAGTTTAAGACATATCTCCTTGGATTTCTAAGGTTAGGCTAGAGGTATGAATGGAGGGTGGGAGGAGGTTGTCTGCCAGTCCTCTGGGGGGGCTATTCTGGTGGTCCCTTAGAGGAGACAGACTTTGAAATTGTGAATTACAGTAGACAAGGACTCCATGTCTTCAAAATGGAGGTGAGTAACAGTTTTGGTGAAAAATACCCAGAGATTTTAATGAAAGTGTGATCAAATAAAGTCAAATAAAGTTAATGCAGGCTTTCACTTTGGGGCCTGGACCTATGCTAGAAACCATTTTGCTATTTTTAGTCTTTAAAAAGTTGCCTGCGGTCACATACCAGTATGTCTTGAACTCGGGTCTTTCTGGACTTAAAGCCAGCTCACTGGTTCATGCATGTTGCCTTTAAGTGAAAACTTAGGCTATAGCAATAACATTAAAGTGTCTGCCCAGAAGGAGTCAAGTGATAGAACTTTTCTCTTCTGCCTTAATCAGACTACATCTAGAACACTGTGTTCAGTTCTGGGACTTACATTTTAGAAAGGATGGAAGACCACATATGCCTGGAGGCAGTGCCATATTTGGATAGATTGAGGGAACAGGGAATGTTTAGTGGGAACTGGAAATGTTTAGCCTGGTGTAAGGCAGGGAATAAGAGCGTTGAAACATGAAAGCTTTCTTCATGTATTCAAAAGATCAGAGATTTAGAACCAGAAGTGACCCCAGAGCTTATCTAATCCAACCCCTTCATTTTATGGATGAAGAAAATGAGGTTGAGAGATAAAATGCCTTGCTTAAGGTCATTGGGTTTGCCCTGTGTAAGAGATGTTAAAACTCATTTTTCTTGGACCTTCAAGACAGAAGATGGTACAGTGGACAGAACTCTAGGTAGGCTTGGAATCAAGAAGGCTCATCTTCATGAGTTCAAATATTGTTTCAGACACTTGCTAGTTGTGTGACTCTGGGTAAGTCACTTAACCCTGTTGGCCTCAGTTTCCTCATCTGTAAAATGAGCTAGACAAGGAAGTAACAAACCATTCTAGTATCTTTGCCAAGAAATCCTCAAATAGGGTCATGGAGAGTCAGACACAACTGAAATAACTGAACAACAAAAAAGACATCAGTAGGAACAATGGGTGGAAGTTGCAGAGAAGCAGATTTTGGTTTGACATAAAGGAAAACTTATGAAGAAATGATGTCATTGGGCAAAGGCTGCATAATGTTTTTAAATGGAGTTTCTCTTTCTAATTCCTGCTGCTGAATTTTGTTGGAAATATACAGAAATGAAACCTACTTGAATTGCTCATTAGCTACAGAAGGGGGAAGAGAGGAGGGAAGGGAAAATATGAATCATGTAACCATGGAAAAATATTCTAAATTAATCAATTAAATAGATGATTTTTTAAAAAAAGGAAACACAGAAATGCCAATGATTTATGTGGGTTTATCGTGTACCCTGCAACTTTGCTAAGTTGTTAATTATTTCCACTAGCCTTTTAGCTGATTTTCTAGGATTCTTTAAGTAGACCATAGTTTAGTTTCCTTATTGCCTACTTTGATCCATCAGTTTCTTTTTCTTTTCTAATTGCTACTGCTAGTGTTTCTAGTACAATATTAAATAAGAGGTGATAATGGGCATCCTTGCTTCACTCCTGTTCTTATTGGGAAGGCTTCCAACTTGACCCCATTGCAGATGATACTTGCTGATGGTTTTAAATAAATACTGTTTATTATTTTGAGGAAAGGCCCTTCTATTCCTATACTTTCTAGTGTTTTCAATAGAAATGGATGTTGTATTTTGTCAAACGCTTTTTCTGCATCTATTGAGATAATCATGTGATTTTTGCTTGTTAGCTTGTTGATATGGTCAATTATGTGAATGGTTTTCCTAATGTTGAACCATCCTTGCATTCCTGGTATAAATCCCACCTGATCATGGTGGATGATCTTCTTAATTACTTGCTGGAGTCTCTTTGCTAGTATTCTATTTAAGATTTTTGCATCTATGTTCATTAGGGAGATTGGTCTATAGTTTTCTTTCTCTGTTTTTGGTCTACCTGGCTTTGGGATCCGTACCATATTTGTGTCCTAAAAGGAGTTTGGTAGAACTCCTTCTTTGCTTATTTTGTCAAATAATTTGTATAGTATCACATGATGTTGTAATGTAATGTAAATGATGCTTTAAGGAGAGATTGCTCTCTAGGTTTAAGTTGTACTAAAAGATCTTGTAAGTTCTTTCCAGCTCTGAGCTGATTTTTCCCCTCCATGGAAAAATTTTAAGTTGCAAGCAATCAAAGGTTACCACCTAGTGGTAAATGATGAAACCAACTTCATAAGTCTAAAACTAGTCAGTAAAAGTTACTGAAATAAGTAAAATAGCACTACTGAATCATCCATCGGGGCAGCTAGGTGGTACAGTGGTTGGAACACTAGGCTTGGAATCAGGAAGACTCCTCTTCCTGAGTTCAAATCTGACCTCTCACACACTTACTAGCTGGGTGATTCTGGGCAAGTCAATTCACTGTTTGCCTCAGTTTCCTCATCTGTAAAATGAGCTAGAGAAGGAAATGGCAAACCACTCCAGTTATCTTTGCCAAGAAAACTCCAAATGGGGTCACAAAGTGTCAGACATGACTAAAAGGATTCAACAACAACAAAATGGTAACAGTGAGGGCCCTGCCAGGTGGTGCTGGACTTTCAGTCTTTACCAAGTTCTTTCTGAAACTTCATTTGTCCTCTGGCTCCCCATCAGTATATTGACAGAGTTGGACTAATGGATCCTAAGGTGACTTTTTAGCTCTACCCATCTATGATGCTACAAGAAACTCAGTCCAATGAAAACCTAAGGGGGAGGGTCAACCAAGTCCTCTCTGTCTGCTATATTGCAGCAGCTGGGTGGCACAGTGGATATAGTACTTAGGCCTGGAGTGAATAGAGTTGAGTTCAAATCCAGTCTCAGATACTTATTAGTTGTATGACTCTGGGCAAATCACTTAACTTACATTTGTTTCAATTTTTTTAGGTATAAAATGGGGATAATAATAGCAACTACTTTTCAGGGTTGTTGCAGGATCAAATGCAATAATATTTATAGTGCTTAGCACAATGTCTGATGCATAATAGGTGCTATATTGATGCTTATTTTCTGTCCCTTCCCATCAGTCTCACAAGTCCATTTAAAGAGAAAAGGACTTGAGAGGCCTTTGAGTTCAATTTCCTTACTTCATAGATGAGGAAATTAAGGCCAGGACACCTGACATGCCTGGCGGGTCACAATGCTAGAAAATATCTGAAGCTGAATTTGAACTCGGGTCTTACTGATTCTGACCCAAGAACTCTATCCACTGTACCACCAAATAGCCTTTGGCTCCAGCTCCCAAAACTTAGTTCAGCATTATGTATGCATGTTTCCTGTGCTTGGCCTTTATGGGCCCCTCACTTATTCTACCATACCTTTTAGGGATGCCTATTTATGTTAAAACAATTAAGTGGGCCCCAAATGGTGGCCTGTGTCTTGGAACAGATCAGGGAACTGCCGGCTAGAGAGCAGACTGCAGTCCCATGAGGCATCTCTAATCTGAACCCCCAAAAGCTTCCAGGAAGATATGAAGCAGACTTTCCCTAGTCTATTTCTCTAAGCATAGATTTTTGGTTCAGGATACAATTACATTTATAGGACATTTTGAGACTAGTTCCATTACCCAAGATGTTCCTCACCCAGGAACTTTGAGAGGTTTCTGGGATATTCAAACTATAATGTTTCCACTTTCCCTTCAGGCTCCCTCAAAACCACTGCACCCTCTGAGTGTTTCCAGTATTATCTGGCATTCAAAAAGTGAATCACCATTTCTAGCCACCACCCCACCAAGGAGCCCTTACATCCTAAGAACAAGAATAGAGCTCTCCTCTCAAGGTGATAACACTGTAGAGGTAGCTAGAAACTGGGAGGGTTCTCCAGTGGCTATCCACGTTGGACTTGGTATCATGAGGAAAAGTGGCAGAAACAGGGGTTCCTAGTGGTTGCTTCAACATAAATCACAGCAACATATAACTTTGGATCTCTTGTTACTCTCTCCTCCAAGAAGGCCAGACCTTTTCCTAGTTCCTGAGCAAATTGGGTATGGAATAGGGAGCTTGAACTTCATCTACATTGTGGACACCATCTTCTAGGGGCAGAGGGATTTCCTCAGTCATAAAATGAGGAAGTTGGAGGAGTTGACCTCTGAGGTCTTTTCCAGTTCTGGGTCTCATGATCTTAGTCTGAAAACCTGATCAGGGACTGTTTGATCCTGGGAAAGTCATTTAACCTTGTTTGACTCAGGTTCCTCATATGTAAAACTAGTTGGAGAAGGAAATGGCAAAGATACTGGAGTGGCTTTCCACCATTAAATGTAAGCTCTTTGAGGGAAGATATTAAAATTTCACTTTTGTTTTTTGTATTTAGCATGAAGTCTGGCATATAGTAAATACCCAATAAATGTTTGCTTTCTGGCTGGCTGGACACTCTGTAAAAATTGATTAGAGTTGGTCACCCCTTGACTAGGAGAGATCACTCCTTTTATCGATGCAAACTATCCCAGATTAGTGGGTCTTCTCTTTCCATGCCCTACCATCACAGCAAGTAATCCCCAAGCTCACCGAACGCCTTTCCTCATTCCCTTTTTTCCTGACTTTCTTGCCTGGAATGACATCTAGAGAGCGGTAGCTCGGTGGTTTCTCCTCTGACCAGCTTGGAGGCTGAGGGGGGCGATGACCTTTCCAGCCCTGACGATGCTGCCGTTCTTTCTCTTCTTCTGAACTCCAAGAACTGTGGCAAGATGGCGGGGAGTAGCTTCGGTGTCGGTGGCTTCGGGGCCTATTGGAGCTCTCTCTTTGACCGGGACGATGGCGCCTCCCTGGAGAGCGGCTCCGTTGGGTGGAGTGGTTGGGGCGCCAGTGGGCCTCCCGGGAGTAGGACCCGTCATCGCTCAGGCTATCGGAGTGTGGCCAGGAGGTGTGTGAGACGTCCTCCCTGGAGGTCCAATGCCTTCCACCCTTATAGTTTTCACGGCCTCTATGCTCGGAGGCCTTGAGCTTTGGCCAAGGTTCCAGTGACCCTTGGCGGAAATCAGAGTAATGATTCTGCCTTCTCTCTGCTTGCACGTCCCCTAGAGCCCGAGGTCGCCGGGAAAACTGGGGGCCCCATTGTTGGTGAGATGAGTCACTGGTCATCTGGGAAGAGGGAGGGTCTCTGACCAAGGGGGGAAGGTGGATAATCCTGCGTTCCACGATTTCCGAGCCCAGAGAGGACAACATGCTGCAGTGACGACCGACTCTTGCTTTGTGTTCTAGTGGGAGAGAGTGGGCAGGGTTGAGTTTCTGCAGTTCCTTCTCTAAGTACTCTAGCACTCCGTTGGCAGCAGCGGGGTAAGTTGGTGTTGGGGGCACTGGCATCTGAGGAAAGCTGGCCTGTGGGGAAAAATCTAAACACAAAGAGAAATGACAATATTACTGTATGGCCAGCCCCAACATAAATTGATTTCCGTGGCTCATGAGGAGGTACCAGAAAGTCCCCTGAACACCCTCTTTATCTGATTTTCAAACTAGTTTTTTGATTTGTGCTTCTTCTCTCTGGGCCAAAAAAATCAGTGTTGTCCTTTTCACAAAGGCCCCATGCAGCCCATGTTCTTACCCTCAGTCCTCCTACATTTCTTTGGTAGGGTTTACCTCGCTGCAGCAGCGGGTTCATTTGGTAAGATGAAACCTGGGAACTCCTGTCAGCGCCCCAGTAGAGGGGTTTTTCCATCATCTGGGGGATTAGTGCCCGAGCCTGCTTCATATACCGGTGCCGGGCCAGGGCTGCAGGGGGAGAAGGAGAAATGATTACCTTCACCCTGTGTAGTTTCTCAACCCCTCACGAGATCAGAAGGCAATGTGGTGTATGAAGGGGTGGAGAGGTGGTGGGAAAGAGCACTGCGTTTGGAGTAAGACATACTGAATTCAAGTCCTACCTTTTCCACTGATTAGCTAGGCAAACTAAAACCCCTCAGCTTCAGTTTCCTCATCTATTATACCACCTATCCCATTGGATTAATTTTTGCGGGAAATGCTCTATCCCATTGGAAATTATACCACCTATCCCACTGGATTAATTTTGAGGGAAATGCTCTATAACTAAAACTACCTAAATGTGAATCAGTATTTGCCATCCTTTCCAGAAATCAGCCTCTCCTCCAAATCAAATGTGCCACATTATTAGTGAATACAGAATTTGGAAGGACTCCACAGACATCAGCCAGAACTTGGACCTCGATCAACCCTGAAATGTAGATTCTTCAAAGATTTTTTTTTCATAGAGAACAAAAATCATTAACTTTAAAAATGTTGCCACTCAGCTCTCCCCTAGGGTGACACAGCATGTGCTTTATAAAGCATGCAAATAAATTTTGGCAACTGACCGAGACGACATCCAGTCACTAGACAGAAATAGAAGGCACAAACACACCAAGTCATTCAGGGTACGGGGTCTGGAAGCCTGGGAGGGCGGAAAGAAGTATGTAATCCTGTAATAATGTGTCTTCTGCTTCCTTCCAGGTACATGAGCACGGGGTGTGGGAACATTCATGAATGAGAGATAGTCAAGGGAGTGTGCAGTGCTAACAAGGGACGTTCAGGTGGTAGCCTTCTGCCCTTCTCTCCATTCAGAGAATCACGGCATCTCAAGAGTTGGAAAGGAACTCAGAGTTCATCTGGTCTGACCTATACCTGAATAAGAATCTCTCTTATAACATCCCTGAAAGTGGATTTGCAGCCTCTAATTTTAAGGGAACCCATTATGTTGTGAAGCTGTCTATTCCACTGTTTTATAACGCTAATTAGATTTCCTTTATAAAGCCCGAATCTATCTCTGCAGTTTTCATTCTCTGTTCCTAATTCTGTCCACTGGGACCAGGCAGAATGGGTAGAATCCCTCTTTCACATGACAGCCCTTGAAGAATTTTTTGTCTCTTCCCCTGACAATCCCTACCTCATCTTTTCTTCTCTAAGCTAAAAATCCCCAGTTCCTTCACCCAAACTGCTCACTACAGGGGCTTTCTTCAGTGACAAGAACCTGATAGGAGGAAGAAGGAAGGGAAATACCAGCCCTAATCAAGGGTAAAAGAAGGAAGATAGGAGAAAGGCCCCATGATCTATCTACTCCAGAAAATACCACACTGACCTTTAAGAGCTTGTATACTTAAGTGATAAGAAAACCACATCACACATAGCTTACCCATCAAACTAGATACTGGTACATGGAAGAATTCTTTGCTAAACATTCAGCTTTCTTTGGCCAAGTATGAGTGAAGTGCATCTAAGAAAGTCATTCACCTTTTACACCTGCCTATCCATTGCACGCGCAAAAGGTACTGGGTATGTTGGGTATGTTTCAAAGTGGAATATTAACTCCCCTGGACCCCTCAAAAAGGACTTCTCCAGAGTCTTCAAGGCTGACTTTCCAACCCAGAGCTCCATATCTCACACTTAAAAACCTTTGCATCCCTGGCCTTTGTTACCTACACCAGAAATAGTGGTGTGTTAGGCAGAAATGCATATAGTGTTGGGTTTGCAGTTATGAAGGCCTAAGTTCAAATCCTGCCCCAGTCATTTGCTAGCTATATGATCCTGAGCAAATCATTCTTTGGACCTGTTTCCATGGTTTTAAAAGAAGTGGAATGCTATGCTGTAAGAAATGATGAACAGGCTAATTTCAAAAAAACCTGAAAAGACTTACATGAAATTATGAAAAGCGAAATGAGTAGAACCAAGAGAACATTACATACAGCTACATAATTAATTAATGTTTGAAGAGTAACTTGTGGATGCTTATCTCCTGAGAAAGAACTGATAAACAGAAACACAAAAGACATAGTTTAAATGTACATTTTTTTGGTCAGATGATGCCTTTTCTAGTGTGGGGAAGAGAGGGAGGAAGGAAGATAACTTGGGAATTTTAATGTACCCAACAAACAAATAAATTAATTTAAAGTAGTAGTAGTAGTAGTAGTAATAATAATAATGAGCCCTTTAATATCCAATCCAGTCTTATAAGGAAATGAGGGTATAATCACAGATCTTGGCTCATAGAACTTTATTGGCTAGTCCCAAGCTGAATGACCCTGGCCAGGTTATTTGACATCTCTGTTAAAATGGGGATGTTTGACTAAGTGGCCCCTAAGAGCCCTTCTTGCACAAAATCTGTGATCCTATGATCTTTCATTCCACAGTTGAAAACTGAGGTCCCAGACAAGGGAACTGGTTTGCCCAGTCATATAATGAGGCAAAGACACGATTTGAACCCAGGTCTTTTGATGCTAAATTGATGCTAAATTCAATACTGCTTGGAATTGTCTAGATTGTACAGCTAGCTGGGAAGAAGTTAGAGGTGGGTCTGGGGAAACTAGCTGTGAGGGATAGAGGATGTAAGTGTAGTCAACCAACATGGGGTACAAGATGCTGCTTCTGGGGGAAGCAAACAGAAGCACTGTAAATCTAGAACCTAGAGAGCAGCATAGCAGTAACCTCCAGAAATATCCCATGTTCAAAAGTCTGGGAATGAGCCACAGAGAAGTTCTAAGGAAGCTACTCACACCAAAGCAGTGTGTCTGGGAAACACTTCAGTAGGTGGTCACCCTGTTGCAACATCATCTCTCTCATGTAATGCTGAAGTTGCTCTATCCTCTCCCTCTCACAGTTCTCTGTGTATTCAGCATTTCCTCTTCACTAGCTCTAGGACACATCTGCAAGAAGCCTCTATCCTCGGACCTCTCTCATCACTATGATCCAGTTACCAAGTGGGCTACCTCCTCCATCACTCTCATTTCTTCCCAATTCCATCTCCCCCTGCCCAGGCTCTCATTATTGCGGTCTGCCATTTTGATAGTCTTGTTGGTTGTTCTTTGTTACATTCTGAGCAATTTTCCCTACATCGTAGAACTTTTCTATAAAGTTTCCTCTCCTCCCATAATCTGACTTTAACGAAAACCTAGTCCCCCCCCTCCCCCCCCCCGGAGATGCTATTTTCCTTCAGAGTCTTTCCAGAGAATATTTTCTCCATTCACTTATTAGGCAAGAAGAGGGCAGTATTAATTCATTGTAACTACAGCTCATATTTAAGGGCAGCTAGTGGAGCAGTGGATAAGTGTTCAACTGGAAGACTTATCTTCATGAATTCAAATCTGACCTCAGACACTTACTAGCTATATGACCTTGGGCATGTCACTTCACCCTGTCTGCTTCAGTTTCTTCATCTCTAAAATGAGCTGGAGAAGGAAATGACAAACCACTCCAGTGCCGTTGCCTAGTAAACCCCAAATGTGGTAAAAAAGAATCAGATATGAGTGTGAAATGACTGAATAACAGCTCATATTTATATAATATTTAGTTTTGCCCCTTCCTTATAACAGTCTCATATTATTCATCATCCCTGGCCATAATTTCTATACGGCTTTCATTCTCGGGGAAAGTACTACTAGATTTTCTCTTTCCTTTGATAGAAAGTTCATTCGTTGCTATACTCTCCACCCTTAAATGGGAGACAAAGATTACATAAGAGAAAATGGTAGGTCTGATCTTGGGAAAGACTTACTAAATTCCCCTACATTTTAAAGGAGCTGATGCTAAATTTAGATTTTTCTCTTTATCAAGGAAGGCTATCCTGGGTATGCCAACATAGACTTCTACATCATTGCTCTGTTATCACCCCTCAACATCTCTTCTTTTGAGGTCTGTAACCTTTAGGTATGCTGACCTCCAAGATATACTCTCTACCCTCCTCAATGACTTCATCTTGTCTCCTGCCAAGACACACTACCAGCCCTTCTCAATAATTTTATCCTGTCTCCTGCCATCATCTTTGTTGACTTGAAACTCTTTCGTGTTGACCAATCTATCACTTTGGCTTCAGTTCCCTTAATTATCTCTCCTTTCTTTTTAGTCTTTAACATTTTTTTTCTGCTTCTTCTCCTCTGCCGAAAAACATACTTGGATTTTTTCCCCATCTTAAAAAAAAAAAAAAAAAAGATCTTTCTTTGCTCCTACTACTCCGAAGGACCCAATTATCTCATTCCTTTTTCACAACCAAACTGCTCAAAGTAATCATCTACACTTGCTGCCCTCCCCTTTCTCATTACCTCCTCATTCCCTTATTCCTTGAAATCTGGCTTCTGCCTGCATCACTAATGACTTCCTAACAGAAAGATCCAATCATCTCTTCTTAGTTCTCATCTCTTTTGCTTCTCTATGATAGTTCATGCCCTACATAATCCTTTCTTCCTTTTCCCATTGGCTTCTATGTCATAAGGTTATCTCAGTTCTTTTTTTCAGTGGCACTTCTATTCTTTCAATCATTTGGGTTTGCAACTTTCATAGTCATCCTCACCTCTTCTCCCTCCCCTATCTGATCAGTTGCCAAATTTTGACAATTCTACCCTCACAAATTCTCTCATTTTCAGTCCTACCCTCTCCTCACTTTGCTACTGCTCTTGTCCAGATCCTCTTCACCACACACACTATTACAATCATTTCTAATTAGGGTTCTTTGTCTCTTCTCTCACAATCCTGGCCCCCAAAAAGTTGCCAAAGAGAGATTTTTAGAGCACATGTCACTCTTTTGCCCAGGAAAACAGTTACTCCTTGGAATTAGAATTGAAAGGAACCTGTAACTAGTTCCCTGCCTTCTCCCTTTCCATTTTATAGAAGGGAAAACTGAAGTCCAGAGTAGTTAAGTGATTTGTCCAGGGCCATACCACTAGCAAGAAGCACAGATAGGATTGGAACCGAGGAGTTCTAAGACAGGTACCCTTTTCTCTATAACATACAACAGTCCTCTGCATGCCCTCTATTATAACTATATCTCTATACATTCTAGAAAATCTGTTATCTCTCTGCTTCCTCAGAAGCACAAATTACAGTAGTCATTAAGGGTAAAACAAAAGGGAAGGAAGCCTTGAACACAGACAGCATCCATCCTGAAGTAGAGAATACTTCCATATTTGCTAAGTAACAGATACACTCAAATCTATACCAGCCTCGGGATGACATGTAAGCAAAAGAGGCAACCACTGACTGTGTGAACTGAGGAATGTCCCCAAGAAATGTCTTCTATTGTCCTGGTGCTGTGACTGGGTTTCCCACCATGGATTTTGGCTAATGCGTTGAAAGCCCCCATGACATTTTCCCCCAAAAGGTGAAACACATAAAGTCATCTTTAGCTATTAATAGCAGGACACTAATAATGGAACTAGACCTCTACCAGTGTCCTTGGCACAACAGTTAGTAATAGGAGTTAAGGGTGTGTCCTTTTGGGCAACCCCAGTTCCTGGAAAAGGATAGTGGAAAAGCACTGAAAATAAATGTAACAGACTTTACAACCATGAGCTCTTGGAACTATTTCCTGAAAAGGCAACCAGTTTCACAAAAAACACCCACCCAAATCACTAACATTCTGGCCAAATATCTTATCTCCTTCTTACAGCAACCTTTGACTCCACCCTTGGACCCACTAGCTTTGATCGAAGAGGTTTTTGCTTTATCTTACACTTACCCAAACCTCTGAACAACCACTTCCTGGCCATCTTTACTCCACCCCACACTACCCCTCTCCCTCTTTCCAGTTCCCCTCTGTCTTCCCTATTTAGAATGTAAGAGTCTTCCACACAAGAATTCTCTTTCTGTTTAGATTTGTATTCCTAGTTCTTAGTACAATTACTGGCACTTAGTAAGCACTTAATAAATTTCTTTCTTTTCTTTTCTCTCTCTCTCTTTCTTCCTTTCTCCCTTCCTTTCTTCTCTCTTTTTCTTCCTTTCTTCTGATGGTTAAAGGAGTGAGAACTTGGAACTTGGAAAAACATCCGGTTTTTCCTTCAAAACCAGCTTGCTATATTTACATTATCAATATTAAAATTTTTAAATGTTTCAACCTCTTTACATGCATTATCTTATTTAAATCTCATTAGAATGGGTGAAAAGTAGATATTACACAGATCATTTCCCCAGTTTTCCTAATATGAAAACAGGATCAGAAAAGATAAATAACCTTACTGAATGTTACACTGTTAAGTGTCCCAAGTGGGATTTGAATCCATGGCTTTCTGTTTCCAAGTCCAGTACTTTAGTCATCAAGACACATTGCCTCAGATAATAGCTGACATTTATTTAAAGCTTTACTGACTGCCACATCTTTAGTGCCCTCCCATCTCACCTCTACCTCTTAGATTCCTTTCTATTTTTTAAAACTCTTCCCTTCCATCTTAGAATCAATACCATGTATTAGTTATTGGCTCCCAAGACAGAAGAGCAGTGAGGGCTAGGCAATGGGGTCATATAGCTAGGAAGTGTCTGAAGCCAGATTTGAACCCAGGACCTCCCATCTCTAGACCTGGCTCTCAATCCACTGAGCCACCCAGCTACCCCCAAAACCATCTACATAAAAATGTCCCTGACTCCCAGTGCCTTCCTCTACTAAAAGAAAAAACCTAATCCTGTATTTATTTTGTATATACTAGTTTATGTACATGCTGCCTTCCCTAGTAAAATGGAAGCTCCCCAAAGGCAGGGGCTATATCATTTTTGACTTTGTGGATAATGCCTATCACATAGTAGACCCTTAATAAGTTCTTACTGAATGACACATGTAAAACCCAGTGGAATTGCACGTTGGCTATGGGAGGGGGTGGGGGAAAGGGGAAGGAAAGAACATGAATCTTGTAACCATGGAAAAACATCCAAAATTAATTAAAGTTTGCCAGATTAAAAAAAAATAAGTTCTTATTGATGGATTGCTTTAAGGTTTACAAAATGCATATTTCATCTCCTTTTGTAGATTATATACTTCCTCAGGGAAGGAGCCACGTTATATTCATTTTTGGCATTATTGAACTCCACGGTGCTGAATATAGCACCTCATATATAAGAGGAAAATAAGCACATTTTAAGTGCCCACTATGTGCCAGGCACTGTATGAAGCACTTTACAACATTATCTCATTTGATCCTTACAACAACTCTGTGAGGTAGATGCTGAATAAGTGTTTGCTGAAGGAATAAATGAACAGGCACTGGCTGTGGTATGGCCCTCAGAGAGCCATCAAGGTATATAGTGGCTAGACAGTTGGCCTCAGGTCCAGGAAGGACTGGGTTTGAATACCATATCTATCTGTCACATTCTAGATGTGTGACACTGGGAAAGTCGCCCCATCTTCTCAGTGCTCTAGGAGCTGATTTGCACTGGATGAAAGCATGTGTCATTGACTTCTTTCTCCAACATCTATATTGATCTCTGGGGAAGCAGCTCATTATGGCTAGTTCTCTAAGCAGAACTGTAGGAATAAGGGACATAGGAGAGGCAGCCTGGCTTAGTGCTAGTTGATAGCCTTGAACTCAGGAAGACCTGGGGCAAAATCCTGCTGTAGATATTTCCATCTTGGGTGACTTGGACAAGTCACACCATTTTTCTGGTCCTCATTGTCCTCAAATGAGTAGTTGGATTTGAAGGTCTCTAAGGTATTTTATGAT
The DNA here is from genome assembly GCF_016433145.1 of Gracilinanus agilis. Classification (NCBI taxonomy): domain Eukaryota; kingdom Metazoa; phylum Chordata; class Mammalia; order Didelphimorphia; family Didelphidae; genus Gracilinanus; species Gracilinanus agilis. Next base: position 342,981,790 of record NC_058132.1, on the reverse strand, counting down.
TCTGGGATCAGACACCTTCCTAATGGCTCTGGGATTTATTTTTTCTTTACTTTCTTTTTACTTCAGTTAATCATTGGGCTTTAATTTCCTCCTTTGTAAAATGAAAGAGCTGAACTCGATGGTCAAGGGGGACATGGTATGGTTCTAGGATTCTGTGAACTCTTCTTAGCCTGTGAGGAATAAATGGGATAGAGAAGAATCTAGAGGATTAAAAAAAAAAAAAAGCAAATTTCTTTACCGGGTGATTACTAGGCTTAGGAAAGTCAGCCCCCAATAGCCCCCTCACCTTCCTCAGGGCAGCAACACCGGGTTGGACAGCAGGGACAGCGGACATAGCAACAGCAATACTGAGGACAACACTGGCACCAGCACACACTGACCAGCACGATGAGGAGAATGGTGCCAAGGATGATGAAGATCACTGTCAGCCAGTCTATAGGGATCAAGTCAAGGACAGTTAGTTAGATACAGAGGTTCCCACTCCAGGCTATTGCTCTCTCTGTGTTGTAAAACCCCTGCATTGCCCTAGCACAATGGAGTCAGCTCCATGGGCAACACAAGTGTGAAGAAACAATTTTATATCATGACAATGAGGTTCACAGAATTCAAGAGGACCAGACATTGTGATATACCTCCTAAAAGAAAATGCCACAGAATGAGGTTTTACACACACATTTTATAGATATCTACCCATTAGGATAGATCTTATACAGAAATTTGTTTTGACTTGACTATACATAGTTGTTATAAGAATTTGTTTTTCTTTTCTATTTTTCTAATGGAAGGAGGTAGAAGAGAAAGTTAATTTTTTAAATTTAAAATTGAATGTAATTTTAAAAATAAATGCTTGTTAATTGAAATAATTTTAATTTAGCTTTTTTAAAAAAGGTGATTTAGAGACAGAGGGAGCAGGCAAAGGGAAAGCAAAGGGGCCTCAAGTATATCCCTCCTCATAATTGACACTTCCTCCAATTTTCCACCAAATTTTACTTCTGTTTTCAGACATAGCTGTGTGACTCTGGGCAAGTTATTTAATCTTTATGAGCCCCAGTTTCCCCAATTATAAAATAAGGTGGTATTCTCAACGACTTCCAAGAACCTTTCCAGTTCTAAATCTATAACCCTAAACTCCTCTGATCCATTCTCTATGCCTGGAATACTCTTTCTCTTCATTTCCTCTTTACTTCTCTGTTTTCCTTCAAGTCCCAGCTACAATCCCATCTTATGCAATTTGCCTTCTCTGATCTCCCTTTAAGCAAATGTCTTTCCTCTACTGACAATCATTTTCATATTGTCTTCCTTATTAGACTATGAGCTCCTTGAGAGCAGGGACTGTTTTTTCCCTCTTTCTTTGAAATCCCAACACTTTACATTTACATAATGCCTGGTAGGTACTTAAATGCTTGATTGACCGAGTCACTGACCCAACTTCTTCTTCCTATATTATTTTCATCTACCTTTCTCTTATCTCCTATAAAGACTTTTTTGAGATGTTTCCTATTGTTTAAAGGTGCTAGTAACATGAGACTATCCTTTGGAAACCAGACATGGGCTGTCAGGTTTCCTTAAGCTGGTGGAGAACAGCGGGAAGGCCGAGGAGACAGAGAGAGTAGAAACATCTAAAGTATGATTATGAAATGGCACATGTAAAACCCAGTGGAATTGCATGTTGGCTAAGGGAGGGGAGGGAAAGAACATGAAACTTGTAACCACGTAAAAAAATTCTTAATTAATTAATTAAATGAAGTTTTCCAAATTAAAAAAAAAAATATATATATATATAAAGTATGATTATGGGGGCAGCTCAGTGAATGGAGAGTCAGGCCTAAAGACAGGAGGTCCTGGGTTCAAATTTGGCTTAAGTCACTTCCTAGCTGTGTGATCCTGGGCAAGTCACTTAACCCCCATTGCCAGCCCTTACCACTCTTTTGTCTTGAAACCAATACACAGTATTGATTCTGAGATGGAAGTTAAAGGTTTTATAAAAAAATAAAAATAAAGTATGATCATATCTAAGTCATGTAAATTCTCTTGACTTCATACAATTTACTTACACAATTTCTTATTCAATTTTACAGTTTCTCTCCTTTAAAAAAAATTACTAACATTGCTCTACCTTCATTTTGTATTATTTTCACGACTATTAACAGTATTGTAAATACAGTATGTACTAAAGTCTTTAGTAAATGACCTAGGAGCTTAACCATTATTTATAATGATTTTTCTAAGGGAAAAAGTATTCTAAGTTCCAAACAACTGACTTATGAATGAACCTTGGAGGGGGCAGCTAGGTGGCTCAGTGGACTGAGAGCCAGGTCTAGAGATGGGAGGTCCTGGGTTCAAATCTGACCTCAGACTACCTGTGTGATCCTGGGCAAGTCACTTAAACCCACTGCCTCACCCTTACCACTCTTCTGCCCTGGAACCAATACACAGTGATTCTAAAGGGTGGAAGGTAAGGCTTTAAAAATTAATTAATTAATTGATTGATTGATTAAAAAAATAAATGATTTTGAGATCACAAAACCATGTAGCACTGGTTATTATTATATATAGTTTTTTCTTTTTTTTCTTTTTGTCTTCATGTGCCAGTACTCTAACCACTACACAATATAATTGGGCACCTCCTATAATATTTTTTTGCCTTTGCACTTCTCTACCCTGACCACACTGGCTTTGTGGTACGGTAGAAAGGACAAAGGACAAAGCTCAAAAGATTCCTGTCTTAATTTTGTTGTTTGCTACCTGAACGACTTCAGGCAAGTCTCTTGAGCTATTTCCCCACTTATTAATTTATTATTAATTTTTAAATTTATTATTAGTCCACTTCCCCATCTATCAAATGGAGATAATCGTGCCTGTACTACCTAAGAAGTAGGCACTGGGATTATTATTGATCTTTTTCAGTGGAGTTCTGATAGAAATAGTCCTGGGATGAGTCATCAACAAGCTATTAAAATTTTTTGAAAAAACCACTTTTGTGGACCATTGTACAGGCAGATAAAGGGGCTATTTTGTAATTGAATGAAAATAGGAGACAGCCAATTGACTCAGTGGATTGAGAGCCAGGCCTAGAGACAGGAGGTCCAGGGTTCAAATCTGGGGTCAGATAATTCCTAACTGCGACCCTGAGCAAGTCATTTAATCCCTATTGCTTAGCCCTTGCCTCTCCTCTGTCTCAGAACTAATACTAAGATCGAAGGATTAGTATTTTTTTTAAAGTATATGGTTTAAACCAGTGGTTCCCAAACTTTTTTGGCCTATCGCCCCATTTCCAGAAAAAATATTACTTAGCCCCCTGGAAATTAATTTTTAAAAATTTTAATAGCAATTAATAGGAAAGATAAATGCACCTGTGGTCATCACCGCTCCCCTGGATCACTGCAGCACCCACCAGGGGGGCGGTAGTGCCCACTTTGGGAATCACTGGTTTAAACTCATCTTATGTAGGCTCATTGAAAGCAACTTTATGATTATTATTATAGTAAAATTCGCAAAATAGTTTACTCGGTTTGGACACTGTAGCAGCAGTGTTTCTAAACATCTAGGTTCTAGTCACATTTTTACCACCAATTTCCTATGCAACTATGGAGATTATGAATCTTGGTTTCTTCATCTGCAAAATGACTAAGTGTTATCTTAGGCAACCTCTGAGGTCACTTCCAAAAATTCTGAGAAACGTGATACAGTGGAGAGAGTCCTGGTTCTGGAGACAGAAGACTTGGGTTCAAATCTTGCCTTGGATGGCTATTATGCATGTGAGCTTCAGTAAATTACTTAATGTCTCAGCCTCAGTTTTCTCCATCTGTAAAATCAAGGGGTTGGCATGATTCCAGATGACTAATGAAGAAGCGTACTACCAGCCTCCTGACCAAGATGCACAATGAGACATACATTTTTTGCCATGGCCAAGGCTGGAATTTCTTTTGTTTGACTGTGTACTTTTGTTATAAGGGCTGTTTTGCTCTTTTTTCTTTCCCAATGGGAATGTGTGAGAGGAAGAGAAAATATATACTTGTTCACTGAAATAATAACCAAAAAAATTACATAAAAATAACCTCTTATTAGACTAAATGGTTGTGAGGGTCTTTCCAGCTCTAGCTTTGATCTATGCACTAAACATAGGTTTTTCCCTATAAGTCAGGGCAAGGGACATGCTGGCACTAAATAAGGATTCTGCTATAACTGATCATTCAGTTAGTCTAAACTTAGAGCAAGAATTCTTAACCTTGTTGTGACATGCCCCACCTTGGACAATCTGGTGAAACTTATGGATCTATCTCAAAAAATGTTTTTAAATACATAAAATAAAATATGTATGATTTCTAAGGAAACCAATTATATTGAAACCAAGCTTAAATTTTCTTTTCAGCCAAGTTTATAAATTCCTTCAAATCTATCCATGGAACTGTAGATCCATGGAACTTAAGAGCCCCTGCTTTAGTTTTTTTTTTTTTTTAAAGTGTAAGGGTGACCAGCAGCCACAGAGAAAACAGAATAAGATACTTACGTAGAACAATGAGCTTCACTTCCTTATCTGGGTCTCCTGCAGTATCCCCTGGGGCCTCAATGGCACAGTAATAGACTCCATGGTCCCACCACATCACCTCATTAATCACAAGATCTGCTCCTGTATAGGACAGAGGGAGGAAACAGCCTAGTCAAGTGGGGAAGGTATTGAAACTTCCACATTGTCCTTCCAAACCCTGTAAGAATTTCTCATGGTTTGGGCTTTTACATTAAAAATATCTCCTCCCTAACACTTACTTTCCTTTCTCTCTGAATGCAGTGGAAAACAAAACAAAAACTTTTATCCTAGGATCACAGCCATAGACCTCGAAAGGACTTTAAAGGCTATTTTTTTAATCCAACGCTTCATTTTATATACAAGGAACTAAGACCTAGAAAGGGCTAAGTGACTTGACCAAAGTCACAAAGGTAGTAAGCATCAGAGATGAGATTTGAACACAGGACCTCTAACACCAGAATCAGTATTCTTTTTTTTTTTTAATTTGAAAATTTTCATTTAATTAATTTGGAATATTTTTCCATGGTTAAATGATTCATGGTCTTTCTCTCCCCTTTCTCCACCCCTCCAGTGACTAATGAACAATTCCACTGGATTTTTTTTTTAATTTTTTTTTTTCTTAAACCCTTGTACTTCGGTGTATTGTCTCATAGGTGGAAGATTGGTAAGGGTGGGCAATGGGGGTCAAGTGACTTGCCCAGGGTCACACAGCTGGGAAGTGGCTGAGGCCGGGTTTGAACCTAGGACCTCCTGTCTCTAGGCCTGACTCTCACTCCACTGAGCTACCCAGCTGCCCCCTCCACTGGATTTTACATGTGTCATTGATCAAATTCTATTTCCACATTATTGATATTTGCACTAGGGTGATCATTTAGAGACTACATCCCCAATAATATCTCTATCGACCCAAGTGATCAAGAAAATGTTTTTCTTCTGTGTTTCTACTCCCACAGTTCTTTCTCATAAGTCCCTCAGAATTGTCCTGGATCACTGCATTGCTGCTAGTAGAGAAGTTCATTCCATTCCATTGTGCCACAGTGTATCTGTCTCTGTGTACAATGTTCTCCTGGTTCTGCTCCTCTCACTCTGCATCAATTCCTGGAGGTCTTTCCAGTTCACATGGAATTCCTCTAGTTTGTTATTCCTTTGAGCACAATAGTATTCCATCACCAACAGATACCACAATTTGTTCAGCCATTCCCCAATTGAAGGGCATCCCCTCATTTTCAGAATCAGTATTCTTTACCATAGACCACGTTCTGACAACTTTTTTGGCCAATGGTGTTTTAAACAAAGGACAGCTAGTGGTGTAGTGGACAGTGCCCAGCTTGGAGTCAGGAAGACCTGAGTTCAGATGTGGTCTCAGATAGTTACTAGCTGTCTGATATTGGGCAAGTTTACTTCATCCTATTTGTCATTTCCTTCTCCAGCCCATTTTTCAGGTGAGGAAACTGAGGCAGAAAGAATTTAAGTGATTTGCCCATCTTCTTTACTGCTCTTCTCATTGCACTACCTAGTTTCCTCTTGGTCCCTCATCCAATTACAGGAGCACAGATGTAGAAGGAACATGCAATGTACCTAGTCTAACACCCTTCTTTTACAGGAAACTGAGGAACAGGAAGGATCACCTGCCCAAAGTTGCACAACTTGCAAGTGATTCAGACTTGGAAACCACATCTTTTTCACTTTAAGTCTAGGGGCCTATCCACTATGTCATGTAGATTCTGAAAAGTCCTATGATCTTAAAGCACTATCCCAAGGCTCTAAAGTTGAGTTGAGAATACTTTTGTGGTATTTCACTTAGGTCAATAAATATTATTGTACAATGCTAGAGTCTGTCAAATATGACACTTAGTTAATATCTAATATGAACCAAGAGGACAAATGGATAGAGTTCAGGGCCTGGAGTCAGAAAATTCATCTTCCCAAGTTGAAATTGGGTTTTGGACACGTATTAACTATGTGACCCTGGGCAAGTCACTTAACTCTTTTGCTTCATTTTATTCATCTATAAAATGAGTTGGAGAAAGAAATGGCAAATCACTCCAGTATCTTCGCCAAGAAAATCCTAAATGGGGTCATAAAGAGTTGGATAAAACTGAAAAAAAAAATGACTGAACAATATCTATCATATTTTGTTTTTAACAATGCCACACATTTCTATATCACTCTACAGTTTACAAAGTGTTTTCCCCCCCAAAACATATATTATTTCATTTTATGAAAGGCAATCTAATCTAATTATAAGTCAGGAAGACCTGTGTTCATGTCCTGCCTTTCTGCCTTTGGTATATATTAACTGTGTGATATGACTATGAGTAAATCACCTACTTTTAGTACCCTGGGTCACTCTCTGAGATCAAAAGTTACAAAGCAATGGTTGATCAATATTGGGAGGGGATGAGGGCTCCATACCAGGGGGTCCTTATGTTGATGAACTCATCAGTCTGGACCAAAAAAAATGAAAAGAAAAATTTTATTTCATCCTCCTAACTACTTCTTGTTTCTGAGACTTAGAAGCTACATCATTATAGGCAGGTCATTTAACATCTCTTGAATTTCAATTTCCATTCAATAATTCTAATAATAGCTAACATTTATATATCACTTTAAGGATCTTTGGATTTATCAAACACTAGATTACTGTGGTCATTTACACTGTGTATTGCATCCCTAATCTATTCCATTGATCTACCATTTATTTCCTTGAAATTTGATATCTAGATTCTTTTGTTGATCAAAGCTTTAAAGATAGTCCACTAATTCTTATATTGTCTCTCCTCAATCTATTTTCCAGGTTGTTTTTCCAATGATAAATGTCACATTTTATTCCATATTTTCATTCTTTTGACTTGGTTTTTGTTTCTTGATGTTTCAAGGAATCATTAGCTTACACTTGCCCGTTTTTGATATTTAAGTAGTTATTTTCATCAGTGAGTTTTGTGCCTCTTTCCATTTGGCCAATTCTATTTTTTGAGGTGTTATTTACTTCAGTATTTTTAAATGCCTATTTTCTTCCTTGCTCTCATTTTTTTAATCTAATTTTTCCTCTATTGCTCTTGATTTTGAAAATCATTAAAAAAATTCTTTCTAGGAATTCTTATTTGCTTTGTGTCCAATTCACATTTTTTTCCTTTGAGGCTTCACTTATTATAACTGACTTTTGGATCTGCTACTACATTTTGATTTAAGGTGTTATTTTAAGTTGTTTGGAAGAGAATGTTGTGAGAGGTTGGCTGAGTGACTTCCCTCTTCTACTGTCTTGGCTCCAGTACTATTTTCATGTAAATACAGTAAAAGGATCAGATCTGGGATATCATGATGATAACAGTGATTATGATTATAGCTCTCATCACTGTAGCACTTTTTGGTTTACAAAGCACTCTCCTTTAAACAGTCCTATAAGGTAGGGAGTACAAATAGTATCTACTTTGCTGATGAGGAAACTAAGGATCAGGGAATTAAGTGACTTGCCTAAAATCACTGAGCTAATAATAAACACTGGAGCCAGGACTGAAACTTGGGTCTTCTAACAAGTGTAGTGTTCTTTTTATTTTGGAGTATAGATTGTGTAGAACTATTGTGTAGAACTGTATCTATTGAATAGAGAGAAGCCAAAGAGGTGTATAATCAGAAATATTTTGAATTCCTAAAACTACATTTCCCAAACTTCCTTTCTATATTACCTACAATGCTTTTCCTTTTGTTTACATTTGCATGGTCATGTTTGTATAAGCTCTGAGGCTCTGCCTCGTTCTTTCTCTTTTGCCCCTGGTTAGTAACCTTTTTGTTGGTTTATTATTAATAAAAACATTATTAAAATAATAATTAGAGCATTATATATTAATTTTAATCTCCACAGAGGTTAGAAGAATAGGGGTGAAGGCACTCTGAGTCTGGTGAAATATTTCACTCCCCAGGATAGATGTATTTAAAGCATACCCTAATTTCTTGTTATAGGCACAAGGAATTACCTTAGGAAAATGGTAATAAAAGTGGGATTTAGTGAGGTAATTTAAAAATCAGCCAAGATGAAGTACTCTCTATTGAAAAATAGAGAATAGAATAGAGGGAAAGGGCTCTAGGAAAGGGCTTGGGAGGTAAGAGAAAAGAAATGAAAGAAAAAAAGGAGGGGTAACATTCTACTGGGGGAAGGAAATAGAGGGACAATTTAATCAAAGTTTACAATGGACAACTATTTAGAGGGAATTACGTTAAGAAAAAGGTTAAAGAAGAGAGGCTTTTCCTAACCTGAAAGGACCTGGTTAAGGGAGATGTGTTATATGATAACTATACTCACAACAACAATAAATGACTGTCCTCCTTCCCAACTCCAAGCCCCCTACTCTCTCAGCAAACTGTATTTTCTGGGGAGTGTACAGCTTTCCCTATCCATAGGGCTATAGCTGTTTGAGGAGCCTTGCCTAGTTGTCAATTGCCCTCCATCAATCCCTATCACTGTCATCTCTCCCCCATCCTGTCAACCCAAGGAGTCTAGAAGAGAAAACTGAGATATTTTATTAAGCTTCTGAACTGAAAGGACGTGCTCCCTTTGACAAAAGACACCATTTAGGAAAGAGAACATCAGGCTTTCGAGTCAGAGTATATTGACCTAGTATTAATGACCTACACTGGCAACTTAGAAAGAAGAAAGACAAGAGTGAACATTCCTGAGCATTGAGAGGGCAGGGGTTGGAGAGAATCCTGAATTAGGTCCCTATAACTGTAACAAAGATGCAAAGAGATTTTTGATTTCCTGCTGAGTGGTAGACCACTCTGTAGTGCTAAGTCAGAGCCCAAGTCACAAACGAGTTTGTTACTGGCTAAGGTTTAGTAATGCCAGAAGAACAATAACAGGGAGCAGGACCAATACCAGCTGATGGGAACAATCCAGAACCATTGGAGAGCCAGCACAGCCTTTGGACAAGCCAAGAGAGGCAATGCTGCTGGAAGCCCTACCTACTGCATGAGTGTATGTGACTAAGTATCTAGAACAGAGTTACTCTTTGGCACTGGATGCTTTTAAGTTCTCTGAACTTTTTGTATTGTTTCAGTCTATAAAGCTTTTCTGAATTTTGTAACATATACTTGCAAGGAGGAGTTGGAGACAACCCACCATAAAGTGGATAATCACACAAGGGCGGTTCTCAGATTTTCTGGATGAGGACAACCCACTCAGATATGGGAAATCCCACAAAATGTACAAGAGCACGTTGTCATGAGAGCCTCTGGCAAAAAGGTTATAATAATAACAGAGGAGACAGGAAGTGGACTTTTGATTTCATTGGTTAAAGGGAATATCCAAATGTGGAAATTCTTTCCATCCTGCAAGTCAGCATCTTCCCTGCAGCTTAGAGAACTACAGTGAGATGTGAAATGACTTACCCAGGGTTCCTTAGCCAGTATGTGTCAGGAAAGAGACTTACACCCAAGTCTTCCTGGTTCTGTTCACTTCTCAGTAACATCATCAACAATAATAATTCACATATTTCTTTACCATTTTATTTATTTAATTTAAATAACTTCAATTTTATACTGTTTTTATAGTTTTGCAGGAATCCAGTGAAGTTAATATTATTATCCCTTTTTTATAAATGAAGATAGGTAATGCTATTTGCCCAAGATCACATAGGTGGTAAGTATCTAGGGTCCAATTTATGTCCACATTTACTGATTAATAAAATGCCAAGGTCTTTTTATTATGCCACATTGCTGAGTAGCTCCAGTACTGGAAAAGAACCAGATTGGGGCTAAGGGGACTCAAGAGAGAGTAGTTTCATTCTGAAATCAGGGGTTTACCAGGATTTTAGAAAGTAAGAACTGAGCCACCCCTTTGGACTGAGGTTAAAAGGTAGTGCACGGGGGCAACGAAGTGGCACATTGGAAAGAGAGCCAGGCCTGGAGTCTGGAAGATGGTTTAAATCTGGCCTCAGATACTTCCTAATTGTGTAACCCTGGACAGGCCATCTAACCCCATTTGCCTAGCTCTTGCCATTTTGTTTTAGAGTTGTTACTAAGACAGAAAGTAAGCGTTTAAAGGAGAGAGAGTTACCTATGGACTTTGCGGGAGAAAAAGACTAAATATTAAGAATCAGACTGACAAGTTAAACTGACTCAAGTTGGATTTAATGACTGTGTATCTGTAAAGAATCAACCTGCATAACTTCCTTTGACATTCTCTAGAGGTAAAACAGTTTTATCCTTTAAAAAGATTTGCCTCTCTATTTGACACATAATTAGAGAGCACCTACAATGTGCTAGGAATATTGAAGCAGTGTGGCAAGATGGAAAAAAAAACACCGAGTTTGGAGGCAGAGAATCAGGTTTCAAATAGTACCTTGATACTTGCCAAATGAGGAAGTCATTGACCCTCTCTTGGCCTCAATTTCCTTCCCTACAAAATCATTTTAGGAGATCGTAGATTTAGAGCTAGAAGAGGTCTTAGAAGCTATTGAATCCAATGCCTTTATTTTTGCAAATGGAGAAAGGAGAGCTCAAAAGGTTGGCCCAAGATCATATAGCCAGCTATAATAATATTTATATAATATTTTATGTGATATTTTTATATTATAATACATAATACAGCAATAGCTATATATTATACATGATAAAATAGTATACATAAATATATAAATAAATAACAGTAAATGTGCAAATAGTTCATATATAAATGCCTGCGACAGGATTTGAAGCCAGATCTTCCAGACTCCAGGCCCAACACTCTAGTTCTTAACTCAAACCAACACCACCAAAATCAAAGAGTTTGATGGTCCCCAGTTAATCAACTGAAAAAGGGAAACACAGCTTAACTGTGAGAGGTCACTGTGCTCATTGAGATCTGTCCTTAGTCTCCTCAGCTGCTACCTCTAAACATTTCATGGATCACTCACGGTTCTGGATAGTGATCTTGCGCTGCCGGTAGTCCACACCTAAGACTGGCTCATTCTGTCCACGCCTCTGGGCCACAATTCGGACAGTCCTCTGGCTATCATTGCAGTCATTGGATGGGTCTTGACCCAGAGCTAAAGCTGCTTGATATGCTGAAAACACAAAGCATGATAAAATAACCGATGACATAGCACTGGAATTTCAGTCACATCCTGTCCTCCAAATCAGTGATTTCTAACTCAAATTGCATGCTTAATTTAGTCCTATATCACAGATTCATCCAAACAAATACCGACTGTTTGAATCATTATTTCTCTTCACAAAGAATTATTAAAACCCATAAGAAATTCATCAGAATAACTAGATAAAGGATTATATGACTTAGAGACAGGCTTTAAGCATTTGGACCTAGATGGGGACTAGAGTTTGAGATTCCTATCTTTAACTGTGCTATTAATGAATAACATCTGTTGTGAAAAGCAGAAAAGGAGAGCCTATGTAAATCCATCTCTTCTCCTTGCTGGACTCAGAGGCTATTCCTCCCAGTTTCCTATTTACTATGGCTGAAGGTCATTTTCCTCCTCAGTGTGTCAATTATGATAAGAAACACTTGAAAGAAGCTGAGATGGATAACTTCTCTCTGACTCAGAAGCAACTAAATTATGGAATTTCAGTTAGAGTCTAATCCAGACCTGAAAAAAGAATTTACACTAGATAAGCTGTTAGTATCCCAGTCTCAAGCCAGTAGTTTGGAGACTGAAAAGAGAATCCAAAAGAGAATCAGACAGGTCAAGAGTATGTAAGGAAATAGGGAAATTTTAACTGACATAAGCCCTAAAATGAGAAATGTTGAGTCAAGTGATAAAGGAATATACAAGGGAGGGAAGTTTAAGGCAGAAGCATCATGATGAATAGAAAGAACATTGGATTTGGAATCAAAGGACCTGGATTCAAATCCTACTGCTATCATTTACCATTCATGTGATCTCAGGGAGATCATTTAAATGCTTTAGGTCTCAGTTTCCCTCTCTGTAAAATGAGGGATGTTCTTTAAGATCTCTTCCAATTCAAATAATATGGAAATAGGTCTTGATCAATGACACATGTAAAACCCAGTGGAAATGCATGTCGGCTGCGGGGAAAGGGGGAGGTGGGAAGAGAAAGAATATGAATCATGTAACCAAGGAAAATTTTTCTAAAAAAATAAAATAAATAAAATAGAGATCTCTTCCAGTTCAAGATTTGTAATAATAAAACTACCAGGATTTAGTTGCTGGAGTAGGTAGATACAACTGTTTCAGTCATCAATAGGGTCCTCTTTCAGTCAACCAGGTTTCCCTTGGTCTTGGCCTGCTGGGTTCTACCAAGCTTTCCTCCATACTACTCAGGCAGCATTATAAAGAAACCAGAGCCCAGGGGTTTTCAAGGGAGGGGTTTCTCAGCTGGATTCTAATCTAATGTCACAGTCAAGAAGATGCTGAGGGGTAGCCAGTATATCAAATAGGGAAATAACCATGGCATATGGAAGTTTCCAGAAGAGGTGGCTTGGCAGTGTGTCCAGAGGCAACCTGCTATAGATAAGCCTTATGTGTCTGAGAGAGGTCTCCAAATCCAAGAGACTGGAAGAGGTATCACTTGAAGACATCTATTGAGGGATAACTCACTACTACTTTTTTTTTAAAACCCTTACCTTCCATTTTAAAATCAATACTGTGTATTGGCTCCAAGGCAGAAGAGTGGTAAGGGCTAGGGAATGGGATTGAAGTGACTTGCCCAGGAAGTGTCTGATGCCAGATTTGAACCCAGGACCTTCCATCTCTAGGACTGGCTCTCTATCCACTGAACCACCCAGCTACCCCCTAACTCACTGATTCTTGAAGCAGACTATATAATTAAAAACAATTTATTTTTAACTCTTACCTTCTATCTTAGAATCAATACTGTGTTTTGGATCCAAGGCAGAGGAGTGGTAAGGGCTAGGCAATAGGAGTTAAGTGACCTGCCCAGGGTCACACAGTTAAGAAGTATCTGAGGCCACATTTGAACCCAGGCCCCCCTATCTCCCTGCTTGGCTCTCCACTCAATGATCCACCCAGCTGCCCCAGACTATGCTATTTTTGAGTAGCTCTAATTATAAGGAATTTTTTCTTTTCATAGAGCAGAGATCTTCCTTTTTGCAAATGCCAATAATTCTTTTTAATTTCTTCAGGGGCAATAAGGATAATCCTTATTCCATCTGACAGTTCTATAAGTACTTGATGATAGTTATGATGTTACTCTTAAATTAAGGATACCCTAAATCAATGGATCATCTTCGCAGTCTGGTGAACCTCATGGACCCCTTCTCAGGCTCCAAACAGTCAATAAGCGTTCATTTGGTGCCTACTCTGTGCGAGGCACTGTCTTAAGCATTGAAAATACAAAAAGAGGCACACTCAAGGAATTCCCAATCTAATGGAGGAAACAACATGTGAACAATGAGGTACAAGGAAGTTATATACAAGACAAATTACAAATAATCAACAAAATGAGAGAAGGTATTAGGATTAAAAGGAAGGGAAGGTAGTGAGGATTCAAAAAGGCTGCTTGGGGGACACCTAGCTGGCTCAGAGCCAGGCCAAGAGATGGGTGGTCCAAAGTTCAAATCTGGCCTCAGACACTTCCTAACTGTGTGACCCTGGGCAAGTTATTTAACCCCCATTGCCTAGCCATTACCATTCTTCTGCCTTGAAACCAATATACAGTATTAATTCCAAGGCATGTTCTTTTTTTCTTTAATCTAAAATTTTTATTTAATGAATTAATTTAGAGTATTTTTCCATGGTTATATGATTCATGTTTTTTCCCTCCCCTCTTCCCACCCCCTCCCATAGCCAACGAGCAATTCCACTGTGTTTTACATGTCTAAGACATTTTAAAATATGGAATTCAAATGTGGAATTATAGTAATAAGGTGACTAAAATGTCCATGTCTTTTGACCCACAGATCCCACTGATAGAAATATACTCCCAAGGAGGCTAAATATAGAAGTTTAAAAGAACCCTCATAGTATCAATAAGCACATGAGAAAGTGTTCCAAATCTCTAATAATTAGAGAAATGCAAATGAAAAGAACTCTGAGGTACCACCTCACACCTAGCAGATTGGCTAAAATGAAAGAAGGGGAGAGTAATGAATGTTGGAGGGGAAGTGGCAAAATTGGGACATTAATGCATTGCTGGTGGAGCTGTGAACTGATCCAGCCATTCTGGCTGGCAATTTGGAATCACGCTCAAAGGGCTATAAAAGAATGCCTGCCCTTTGATCCATTGCTGGGTTTGTACCCCAAAGAGATCATAGATAAACAGACTTGTACGAAAATATTCATAGCTGCGCTTTTTGTGGTGGCAACAAATTGGAAAAGGAGGGTATGTCCTTCAATTGGGGAATGGCTGAACAAACTGTGGTATATGCGGGTGATGGAATACTATTGTGCTAAAAGGAATAATAAACTGGAGGAGTTCCAGGCGAACTGGAGAGACCTCCGGGAACAGATGCAGAGCGAAAGGAGCAGAGACAGAAGAACTCTGTACACAGAGACTGATATACTGTGGTAAAATTGAATGTAATAGACCTCTGTACCAGCAGCAATACAGTAACCCAGGACAATTCTGAGGGATTTATGGTAAAGAATGCTACCCACATTCAGAGGAAGGACTGCAGGAGAGGAAACATATAAGAAAAACAACTGCTTGAACGCATGGGTCGGGGTGGACATGATTGAGGGTGTGGACTCAAAACTACCACACCAATGCAACTACCAACAATTTGGAAATTGGTCTTGATCAAGGACACATGACAAAACTAGTGGAAATGTGCATCGGCCATGGGTGGGGGGAGTGCGGGGGGTGAAGGGGAAAGGAGGAGCATGAATCATGTAACCATGTTAAAAATGAATATTAATAAATGTTAAAAAAAAAAGAACCCTCATATACACCAAAAGATTTGTGACTACTTTAAAAAACCTTTCCATTAATATATTTTATCTTTACTTCATCTTTATTAATCAATAATGATTTTGTTAATCAATCAATAAACATTTATTAAGCACCTACTATGTGCCAAGCACTGGAGAAACAATAAGAGACAAAAGACAGTCCCTGCCTTCAAGGAGTTTACAGTCTAATGGAGAAAACAACATATAAACGACTATATACAAAGAAAACTATACACGGGATGAATAGAAAATAACTGAGGGAAGGCATTGGAACCAAGAGGGGTTGGGGAAAGCTTCCTATAGAAAGTGAGGCTTTAGCTGGAACATAAAGGAAGGTCAGTAGTCAGAGAGAAGGAGAGAGTGTTCTAGGCATGGTGAACAGCCAGGGAAAATGTCTGGAGCTGAGAGATAGAGTGCCTTATTTGTGGATCACTGGATCAAAGAGTATATATTAGCAAGTAAGGTATAAAAAGACTAGAAAGAGAGTAGGGGGCTAGGTTATGGAGGGCTCCAAATGCCAAACAGAGCATTTTGTATTTGATCCTGGGGGCAAAAGGGAGCCATTGGACTTTACTAGTGGGTTGGACCTGCAATTTGGGAAACACATTAGTGGCTGAATAGAGGATGGACTGGAGAGGGGAGAGCCTTGAAGCAAGCAAACCCCCTCTTCCCGCACAAGCTATTGCAATAGTCCAGGCAGGAGGTGATGAGGGCATGGCACCAGGGTGGTAATAATGTCAGAGGAGAGGATGTATAATTGGAAAGATACTTCCTAGGTGAAATTGAAAGGCCTGGACAATAGCTTGAATATGGGGGTGCTGAGAGACTGTGAGGCTGTCTCCAGGCTGACTCCTAGGTTGTGAGTCTGAGGGACTGGGAAAATGGTGTTGCAATCAACAGTAATAGGGAAGGTAAGAGGAGGGGAGAGTTTAGGGGCAAAGATAACGAGTATCATTTTGGATTCATTGAGATAGTTACTGGACATCCAGTTCGTGATGTATGAGAGACAACTGAAGCCTGAGATTGGAAGTTAGTAAAGAGGTGCTAATTAAATCCATGGGAACTGATGAGATCTTCAAAGTGAAGTAGTATAGAGGGAGAGGAGGACCTGGGTCAGAACTCTGACGGATGACATATGGTTAGAAGGCATGACCTGGAAGAGAATCCAGCAAGAGTCAGAAAAGGAGCAATCAGATGGGTAGAAGAGAACTATGAGACAATGGTATTGCCCAACCTAGAGGGAAGAGGGTATGAAGGAGGAGAAAATGATCAACAGCATTAAAGGATACAGAGAGTTTGAGGAGAATCCAAATAGATTCTTCTCCTTTTCCCTTCTCAGGAACCAATTCATCGTTACAGTGAATTAAAAAAAAAATGAAAAGATACCCAGAAAGAGCCAATAAATTGAGTCTTAGTATATGCAATATACACTCTCCACTTTGCATATGCTGTTTTGCCTGATTTCACTTCAAGATGCTCCCAGCCTGGGGTCCTGTTCCTCTCTACTCCTCTCTCCTTTTTCCTTCTAGGTGTTGCTTTCCCCTTTATATAGTGAGTTCCTTGAGGAAAAGCATCGTCTTCTTTTTTGTTATTTTTATCCCATGCCTTTAGCAGAGTACCTGGCACATATTAGACAATAAATGTTTATTGGATTGGACTAGATTGGCAAGTTGCAAATCCTTGGTTCCTCATTTCTGCACAGAAGGAAGTCAACTTTTTTCTTCTCTCCTTCATGGCCCAACTGGATCATCATAACTAAAAAACAATCAGTTTTGTTTTGCTTTGCTTTTTTGGTTGTTGTTGCTTCCATCAACATTGCTGTAGTCATTTTGTATGTTGTTTACCTTGTTCTGCTTATTTAAATTTGTATCAGAGCATACAGTCCTCCTCATTTTTCTTTGAATTCTTTATAGTCATTGTTTCTTATATTGTACTATATTATACTCTATTAAATTCATGTACTACAACTTGTTTAGTTGTTTCCCTATTGAGGGGTATCTACATAACACAACAGTTTGTAAGAGCTAAGAAATGGAAATGAGGTGGGTATTTCCATCAGTTGGAAAATGGTTAAACAAAATATGATACATGAATTTAATTGTGTTATGGTGCTTTTAAGATACAATGACTTCAAAGAATATAGAGAAGCAGGGGGCAGCTAGGGGGCTTAGTGGATCAAGAAAGCCATAGAGATGGGAGGTCCTGGGTTCAAATCTAACCTCAGACACTTCTTAGCTGTGAGACCCTGGGCAAGTCACTTAACCCCCATTGCCTAACCCTTACTTCTCTGCCTTGGGACCAATACTTAATATTGATTCTAAGACAGAAGATAAGGGTTTAAAAAAGGGGGGGGGGGGTACTGGGAGATCACCTCTCTTTTGCCTTAACTCAGAGAGGAAATATTTTTTTTTACTTTATTTTTCTTGCTTTTAAAAAATGTGGCTAATATGGAAATATTTTTCACTTTTTCTCACATATAATGAATATATTGCTTGCCTTTTCAAAGTGGCTGTGGGAGAGAGGGAGAGAATTTGGAACTCAATTTAAAAAGAAAAGAATGTTTAAAATAAAATTTTTAACAAAGGAAAAAAACAAGACAACTCAGGCAAAAAAATAGGCAAACTTTAAAAAAAAAGAAAGAAAATATAGCCCCATTGACGGAACATGTAGGATTTTGTTGGCACTTATGCGGGGGATGAATGAGTACTTCATGTGAAGAAGCAAACTCAGAACTTGCCCTTCTGGGTCACTGTGTCATGTGGACTAAACTAGTCCAGGGAAGCTGAGTCAGCTTTCTAATGGCCTGAAGGGTATAACTAGAAATCTGAAGAACTATATGGGTCTCTGTGAAAATGAGGTTTACTGGGGAGGGAAGGAAAAGTTGTTTAATTATTCATGGGGCTGGATTCAAAACCTTCATGTTTTTTATTTTCTGTCCGTTGAAAAAATCTTTTATTTGAAAAAAAAAATTAAAACAAAGCTGAATGCAGTATTCTAGATGTAGTTACACCAGCAGCAGGATTATTACTTCTATTGTTCTAGACAAAGTCTCTTCCTGGATCTTATCTACCAGAATAACAAAAGATTCAGTCAAATGTTTTTCTGAGTTTTATATACACTTTAATTTCAATGGTCTAGCAGCCTAGAAACTGTCAAGAGGAAGTGAAGTCAGTCGGGAGCCACAATCTATTCATGATGAAGGAATTCTAGTTCTCTGTGATCACTGCTTCTTTTTCTAGTATTCTAAAGGTTTTCACTTTTTTCTCTACTGTGTCCATTTTGTCAATTACTCTTTTGATTGTGCTTACTTTGCTCTGCACCCCTTCATATTATAAGCCTTCACGTGTTGCTCTGAATTATTCATATGGCCATTTCTTATTATTTTCCTTTACATTCTTGTGCCACAATTTATCCAACTTTTTCCCAGTAGATGGTTACCCACACTACTGCCAGTTCTTTGCTACTAGAAAAAAGCGTGCTTGCATAAATGGTATTTTTCTGTCTTTGACCAACTTGTCAGAAAAGTGGAAGTGAAGACAGTTGTTCTGGATAGAAGTTTGGATTAGATGTCCTCCAACTCTCTAGCCTAAGTGCAAGTACAGGTATCCTCCTACATTGTGAGAGCTAAAAATGTGCCATCTCTGCAAACTGGAAAAGCTGTGTAAAGTTTTTTGGCCCTCACTTCATACCAGAGAAGTCTGAATTTTTTCTTTTTCTTTTATAGAATGTTTACTATGTGTATTTAAGATATTAAAAGATAAAACATGTTGATATTATACAATACTATACATATATTTTATGCATTTCTGGATTCCTAAAACTTTTTCTGGGTTGTCTGCTGGCCTTTGTGCACCGTCTGTGACTTCTTCAAAACTCTCCCAAATTCTCATTTAATTTCTAATTGCTGACCTACAATATATCAAAATTGTGATGGGGAAAGTTGTGATGTGGAAGGGATACCTATGCTTTTTTTAACTGATGAATTAATTTAGAATATTTTTTCTGTGGTTTCATGATTCATATTCTTTCCATCCCCTCCTTCCTCTCCCCCTCCAGAGCTGACGAGCAGTTCAACTGGGTTTTACATATGTCATTGATACCTATACTTTTCAGTAGATATTAAGCCTGAACTAAGTGGGCAAGGTGACCAAAAAGGTATGGAGTTTGGGTATATTGTGAACTCTACCCTCTTGAAGCTTATTGTCTAATAAAACTTTTTTTTAAATCCTCAGAAATAAGAAAAGGAAGGATAGAGATCCCAAAAAAAGCATTCTTCTATAGGCTTCTATAGTCTTCTATAGTCTAGGAAGAGAATCTCCAGTAATTTCCATACTCCTTCACTTACAGAGATAGGAGGAAAGCTTTTGGGGGATGGAAAGGAAAGGAAGTGGAGAAAATACTCACATGCAGAGTAGTAATCTAAGATAGGGTCCTTGCAGAAGGACTTGAAGCGCCAGGTGACCACCACATCCTGCAGCTGGGCAGATGTAGTATAGTCACATTTCAGGACGACAGAGGCAAACAGCGTGACATACCGTTCCGTATCCTGTACTGTCACCAACAAAGAGAGGCATCCTGAAGCCAAGAATACAAGAAAAAAAGTGAAGTGAGACAAGAATATCCTAAAGGAATCTGAGATAACACCCTTAAGAACATCAACAAATTGTGCTGGCTGACTGTAAGGAATTTACCACCATTAGCAAGGCTCCATGGAATAGTGGGAAAAACACTGATTTTGGAGTCAGAGGAACTAGGTTTCAATTTTGACTCAGTGGGGTATGTGTGTCTCTCAAATTAAAAAGGAACCAAAAGGAATGAAAAAGGAACCACCAGTCTCCAGATTCTGGGATATAACTGCACTGGGGAGAGTATAGGAGAAGAGGAACAGAAGGAGAACTTATCAAGAGAGAACTCATTAAAGAAATGAGGAAGGAGTTGTGATAAAGTTCAGCTATGGGAAGGAGAAAAGAAATGAGCTCATCTAATGCCTGGTATTAGTGAGGTATCCTTCAATTCATTTAGAAGCCCAAGTATTTGGAGCTGTTGAACTCAAGTGTTTACTGCCAAATAAATTAGTCAACAAAAAGTGATCTGTTATGTGATGTACAAGAAGCCTTTCCTTCAAGAAGTTAGTAATCGTGTGTGTGTGTCTGTCTGGGTGTGTGTAAATGGGGTGGAGGGTAATGAGATATACAATACAGTATAGTACATGATTTCACAAATATTTACTATGTCTACTGTTAAGATTAAAATTTTCTGGAGACTGTATCCTAATTTATATGTATTTATTAATTTTTTTTTAAAAAGCAGGTCAGAGAAAGAAAAGGCACCAATCACATGTGGCCACCTGTTACCTTTGCAAACCTGCCCCTGAGCCAGATGTGGCCACACTATGGGTGCCCCCTGTGCTCTCCTCTTTCTGTGGTTCCCAGGCAAAAGAAATCTACTGATTTTCCCCAAGTCCCTACTAGTGATGTCACTTTTCTGAGTCCCTCTGATTTGGCGGACTCCAACCTCAGTCTGGATCAGAGGCAGGGCTCCAGAAGTCACGTTAGATAAGAGGCAAGCATCTTCTGAGCACCAGGGAACCATAAGGGCTCTGGTGTCTCTCCCTAGAATGCAGCCCATACATGGGTCTCCCACTGCCTCAAGTAGTTTGTTGACAGATAAGCACCAGGCTTGTTCTAAATTCAAAGAGTGGGGCTGAATTACAACTTAATAATTGGAGAATGGGCTATTTTCAAAATCAATATGAGATTTTCCCCTTTTAAACTTTAAAGTCTATCTTAGAGTACCAAGAAAAGGCTATGGGCTAGTGTTAATTTTTCACACTATATTTTATATATATATATATATGTATATAAACATATATACATATATATAATGTTTATAATGTGTGTATGTATTCATATACTATATAGTATATATACAATATATGTACATGCTTACATACACACACACTGTGGGCTGTTTGGTAAGGAAATATGCTATCAGAATTCTGAGGAGGGAAGAGAGAGAGAGAGAGAGGGAGAGAGGGGAGGGGTTGCAGGGGAAGACATAGAGAGAAAGACTGAGAGAGATCTTCCAGCTGGGTTGGCATCTGAGCTGGAGCCTGAATATGAGTAAAATTTTGATAAGTAGAGGTAAAAGCTAAGGAAGAGGAGGGCATTCTAGGTATAGGGAATGGTATGAGCAAAAGTGAGGGAGTTGCAAAGCAAAATGATGATGAATAAACTCCTTTGCCTTCAAAAGAGAATCTGTGTAATGAGAGATAAAAGTACAAAGATTGGTCATAAAATCATAGTTTTTGAGTTGGAAGGAATTTCAAACCCTTAATTTTATAAATGAGGAAACTGAGGCAAAGAAAAGCTAAATGATTTGCCCATGGTCACATGAATACTAAATATCTGAGATGGGATTTGAATCCAGATATTCCTGATCCCAAATCCTGTGCCCTATCCATTATATCCTACTGCCTCTTGAATGCCAAATTAAGGATTTAGGATTTAACGGGGAGCCATTAATGTTTTGACCAGACTTTTGCATGATCAGATCTAAACATTAGGAAGATTACTCTGAATTATGTAAAGGAGAGATTGGAAATAGGAGCATTGTATTGATTTGTTGGTTTTGTTGAACTGTTTATTTTTAATCCTTTGCCAAAGTGGGTGATTCTGTGGGTTGAAGAAGGAAATGGGATATGTTGGGAAAAAATGAAGGTGACACAAAACTCAAAGATACCAATCATTATTTATTTCTAAATCCTTACTTAGGCAATTGGGGTTAAGTGATTTGCCCAAGGTCACATAGCTAGGAAGTGCCTGAGGCCAGATTTCCAGATTTGAACCCAAGTTCTCCCAACTCCAAACCTGGTGCTTTATCCACTGGGCTACCTAGCTGCTCAATCAATCATTTTATTTATTTATTTAACACAGGAGGAACTAGAGATAGGAGATCAGTTAAGAGGCTATAACAATAGCCCAGGAAAGAGGTGATAAGATCTTCATTTCTGAGAGAAATTAAACTAAGAAAGTATATCATTTAAATCAGTGATTCCCAAAGTGGGCGCTACCATCCCCTGGTGGGTGCTGTAGTGATGGCCACAGGTGCATTTATCTTTCCTATTAATTGCTATTAAAATTTTTTAGAAATTAATTTCCAGGAGGCTAAGTAATATTTTTTCTGGAAAGGGGGCGGTAGGCCAAAAAAGTTTGGGAATCACTGATTTAAAAGAAACTTCCTATTTTTATGCTTGCTCCCTGATAAAGAGTCCTGTGGTTTCCCTTGCTATTGACCTCATCAGCTAAGCTAAATGCATATGATTGCGGATGTTCAGGGTTCTGGGAAGTCAGGAAGGGAAGTTACTTAGCCTAAGGACCAGATCCAGCATTTGGCAAAATAAAGTCTGCATGGTTGGTCTAATATTCTTACCTTCCCACTTAGAGGTCCAGAGCATTTCTCTCTTTCTTTCAATCAAGGCTGCTCCAAGGCAAAGTTCTAATAAATTCATTTGTTCTATGGTATTACTAGACTAGAACTAGACCATCCTGCCCCTAATCTGTAGGGTATTTGAATCTTAATAAGAAATAAAGCTTTAAACATAGAACCTAATATGCAAGTGATTTTTTTTGTAGTTGAGTATGCAAAACAGGTGCCTTCTCACCTCTCTTTCTACAACTTGTTTTAGCTTCTACATAGATCTCTCTTTCCCCTCCCCTTAGATTCTGGGAAAGACTCAAAGCCTTGAGCATGGTGCTCTGATGACGTCTTGGGGGATGTCTTACAAAACCTTTGACATTTCATAGTAAGGTTAGATTTCTTTTCAAAAAGGAGACCTTGTTTAGTTGGTGTGAGATGTTCCCAGTAAACAACACCAGCCACATATTTGTGAAGTCCCTACTATGTGCATAGGCAGCCTAAGGATAGAAACCTAGATGAGGAGTCAAGAAAACAAGGGTTCCAGAAGTAACCCTGGATGCAAATGCATTGGATTTAGAGTCCCAAATATCTGAGTTCAAACCCTGGTGGTATCTGTCAAATGAAGGGGTTAAACAAGATTATTTTTAAAGCCCCTTTCAGCTCAAAATGTATAATCCTATGAAGTTCATTAAATTTTAAATTTTTTCCCATTTTCTCTCTTCCCCTAAATAAAAATTTACTTTATTTTCTTACCCAGTAACAAAGAAAAAAGAAACCCATTTTGCCTGTTTGGCATAACCCCCACAAAAATGCAGGTGCCTGATATTCAATACCTTTGCAAGATGTCTCACTTTTAAAAGAGGAGCTTTTGGGGCAGTGAGGTGGCTCATTAAATAAAGAGCCAGACAAGGAGATAGATAGGAGGTCCTGGGTTCCAATCTGGTCTCAGATACTTCCTGGCTATTTGACCCTAGGCAAGTCGTTTAACCTCAATTGTTTAGCTCTTATTTTCCTTGGAACTGATAGAAAGATACTAAACAATGATTCTAAGACAGAAGGTGAGGGTTTTTTAAAAAACAAGAGAGGAATTTTAATATTTTAAATTTAATTTTGTTTTATTTTCAATTAAGTATTTTTTAATCATCTCTTCTCCCTCCCTCACCCAATTAAAAATAAAACCCTTCAAATAAATAAGCATAGTCAAGCAAAGTACATTCCCTCATTGGTGACACACAAAAAGGTATGATTCATTCTGTCTCCTAAACCTCTTTCAAGGTGGGTGGGAGACAGTATATTATATTTCATTATCAGACTTTCAAAGTCAGGGATGCTTACTTTGATCAGTTTTTAAGCAGAAAAGCTTCACTTTTGACAACCCTTCCCTACCCCATCCCACCACATACATACATTAGAACAAGAGTCAGAAATTTTAACAATCCCTTTTTCAAAGTCAGTTGATCTCTTGTCTTAGGAATGATAATAAGAAAAAGAATAAAAGTTCCCTCATTTCTAAAGCATGTTACAATCTAGGAAACATTTCTGACATAGTAATCCAGTGAGATATTGTTATTCTCATTTTAAAGATAAAGAAATTGGCTCAGAGATTAAAGAAATTTCCCAAACTTACAGAAATAGTGGCAGAGCTGAGATGTGACCCAGCTGAAGCCACTACACACTTGGTATAATGTCTGCCTTAGTCAATGAATTCTTGGGCTCAAATCTGGTCTCAGACACTTCCTAGCTAGTGACCCTGGACAAGTCACTTAACCCCCTTTGCCTAGCCCTTACCACTCTTCTGCCTTGTAACCAATATACAGCATTGATTTGTCATGGAAAGAAATCGTTTAAAAAAAAATGGAAAATACTCCCCTCTTAGTTTTAGTTTTCTGACTCCACTTTGTGGGGCAATCCTGTCCTCATAGGAGAACCATTAGGATTCAGTAGGATCAGCTATGGATAAGGAACAAGTCAATGAGTCTTTTCCTCTTCCTCTGCTCTTCTCCTATACTGCCCCACCATTTCCTTGGATTCTCTCAGACATACAGTGATATACAGATATGCAAGAGTTAAGTGATAGAGGTCCAAAGGGACAAAATTAGGGAACAAATGACTTGGCTGCAAGCCAAGGAAAGCATAAACATGGAGAAGCACATAACTCCAGAAGCACGCCTGGAGACAAGGTGGGAATACTACCAGCAGGTCATTGGACACCTGCCTGCTCCCATTTTCTCTTTTTTCAGTCTGAGGAAGGACACTTCTACCCCTGGAAATCCTGCCTGGTGGCCTGGCACCATGGGGGTTTTCTCAGGCTGTTGTGAAAGCGTCACCTAACTTGGTATTGCTCTGGTTCTATGTTTTCATGAACGTAGGAAGTTTCAGTGCAGATCAACCCTTTTCTGCATTTAGAGATTGGCCTAGAATATTCAAAGGTCAAGTGATTTGTCCATCATCACACAGCTAATATGTGTCAGAGCTAGGTCTTTCCAGACTCCTAGATCAATCCAGTAGATACTGCCCCATGCTACAAGGCTTCTTGTGAGATTAAATGTAAGACTAAAAATAAATGTTAAGACTAAAACATCCTATGCATACATGTATAGGATCTCTCTCTCTCCTCTCCTGTCTCTCTCTCTCCTCCTCCCTCTCTCCCCTTCTCTCCCACCCTTCTGTCTCTCTCCCTCTCCATCTCTGTCTCTGTCTCTCTACCCCTCCATCTCTCTCTCTCTACCCCTCCATCTCTGTCTCTCTCTGACTTTCTACCCCTCCATCTCTGTCTCTACCCCTCC